>NC_143553.1:159352500-159695000 GCF_054136105.1 Typopeltis vanoorti | reverse complement strand
AAAATCACGAGTATCTTCGAGTCCCAAGTCTTTACCATGGTGAACAAGGTGCATTCCTTACTTCAATTTTACTAGTATTATGTCTTTTTTGCCCTTTGTCAGCGCGGTTATCCTGGTGGCTTTGCGCCTCGCAACCATGTGCCTGGGGGAAGGAGGTTCCGACGGTCGATTCCCGTCGAAGACGTGAGGAATTTGAGGTTCTTCCTCAGCCATAGCCGGTCTTGGGCGCGGGCAGTAGGGTTTCTTTCGCCAGTTTATCTTGCATTTTTCATCCCGCAGGCAGGCCAACCGACCCCGTGAACATACGCTACTACAGCCAAAAGAAAAAAACCCCCTCCCCAGCGGCAAAGCTAGGCGAGAGCTCGGTTGGGAGTGGTACTAAGAAGAAGTCGCATGTAAGCAACACACGCGGACCCTGCATAGTGAAAGAAGATGTCTTTTTGCCCTTTCCAAGTCCGTCTTTAGCGATCACAGACCATTGTAACGATAACATACAATCACGGGCTTGCAGACCACACTACATCCACGGAATCTTCGAGACCCAGACTTCCGAAGTTTGTGAACGGCCCTTTTTCTTTTGAAAGCGTTCATTGGATGGGAGAGTGGATAGTTGTGGAGTTAAATACCGACACCATGGAATGAATGGTTGGCGCCTTTATGTGAAAGATGATTTTCAACGTCCAGTGCGAGACCGTTTCTTGCTTACTGAAGGCTTAATTCCTGTGGGTTTAAGTTGCGGCGGACTCAAGCCTCCAATAAGCAAGGATCCGTGTAAGATGAAAACTGCATTTCACCTAAATATGTCAGACATGTTTCTTGGATGTTGATTGCAAGAATACGTTTTGTCCTTAAGCTTCGTGCGAGCGTTTTAGTTGGGTTCAAATGCCATTGCTGGTATGGTTGCGACGAACCCAGGAAATATAAATACGTCTTATCCCCGTAGGGGGGTTAAGGTGTTAGATAATCATTTTCCTCAGGACGAGGAAAGGAGTAGGAAGAATTTATTCACGCGATTTCAGGCCTGCAATAAGCAGGTTGGTTTCACACCAAAAGAGTTCTGATTAATCGACCATCTAATCGCATCCAATTCTGCAGAAAGATTCGAACTCGAGCGTGTTTCTCAGAGAGCGGACTAGATAACTGATTGGCCAATGAGGCCAACAGATAGACTGTTTCATGTATTATCCGAGCCCCGTCATATGTAAACGGAGGTGAAGTAGAATTACTGAATTTCCATGCGTATCGAACTCCGATATTTCATAAAAAGAAGTTTTCAGTGCAGTTTGTGATCGAATGGCACCGAGCTCAACACACTGAGTAAGATCCATCGTTTTGGGTGTTTCTTACAGCAGATTTATTATGTAGTTCTTCTAAGAAAAGTTGGTAAGTCACATTGGGAACATTTTCTTTTTAAGTTTAAAATTGAAAAGGATCGTTTATCAAAAGCCACAGCATTCGTCGCTGTCATCCGTCTTGGTGGTGAAACCGCGACGTGTGCTCTGACAATTTCGGTGACAGATGATGGTTGCTGAGATTCGATTTCAGTTTGCACGCCTTGGCGACGGAATCGCAAGAAAGGCTGCGTTCGCTGAGAGGTTTCTGTTGCACGAGCCGGAGTGTTTTCTTGTTTCACGGTGTCTGGCTCGCGCTGGAGGTTTAAAGTTGATGTTGATGGCCGCGAATTTAAAAAATAAAATAAAAGAGAAAAACATGTCGAAGTTAGTTCTTCGCAGTTTATGTTTTCGGAGCGTCTTGTAGGATTCCGGGCTTTTCTGCCCATCTAAATGACCATAAAAAGAACGGATTCGTTACTTTGTTCGTGTTTGCTCTTTATGCTTTGTAAAACAAATGCGCAGAAAAATTAACTGCGCAGCTGCGGAATTACCAGAACACATTTTCTCCTGACTTGTGCTCAGAGGTTCCCAAAACTTTTGTGAAATATAAGGAACGAAGAGCATGAACTTTACTGCGTGGCTTGTAGAACAGATGTTACACAGATCAAGTTAAAAAAAAACAAAAAAAAAAACGAATTCATTGTTCAAGCCCAAACCGCATTCGACATCTCTTCACGCAGTCCATTCGTTTTGACTCATCGTGCGTGTTTCTGAATCCCCACAACTAACAATCAAACTACTTCTCTTTCTATTACGAATATGCAAAATATTCGTAATAGAAAGAAGAAGAAAGAGACCGACGGAAAAATATTCAGCGGGGGTTCGAAATAAGAAGGCGCTTTTCGTAGTAAGATCCGGTGTGTCGTTGCGACGGATCTGCTTTCTTGAGTGAAATTCGGGCGGAAATTAATTTGATGGCGCCCGCCGGCATACACAGGTTGGGATTCCCTCCGGAGCAGCGAAGAGCTCACCGCAGCTGCCCCTTTGCTTTTCTGTGGAAAGATATCGAGCGCTCTTTCCGCCTGTTACACGTCCTTGTTCTCACAGGTGACTTCTAGGAAGGAAGTGGGCGAAACTCTGTTTACTTACCCAACATCAAGGACACCAAGGTCGGGTGACTCTTCTCTTTCTCTCTCTCTCTCTCTCTCTCTCACCTCCCAGTGAGTTTCCGTACTTTTAGTCCAAGGTTCTTTCCTTTCGTTTTAATCGTTGAAAGTGTCTTCTCTTTTCATGTATTAGTTCCTCCCAAGTGACTTCGTCATCGGAAACGAAGAAATAACTTTTTTGTACCGACCGCGATGGCCACACACACACACACACACACTGGACGAAATAACGCAAGAATTACACTGTTTAAGATCTATAAAGGAATTTTGGTACCCCCGTATGGCCAGTTCACGCACTATTCATTATTGCAACAACTGGATCGAAAACAATTTTTTGCGTAGGTTTTGTACGCAGTTTTATTTATCGTCATTAATAACATAATTTCGCAAGGCTTCGAATCATTAAACCACCAATAATCAATAATTTACTAGTTGTTTAATAGCTAGTCTTTGATATCAAGTAATAGACACGCGATATCATACGCCTTCTGTGTGTATAATATTATATTATACTAGGGGGTTCCGCTCCCTGGCGCCCCCCCCCCCTCCCCGCGTGTTCCGGACTGGTAGGAAGGTTCTCCTTGAAAATTCCGATGACCCGAATGTCGAAGACTCGACATTCGGGGGCTACCCTTAGTATCGAGTCTTCAAAAGGGGGGAGTGAGTTCTGGCGCCTACGGCGCCCACCCCTCCGAGTTCCGGACTGGTAGGCCTGTTCTCCTTGAATTCTGCTGACTTGAATTTTGAAGACTCGACACTTTTGAGTTTCAAAACGTTTCAAATAACTTGACGAAAAGCGTGACACAAAAACGTTACAAAAAAGGCTTATCATTTTATATTATAGGGTAGATTAATATAATAATAACAACGAACATATAATGTCGATGTATGTGTTCGTTCTTGTTTTCAGAATTTAAATGTTGTTTCCAGTTTTTATGTCTTATCCAGTGGCGGCTTGTACGTAAGCACTGCAGCACTCCGAAGGAAAAAACGAAAAAATCAAATTGTGTTTGTGTTTATAAATAATAACAATGCTTACAACATTATGTAAATGCAGTACAACATGTTAAAGGTTACAACTTATGTTTCCACATTGATTGAATAGTTAATAATTGGAATTGTTCGATTAACGCTTCAGATTACGAAACAAATGCACTGCGATCTAACGCAGTGTCGGAATTATCACGTTCGGCCATTGCAGCTAGACTCGCCGATATATGTTTGCGCTTGTCATTGCACATTACAAGTGATTCCGACACTGCTCGTTTACGCAGTGTCGCTAAAGATAAATCGTAAGATTGCGCGCGTTATTTCTGTGAGATACGAAACTTTTATTATTGGTGTCTGTTCGTGGTGAGGGTGAAATATTTTTAAGGAAGCCATTTTTAATATCGGTTAGCTTAGTGGCTTTGCGCTTCGCAACCATATGCCTGGGGAAGGAATGTCCTAGGTTCGATTCCCGCCGACGACGTGAGGAGTTTAAGGATCTGGTATCCGGAGAGTTCATCGAAAGACAACTCATCGATCGACAAATCGTCTAAAATGCAATTCACCGAAAATTTTAAATTTTCGAAAACGTTATGAGAAAATTGATCCATTTAGAACAATAACTGAACCGTGTAGAGTGAGATAGCAACGCAATTTTAGTAGGGAAAAATTATAGGACAATATGGTTTCTTATAGTGTTTCTTGTTCGATAACTCTTTCGTGCCTGTTCATGGGACTGATTTGCCTGTTTCTGGGAGGAAAATCCCAGCGATCTCCGTATTATGCCTGCTAACTTACCTTTATCTGAACAGGACTGATAAAAAATTATACGCGTAGTAAATGGAATTCCAGCTACCCAAGTCTTTCTAGCAAAACGGTTTCGTTTATACAGACTGAACTACGCAGGCTCCTTTATTATTATTATTGTTTCTAGTAGTAGTATGCGACTTCAATACAGCAATTATTATGGGACGAATTTCACTCAGATTCGCTATTTGAAACTTTTACAAGAAAATGTCGAACCGTTCCAGTTTTCAGTTCAGCTATATTCGAGGCGACAAAGAAGCAACGTGTCCAAATTATGAATTACAATAACTCTCTGACTTAGTGGAATTAGAAGTGGCCAGTACAAGATTCTGTCTGCATGGTTCAGTTTTTGTTCTAAATGGATTAATTTTATCATCACATTTTCGAAAATTTAAAATTTTCGGTGAATTGTTCATTCGATGAATTTTCATGTAACCAATTATCTTCCTCAGCCATAGCCAAGTTAGCCGGTCTTGGGCGTGGAGAGCAGAGTTTTTTCCCCCCAGTTTATCCGGGGGTTTTCATCCCGCAAGCAGGTAAACCGGCACACTGAACACACATAGATATAGTCATGAATATCTCCCTTAAGGGGATGCAGCAGATGCGAAACTGTCTGCATTATACTCCAGTAACCCCTCATTAGGAGGGGACTCAACCCGTCCCAGGACGGACGAGAAGGATAGGATAGGAAATTCACTTATTAATAAGTTGGTTACTGATTAGGAAAAATGAATTATTTTTTCTTATTTTGTATATGCAGCACCCCCACTTAAGGTTTTCACTGGTCTTATCAGGGATAAAAAGCTCATGACACATTGAGGGAAATATACGGGAGTGTCAAGTCTTACATGTGTGAAGCCGTTATTCAAAATAACCATATTTAATGCAAATGGAGAATCTAAAATGTAATCAGCAAATCTAAAATCTCAGCAACCCATAAATATAAGGAATCCAGCAGGTGTCTCACATTCCACAAATCTTTCGAGCAATTCAAATGAACGAATATGCTTTGAATTGTAAGAGACATTACAATAAAGAAATACCTTTCCCCGGAAAGGTTAAACAACTCAACAAGATAAACGATAATTACGATGTGGGTTTCAAAAGGGACTACATTCACTCCACATACCCACAGCTAGTTGTTGTTGTTGTTATTGTTAAACCGACAGCTTTCTCAATGGCCCAAAGGATGCCTCCAGCTGTACTTGCTGGGATATTGTTTGTATTTTTACAATTTTTATGAATAAATCAAAATGTAAAAATACAAACAATCAGCACTTTCGAAATGTTATAATAAGATTTGACTCAATCGAGAAAGTTCTTGTAAAAAGACGATGGCCACACCAATTTATGAAAAGGAGGATGGTCTGACAGCAAGAAGATATACTGTATTACAGGGATAATAAAAAGAAGTTAAACTCTATGGCAAAGATCAAAATACTTGAAAAAAAAAGAGATTCCGAAAAGGCTGATCTTACATGAACTCAATTTATACTTTAAAATTAATAATTGAAAAGAGAAGGGAATTTCAAAAAGAAACAAACGCGGTCTTCGTTGATTACGAAATAAACCTTTGGTATAGTACACCCATAGATGAGAGACCCTTCGACGCTTCTGCGCATGTCACAAAAAGGAGAATCCATTGATAAAAGGGTAATCAATTCGTCTTCTGGGATGAGTTATTTATTATTACACGTCGGAAAATTAATTTATCTTTTATGATCATTGTAGTTTATAAAGTGGTAACTATTTTGCTTGTACAACAGTTGGAACATTTTACGTATAAAGCACGTGATTTCGCGTGTTGGTGACCAATTCGTACATTGCCTTAGTTCTTTCTCCCCTTCAACATGAATTGACTCTTCTTGGCAGTCTGCCAACCACAGCTCTCGCTTATGTGGCCAGACTATAAAATTAACATATTATATTGTTTAAAAATTGCTTAAAATATTATTCAAATTAATAATAATAATAGTAATAATTTTTTAAAACATTTTATTATGTCTCAGTATAAATTACATACAATAATAATATTTACAATATTTACAATAAGGATTATACAGAATTTTTGAATTTAGAATATACATAATAATAATAATAATAATAACAATTTATTTATTTTATTTATTTTATTTATTTATTTATTATTATTTTTTTTATGTCTCAGATGAATTGCATACATAGTTGCTGTAGTAATTATATGTATATAATATTTATAACGCATTACAAGTGTGTATAACAGATTCTTGCAAGTTAATAATTTTCTTCCTCGAAGCTTAGCAGAGCTTATCTGAGGAAGATAATAGATGACAGAGGGTGATGGTTTCATGGTTGTGTTCCTATAGTGGTCACAAGCCAGGTGTTGATTTCACTGTTTGTTGGTACGTGCTTGAAAGACTTCGACTACTATTACAGTTTAACTTTTTTATTTTTATTTTTGTGCAAATAGGGTTGGATTTAGACGTGGTGTGGTTGTTTCTTTGTGTTCTTGTAGTGATGGTTTTTGAGAGGGGAGAGGTTGTCATAGGTTTGTGTGTGTGTGTGCATGTGTGGTGGGGGAGAGAGAAACAGGAATTGCTCTAATTTTCATTCTCGCTATAATATTTATATAGTGCCTGTTTCAGCTCTCTGTATGTTCCTAGATTTCTGTTGTCGAACGGCAGTTTGTTTATCATGTCAGGTACGTAGAAGTTTCGGGTGGCTTTGCCGTGGTGATTGTTGTACTTATATGTTATGTAGTTTGTTGACTGTGGTTTGTTATCTGATATGTTGTTCTCGTTACTCTATAGGTTGGGCTGTAGTAGTGTTTTAACATGACTGTGTAGTGGCATAAGTGTTTCACCTTAAATATTTTGTGTTTTGTCCGTGCTTCCTGCATAAGAGTGGGTTGTTCCCAGAATATTAATTTGACCATTTTATCTTGCAACCATTGTAGCCTGTTAAGTCTGTAGTCTGCCCAGAATGCGTATGATGTGATTGCATATCTTAAAATGTTTTCACATAATGCTTTATAGATTAGTATTTTTATGTGAGTTGGGGCAATGTCTTTTAATCTGTATAGTTTGCTTGCTATTATCCTAAGCTTGGTATGTAGGTAGTTTGTATGGCTATTCCAACTTTGATCAGCATCGAAGTGAAGTCCAAGATAGCGCGTTGTTTTCACCTGTGTGATGGTTGTGATTTTAGGTTCTGCACTTTGTGTATAGGATGATGAATGTTTGATTGTGAGATATTTAGTTTCTATGGGCAGGGTTTGGGGATTTTTGAATATCATTAGCTTTGTTTTTCCAGGGTTTATGTATATGCCGTTTTTGGTTAACCAGTTAGTGATTTGATTGATGTCGTGTTGCATATTTGTGTAAGCGATATTTGCATTGTTGTGAATGGATACTATGGCCATGTCGTCTGCATACTGCAAGATTTTACTTTTTAGGGGGAGTTGGCTTATGTCGTGTGTGTATATGTTAAATAGAATGGGAGATAGGACAGCTCCTTGCGGTACTCCACAGGTTACATGTACCACTTTGCTGTATGCTGATCCTATACGTGTGATGTGCTTTCTGTTTTTCGTGTATGCTTTAAACTACTGGAGTAGACGACCTCCAATTCCGATATGGGTAAGTTTTGTTAACAAGGTTTTATGTGTTAGTGTGTCAAATGCTTTTGTTAGGTCAATGAATACCACTAATGTTATTCTGTTTTTATCCAATGCAGCGTTTATTAGATCTGTGAAATCTTCCAGGAGTGTTGCTGTTCCTTTATTTTTTTGAAATCCATATTGTGTTTTGGGTATGATTTGAGATTTTTCAATATGTGGAGAGTTTCTGATGTACAATGCGCTCCATGATTTGGTTGATTACAGGCAGCGTGGCGATAGGTCTGTAATTACTTATTATGTTTCTTTTTCCCTATTTGTGTATGGGTGTGATTAATGCAGTCTTCAGTGTTTCAGGTATGTGTCCCGTTTCGAAGATTTTATTTAACAGTTTTTGTATAACTGGAAGTAGGTCGGTTGAGTGTTTCTTGATGTCTTTTGGTCTGATTCCGTCTATCCCCGGTCCTTTGTTAGGATTAATTTGTTGAATTGCCAGTGATAGTTCTTCTTTTGTTACTGTGGGGAACCACATCGACTGGGTTGCTTGTGGACCTAGTGGAGAATGTTCGTTTGTGTGAGGAAAGGTTGTTTCTTGCAGCTTTTGGACAGAGTTCACGAAGTGCTGATTAAAGTTGTTTGCCAACTGTTTGAGGGATTTGGGATCGCAGGCAAAGCTGTGTTTTATTGTTTCATTAATTAATGAAACAATAAAACCTGATTAATGAAATTTCATTTCATTAATCAGGTGCCAGGTTTCCTTTATGTCATTCTGAGCTGTTGTTAATTTGTTGCTGTATTAGTTTCTTTTTGCCGTTCTAATCTGGGTTGTTAGGAGATTTCGTTTTCTTTTGTATTCAGCTTTTAAAGCGATATTGTTCGGCGACTTCTTAAGTTGTTTCCATAGGGCATCTTTTCTTTGTATGTCTGTTAGTATGTTGTCTGTTATCCATGGATTTTGTTTCGTTTGGGGGGCGTATTTTTATTTTTGTTAATACTTTGTTATATATTTTGTTAAAAGCAAGTTTAAGATTATTATATACAGCTTCAGCAGAGTCTAAAGATGCTATCTGCATCCAGTTTGTTTTTCTATTTTATCGTTTACTATTGTTTCGTTTAGAATGCTATAATACTGTTTTGTAGTCTCAGTGATATTTATGGGTTCTGGTTCAGTGTGTAACTAAAATGCTGTGAAATAATGGTCTGCTAGTTTGCATGTTATGACGGCTGCTGTGTGGCTGTTTGGAGGAACCCTTATATTTACAGGGTGTTCGGGATAAATTTGACATATTTATAATTAATTATATTTTTCCGTAAGTTACATGTATTAACACACACTTCTCTTCATTTAAAAGTTTGGACCCTTCTTCATTCATATACAAGATGTCAGAAAGGATGGATAGCTGGAACCCACCTGAATCATGGAAGAGAATAACTTGTATCATGATGATTCGTGCCCGCCATCAAAATAAGGATATTACGACTGCTGCCCAATGCTCCCTGAATACAGTAAAAACAATCAGGCATGAACTAGAGACTTGCAATGGTGACTACGAGGATGTAGCAAGAAGAAAGATCCCTAGCAGACGATCTGATTGCGTTCGTACAGCAGAATTCCTCGCAAATCTGCAGGAACAGGTGTTGAAGAACCCTGGCATTGGAATTCGGGCTTTGTTCGTGGAGTTGCTAACTGTAGTCAAGCCCTGGATAACAAGGGTAGCCAATGGTAGGCCGTATGTATGGCAGCAGGATTCGGCCCCTTGCCACACCTCTGGGAAAAGTCAAAAATGGTTGTCTGAAAATTTCTACGACTTCACCAGTCCAAATGTTTGGCCTCCAAACTCCCCAGACCTTAACCCCATGGATTATTTTGTATGGGGCGCAGTTGAAAAAGACACCAATCGCACTTCCAGTAATACAAAAGCCCAGTTAATGGATAAAATTAAAACAGTTTTTGCGGCCCTTCCCAGGGAGACTGTAGCATCAGCTTGTTCGAGGTTCCGAAGCAGAATTGAAGCGATCGATGCTAATGGTGGTTATTTTGAGTAAATCTTGTTGATAGTATTGTAATTAACTCTGCCTGTAATGTTTTTTTGTCAATTCATTAAATTTAATAGATACAAAGAAGATTTTCTTTTTCCTTACGAAACTGTCAAATTTATCCCGAACACCCTGTATATGATCGATGCAGGATGAGGTTGTTGTGTTTCCGACTATCTCTTCTCGTGTATACGACTGTATGGATGGGGTTATGTTATATGCCGATAATAGGTCTAGGTATTGTTCTGTGTTGTTATTTATGTTCCTAATGTTTATATTAATGTCTCCTATTATTATCAAGTATTTTGAGGTGCCTACTTTCGTGGCTGAAAGCCATCTGTTTAGTTCTTCTAGGAATTTTGTGGTGCTTAAGTTGGGTGGTCTGTATATTGCGTTTAATATCAGGGAGTTTTCTTGTTTGATGTTTTTAATTTCGATGCATATGTTTTCTACGTATTCTAATTTATAGTTTATTTCTGTTACTTCTAGTTTATGTTTGGTAAATATTATTATACCACCGCCTCGTTTTGTTTGTTTGCAGTGTTTGTGTGTTGTTGGAAGTGTGGCATTTGGTAGGTGGATGCCTCTTCGTTTGTCGTAGATACTTCAGTTAGTATTAAAATGTCTATTTCTTCTATATCTTCCTTCAGATAAGCTTGCAGGGTCAGCCAGTATTTTTGAATGCTTCTGATGTTGATGTGGAGAATAGATAGTCCTTTTTTGGGGATTGTCATTTGTTTCCATTCTGATATTGATTTCAGAATGTGGCAATTATCATGTTCTGGGGTGATTACGTCTGTTTGATGGTGTGCATTCATGTTGGTTGGTGTGCAGTTCCTTCTTTACGAGTTGTCAATATTCCTTTCAATGTGACAGCCTGTTGAGATCATCTACGGATTTATTTCGATTGGTTTTGAGTCTTGTGTCTTTCTAAGGAATATTTTGCTGTCTCTTATCCATATAAACTGGTAATTGTTTTCTGTTTTTACTTTCCTTGCTTGGTAGAATATTTTCTGATAGTGTGGAGTAAGGTATTCAGACAAGTATATTGGGGTATTGTCGTGGTCTCCTTTCAGATCCTTTACTACTGGATTTTTAATCCTGCTAGCTTTTATAAGTGTAGTTTTTGTTAGGCTGTTGGTGAGTCGCACTACGACGGGAGAAGACGGGTATTATTTCTCTTTTCCTTTTTTGTGGTAACCGATGCACTGACTGGATGTCTCTTGGTTCAATGGGGGAGCCGATTTTTTGGCTTTGTTGTATTACAGTGTCTCTTAGAGGTTCCGTAGCTATTTCTGGGAGACCATTTATGAGGAGGTCATTTTCGTGCTGCTGTTGGTTTGAGAGCTCGTACTGTTGCTTTAAAGAGTTTAGTTCTTGCCGTAGGTCCGTTGTCTCTTTAATTAAATTATGCTGTCTTTCAGTTAGCTCTTTGACGCAGTTTTTAATTTCTCTAACGGTCTGTAACATACCTTCTACCGAGTTATTATTAAATTTAATAAATGCCTCGTATTGGTTGAATTTTTCTGTAATTTGTGAGGTATGTTTTTTAAATAGTTCTCCAACAAAATCGATTAAACAGTCGTTTAGGTTTTGTAATCTATTTTCAAGTAATGCATTTAAAGATGACTCACCTGGGTTTCCGTTGTTGTTTTCTTTGTTTTTAATTCCCTCTGTTGTTGATTGCTGTTTACTGCCTGCGGTTGTTTTCTGGATTGGCTGTTTTCTGCCTGCGGTCAAAGGCGACGTTCCTTTGTTGTCTCTGCAATGGGGGACACTAATAATAATAATAATAATAATAATAATAATAATAATAGTATACCTCCAAATATAATAATATTAATATTAATAATAATATTATTATTATTATCAACTTTATGGTCTGTTCAAGAAATGTACACAGAAAATAAAACAGCAGCGAAATTAGAACAAACATCACAACGGAAGGAAAAGACATATCAAGAAGAATAAGGCAGCGCTGCCCACCTATCAGCGCTTTGGAAAATAGAATCCATTTCGAATAGAAATAAACTCATAGACAAAGAGATACACATTATTATTTGAAATTATCAAACTGTGTTAGCTTTTCTAGAATATGATTTACAAATATCATTAAACAAAACATATTCAAGTATCCAAATATATATTAAAAAAAAAAAAGCTTTCAAAGGAGAAAACTCAACAGGAAGTAGAACAGCGACAGATCATAAAATGAAAAGCTTTATGACATCTGTGATATGCATTAGCACATGAGCATGAAAAGGATACACACATTAAAATACCAAATTTTGTCCAAGTACGTGCCATGAGAAATAATATATTTACAGGGTGTTCGGGATAAATTTGACATATTTATAATTAATTATATTTTTCCGTAAGTTACATGTATTAACACACACTTCTCTTCATTTAAAAGTTTGGACCCTTCTTCATTCATATACAAGATGTCAGAAAGGATGGATAGCTGGAACCCACCTGAATCATGGAAGAGAATAACTTGTATCATGATGATTCGTGCCCGCCATCAAAATAAGGATATTACGACTGTTGCCCAATGCTCCCTGAATACAGTAAAAACAATCAGGCATGAACTAGAGACTTGCAATGGTGACTACGAGGATGTAGCAAGAAGAAAGATCCCTAGCAGACGATCTGATTGCGTTCGTACAGCAGAATTCCTCGCAAATCTGCAGGAACAGGTGTTGAAGAACCCTGGCATTGGAATTCGGGCTTTGTTCGTGGAGTTGTTAATTGTAGTCAAGCCCTGGATAACAAGGGTAGCCAATGGTAGGCCGTATGTATGGCAGCAGGATTCGGCCCCTTGCCACACCTCTGAGAAAAGTCAAAAATGGTTGTCTGAAAATTTCTACGACTTCACCAGTCCAAATGTTTGGCCTCCAAACTCCCCAGACCTTAACCCCATGGATTATTTTGTATGGGGCGCAGTTGAAAAAGACACCAATCGCACTTCCAGTAATACAAAAGCCCAGTTAATGGATAAAATTAAAACAGTTTTTGCGGCCCTTCCCAGGGAGACTGTAGCATCAGCTTGTTCGAGGTTCCGAAGCAGAATTGAAGCTGTGATCGATGCTAATGGTGGTTATTTTGAGTAAATCTTGTTGATAGTATTGTAATTAACTCTGCCTGTAATGTTTTTTTGTCAATTCATTAAATTTAATAGATACAAAGAAGATTTTCTTTTTCCTTACGAAACTGTCAAATTTATCCCGAACACCCTGTAAGTTGTCCCTGGGGCAGACTGGAATCGCAGTAACGAAAGTCCTACCTGAACCTAGACTGGAATCGCGGTAACTTTCTAAACCTTTATTGATGTGTGAGTAAAAGATGGACAGTAAAAAAGAAAGATCAAAAACCAGTTTAAAATACAGAAAGAAACCACTTGGGGGAAAGTTTTCAATCTCTGCATATGAAAGCAAATTATTACGCAAGAAAATATAAACAAAAATGGATCGAACATCTAAATCGAATGGACAACATCAGACTACTAAAAGTATTGCGTAGATGCGAAATATATTGTGAAAAAAAGATGAAAGACCAAGAAAACGATGGAAATAGTTCGGACTTAGTCTGAAAGTATGATAATAATAATAAGAAGCTCGTGTGTACGGGGAACGCAGTACGAAATGAGATCTGGAACGTCAATTTTGAAGTATCGATGAACGATTTCTCTAACAGTTTCTGTTCACATCATGACAATGAGTGACATAACGATGTATGCATAAATAAATAAACGAATATCAACTGAAAATGGGTTTACTTACTTAACATTTTGCTCGGTAACACACTGTTTTACGTTAGTTTCAAGAGTTCGGAAAATTTAAACGAAAGAAACACAACGGGTCCTCGATTACAAAGGTCAAAGACAGGAAACATCCAAATACGGAAACAAATTTATTGCAAAAATATTCCACAAATACTCATTGATATCGTAACATAACATTTTTTTTTTGGTTGGTGTCGAGGCTAGCTGATGAAAGGACGTACTGTCGGACAACTCCTGAAAGTTTTGTGATTTTTGTTGATTTATTAATATTTTGTTAGATTTAATTGTGTAATTTTAGTATTATGGTAGTTTTATTAGTGTAGTTAATGTACTAAAGTGTTTTATAACATAATCTATGTCGGGAAGTCGCCGCTAGAGGGATTCGTAGTGTATAGTGTTCGTGAAAGCTCCTGATAAGATAAGCGTTATTTTCAGTTATCGTTGATAAATTTACTTTAATATTGCGTAGTTTTGTTCGCCTTGCTTTGTTAGTGCGTCTGTTTGTGTGTTTTTGGTGTTTATAATTTATGATTTGATCAAATACGTTACTAGTAAGTATGGCTCCAGTACGAAGGAAAATGGCGGCCAGTAATGATGGTTCGCCATCTTCTTTCAAGAACGGTAATGAAGATGATTCAGTGTACTATCTGCGAAATGTAGGCGTTGCGGAGTGCGGTCAGAGTGTAGTTAGATGATAATAAAGGAGTGAATGTGTGTAGAAAATGTAGGGAGAATGAGGAATTGAAGTGTATTTCGGATCGTGAGTGTGATATTTTTGTCAAACTTCAGAATGAAGAAAATAGGGATATGACAAGAAACGGCGAGGTCGTACCAGAGAATTGTGAGTGTGAATGTAGAAAGTGTGAATGATAGTAGTAATGGTTTTACAGAGAATAAAAAACATGAGATAGATGCAATGAGTGAGATCGCGTTGTTGAATGGTGCGATACAAAGGGCAAAAAAACAGCTAGAGCGTATGAGCAAAAGTCTACTGAATGAACCAGCCAATAATAAAAAGTATGACAGGAAAAATAGGCGTATGAATGTGAACATGAACAAAATGAAGGATAGAGTGCTGTATGGAGACTCGTTAGTACGCGGTGTGTTAGTAGAGGATTTGACAAAATCGTACCATCCTGGTGCGACCATAAAGGATGTAACTGAGTCTATTAGAGAGCAAAAGGAAAGGGTGATAGAAATGATTGTTGTGGCAGGTACGAATGATTTGAAAGATATAAAATGGAAATGATAGAAGACCTGAATGAATTGTTTGAGGTAGCAAAAGAAAAGAGTGAGAGAGTTAGAATGATTAGTCTTTTGCCACGGTATGACAGTGAAATGTTTAAAAGGAGGGCCATAATGACTTTATGCGTGGGTTATGTATGACGAGTGGCGTGGAATTTGTGGATGTGTGGAGTACGTTCGATGGGCGAAAGGATCTATATAAGATGGATAGCTTGCATTTGAATGGTTATGGTGTAAGGAGACTTGAGAAAGTGTTGCTGAATGTAGTGGATGTGCAAATTCAGGGAAACTAGATTTATTAAGGGGGGGAGTAGATATACAGTCCTTAGGGAGGCAGTTGAATGTATGAATGAATATAATATGTCCGAGCGAATAAGGACAACAAATCAGAGTGGGATAGTTAATATAAGGCATCAAGGTAGGGTTGGGGCTAATGGGGATCTTAAATTCATGGACACTAATGCTAGGAGTATTAGGAACAAGAAGGAATAGTTTTTGGCCATGGTTGGCACTTCCAGATCACAGGTTATTGGTATTAGTGAATCATGGCTGACTGTAGATAATATAGCTAGTGGGATTGAATGTGATGGGTATAGTGTGTTCACGAATGAACGGGAGAATAAAATGGGGGGGAGGAGTATTGTTGATGATAGCTGATGAGCTACAGCCAAGGAGAATAGAAGTTGAATTGCAGGATAGAGAAAAGAGCACATTTTAGGCCATTTGGTGTGAGATTGTGGCTAGCAGAACTAAATATACAATTGGGCGCTGCTATAGACCAGGTGATGGAAAAGATGGTGGTGACAGTATGCACAAGCAAATAGAAGAAATGAGTGGAAGGAGGGTAATTATTATGGGAGATTTCAACTATGTCGCATTGATTGGAGTGAGGAGAGGACACACGGGAGGAAGGAATTGGATTTTATGCGGTTATTAAGGGATAACTATCTGCGACAGCATGTAATGGAAAATACTAGGGGTCAGAGAGTGCTTGACCTAGTAATTACATCTAAGGATATGGCTGTAACAAATATGACCACATTGCCACAAATCGGTGAGAGTGATCATAGGGTTTGACTTGGGAGGTGGCTAAAGGTGTGGAATTTTCAATTAAGACAGGGTACATGTGGAATTATCGGGCTAGAAAGTATGACAACATAGGAGTTTGATTGGTTCAGTGCCATGGCATGTACAACTGCAAGGACTAGAAGTGCATGGGAGGCAGTTAAGAAGTGTTTGTATGAAGCAATAGCTGACTGTATACCTAGAGTCCGAATAATAAATCAAGTAGGGGTTAAATGGATGAATAACACCATTAAGCTTGAGCTGCAAAAAAAGAAACAACTATGGAGGGAATTTAAGGAGAAATGTGACCGGCAGGCACATGAACGGTATAAAGCGCAGGCCAGAAGGGTAACGAGTGTGGTAAGAAAAGCAAAAAAGGATTACGAAAGAACATTGGCCATGCAGGCTAAAGAGAATCCTAAACAGATTTTTAGATATGTAGCAAGTAAAAGGAAAAATGTACATGGCAGAATAATTTTAAAGAATGTCGATGGTAGGGAGGTAGTGAGTGAGCACTTTGCAAGAATATATCATCCAGGTGGTGACATTGCAGAAACGAATGTACTAGTAGATTATACGGGAATTGTGGTGAATGAAGTGGAGGTGAGTAGTCTATTGCATAACCTCAATGTCAATACATCTGTGGGATTGGATGGTATACCAGCTCGTATTGTACGAGAAGTAGCTAAAGAATTGTCAGTACCCTTGACCATTTTGTTTAATTTGAGTCTCGGGTCTGGGTTAGTCCCGAGGGGGTGGAAAGAGGGGAAAATAGTTCCACTGCATAAAGGTGGTTCCAAGACTGCTGTTGTAAATTACCGACCGATTAGCATATCAGGAATCATTGTCAAGGTCTTAGAGAAATTAGTAAAGAAAAGAATACAGGATTGGATAGATGAAAATGGGATATTGTATGGGGGACAACATGGTTTTGTGAAGGGTAGATCATGCCTCAGTAACTTGCTCACGTTCTATAACACAGTGACGGCTGAACTGGAGAGGGGTAATGGGTTTACAGTGATACTACTGGACCTTGCCAAGGCCTTTGACAGGATACCAAATGGAACCCTAATCAGTAAACTGGAGCAGATGGGGATAGATATAGGGTTGGTGAGATGGATAGGAGGGTGGTTGAAGGAGAGATACCAGAGAGTGGTTTATTCAGGAGTGGAGTCTAAAAGACGGCTTATGACTAGTGGTGTGTCGCAGGGCTCTGTTCTTGGACCACTTCTTTTCAATTTGTTCATCAATGATATAGGAAAGGATTTGAGAGGAAGTGTTCACTTGTTTGCTGATGATGCAAAGTTGGGTAGAGCAATTGTGCGTGCACAGGATGTCAAACTGTTACAGGATGATTTGGATAGTTTGGAAGACTGGGCTAGGAAAAATGGATGTCAATTTAATGTGGCAAAGTGTAAGGTTATGCATTTTGGGGTGAAAAGATTAGCAGCAGTATATCGCATTGGTGGAACTGTACTCCAGGAGATTGATGAGGCCAGGGATTTTGGAGTGTTGGTGGATAGGGAATTGAAGTTTAGGGGACACATTGCAAAAGTGACTAAATCAGTTCATCAAATCACTTGGCTTCTGAAAAATACTTTAACATGCAGAGACAAACAAGTTGTTGTTCCTCTGTATCGAGTCTTGATAATACCCCATCTGGACTACTGTGCCCAGTTATTGGCACCAGGGTTTCTTCGTGATGGGGAGGAAGTGGAGAGGATCCAGAGACGAGTGACCAAGATGATAGAAGGTCTGTGGAATGAACCTTATGAGAACAGGTTGAAGATTTGTGGGTTGCAGAGATTGGACGATAGGCGAAGGAGGGGTGATATGATTGAGACATTCAAATGACTGAAGGGTTTCTATAAGATTGATCCAGCAAATATTTTTGAAAATATGACTGGTGGTTGGAGGACTAGGGACCATGCATGGAAGCTGGGCAAGAGCGTGGTTGACAAGGGAGTTAGAGCTAGGTTTTTTACTTGGAGAGTGGTGAATGAGTGGAATAAGCTTCCAGAGTCTGTTGTGGGTGCTACGACCGTGAATGAGTTCAAGGCAAGGTATGATAGATACTGTGTCAATGTCGAATAGTTGTTCGTGACATGATGTTAGGGCCTCCCTCGATGAGTCTGTCGACTCCTTGGAGTTGTCTGGAACAATAATAATAATAATAAGAAGAAGAAGAAATGCAATTAAATGGCACACTTGGGGGATTAACATCACTTAAGCTTACGTCTTTTAATCAAAACTGAAATCCTTTACGCTGGCCCTGAAATATTCCGATAATTTTATGCAACCAGAATGGCATATTACTGAAGAACCACGGATGACAGGAAATATTAAGGTGGTTTATGCGAAAAGCGTCAGCAAATAGATTTATTGCACCTTCTTTATTCTGTCAAGAAAGTCCTTGTTTACAGGAAGTGGAATCATGCCATAAATAATGAAAATTGAATCCAATCTTCTCCAACCGATGCGACAGTCGTTGTCGTCCTACTGCACTCCTAGTATGATACGCACCACACTTAGAATTCTGTAAATTCTCCGCTGTGCTGCGTCAGTACATGAAATAAATGGGCCTGAAAGGAGAAAGGTGGCAGGTGGAGTGTCACAAAGCTCTGCGCATCAACTTGTTATAAATAACGCTGTGAATGGTTTTGGGAGACATAATACATGCTCACTGATGATGATGAAAAGCTGTGAGCGTTGTGAGAAATGCAACTGATGCGATGCAGCAGCCTTTCAGGAGGATTTCAATCGATTGGCAGCAAACGTGAGGTGATGGGTAGGGATTCGGTCCAGTGTTGGTTAATTGTAAACGTTAATTTGTATTCGTGTAAGAACTGTGCTTCAAAAAGTGAAGAAGACAAGCCCTTGGATTTTGTGGGCTAATCATTGATATTCTGAGAGTATGCTGCCAAGGTGGTGAAGACAATCCAGAGGAATGCTGCTGAGGTGAGGAAGTTTTTGACAGGAAAGTAGTTGAGTTGTTTCCTCGTATAAGATCTTGATCAGACTACTGTGTACACATTTGGACGCTTTCTTTTAGTGACGAGATGAATTTTTAGAATGCGTGCAGACGCAGACAACTAAAAGACCGTATAATGTAGGTGATTAGAAAATTGATTGTGGGAATATAAATTGAAGCTCCTCGTAAATAGTAGAAGAAGAATAAGGGGTGATATGAAACACGTCATTTAGAAACGCATACCTTACAGAAACTGGAAGAAGTTTTTAAAGGAGAATGAGCGAGAAGGCATCTCCGAAAACACATGAGCAAGAGAAGCAGGTTTCATGCATGGAGGCGATTGGGATGCAGTGCTAGAGCGTGTTGTGACTGCGAGGCCTGCTAATATATTTGAGCTGTAGCATGATGGAAATTGTAGAATATGGGATGGCCTCCATGATGAGTCGCGACTCTATGAAGGCATTCGTAATAATAGTAATAATAATAAATTGTGAATACCAGATTGAACACAACTTGCTTTACGCAGGGTGGGTCGAGGAATTCTTTTTCAGTATTGTAGCTTCTAACTGTTGAAATCTTGCCCGTTTCCTGATTTCATTGCAATTCGGTGGCATCCTTCTCTCTCTCTTTCTCTCTCTCTCTCTCGCTCCCTAGACAAGTGCGGCAGGTAGCAGCAGCACACATATCGAGAGGAACGACGCGATATTAACTATTTGTTCTTGTCGAAGTTTATAGAACAGAAAACTACGTAAACGTTGAAATCCTAATAAAACATTTACTGACTAAAATTATTTATTTACAAGCCGACGTTTCGCCAACTCCAACTAGCATTATCAGAGGCACTCTAACACTACGCGCTCAGTGAAGACAAAACTAAAATGACCTGGATAACAAGATAGTCAAATACACGGAGAGCGACAGTGGCGCTCTTTGTGGCGATTCTCGTTATTAATGATGACGGGTAGATAGGGCGGTGCGCCAAAATCCATTCAAGAACATAACGTAGGTTCTGTTACAGTTGCTCAGATTCTCTAGGATTTGTACCGTTCCCAGAAACAGTCTCTCCAACTTAAACCGGAATTCGTGAAGTTTCTTCCAGCCGATCAAATGGTTTTCTTCCAAGGCACGTTGTGCTAATCCACTTTTTGGTTGTTCTTTTCAGATGTAATTTTTATGTTATTTGGTAGTCCGTCCTGCTTTTCTGAAATTCTGTTCACTTCCAGCAACTACGACATGAATCATAGCTACGAAAATTTGAACGTGGAAATTAACTCTTCGGTTGAAAATGGGTGGATTTGTATCAGCTTAGGACGAGAGAAACCATTTTACGAGTTTATAACAGCAGGTGGCGCTCTCAGATGAAGGCATTTACCTCCAGGGATTTAGAATCCTACTTGCCGGTCACAGAGGGCACAGTTAAAAGCCATAATAAATGCCTCAGAGCTTTGTTTGCTAGTACCGTAATACTAATTGAACCTAAAATACCCCCCCCCCTCCCCCGACAGAACATACTTTCACGTGAAACTAGGATTTGTCTGACTGGAATGAACCTCCAACCTGCCTTCCCGCTTGTTGTGTTACGAGGTTGAGGTATTATGTCAGCTACACGTAACGAACGAGTAACAACTCGTGTGACAATTGACAAGACTGGATGTTGGGCTCGAATAGCTTCTTCTGCAAGTTCTTTGAGAATGTCATCAGGCTCGCGAAGTCATTGCAAGTTTGGGTGCTTTTATTCCATTTCTTTCTTTCTTTGGTCAAAGCATTTCTATTAGGAAAAAGGCCCTAAGGGAAGACACGAGGAGACTAGCGCCAACTAGGATCGACGCAGTTCTCTTTTTTGGCGTCGATCCATTTAATTAAGACTTCCGTTCACGCGCGCGCCTTCGAGCACTCCAGTTCAGTTCTTCCCCGAAACCGCTGGGATCTCGTCGCAAACGGTGTTTGCTTTACTGAAATGGCGTCGGATCAGAACTTTCACTTCCTTTGCTCCTCGTCTTGTTAGCGACGGCCCAGTCGGAATGCTCTTTGTTTGTCTCCAAAAAAAACGTGCCGGTCGCTGCAGAATCGACCTAATTTTCCTTTGCAGCGTGCGTAGCAGACTTTCCCATCGACTTGCTGTCCTCTCGACGGAGCTTGTCGAAACGATAACAAACTTCAGCAACACATGAGAAGAAAGAAAACTGCTTCCTGTCTTCAGGAATTCTTAAGATTCCCAAACACCTTTCCGGGTGATTTTGAATAAACTCGGTTTATTGGCACGAGGATGAAACAAAAGATTGTCCCTCAGTGTTAGGGGGGTTTCTTGGTGTCATCTTACAGATCAGCATATTTGCTTGGTATTTTTTAATCAACAGAGGGTGCTGTTATTCTGGAGGGTGGGCAACTCCGGTTTTCTTCCCCACAAAACAGACAGACCGAACATGCGGATAAGCCAGTTGACTTTTGAACCTGACATGTCATAAAAGATGGAGCGAGATGAACGGAATGGAAAGAGCATTCAAGCACGTCCTTTAATGTTAAATAAACCTGGAACAAGCATGTTAGAAGTTTGATTCAACTTTTGCAGTGTCGCTAATTTATTTAATCCGAATGGCAAAATATATTCCACCATCTGAAGTAGGAATTTAACTTCATCCGAGGAATTTCATCCATGGAAATGTAATTTTCTATGAAATTAAACTCCACCTGGAAGCCCAGCAGTTCATTTCGCTATTCTCGATCCACAGCTTCGATCTTCCGATCTTCCCACCCACCTTGGGAAAACAGCCGTGGAAAGTTTTGTATAAACTCATGGGGTTGCACTCGCCATTAGGTCGCCAACTTCCTCTGTAGTCGCTCACTATACGTGTAATGGTATCTTCGATCATCAATACCTTATGTGATCGCCCCGCTATCCTCTACAGGAGTAAGAATAATTTTGTGAACTTTGAGGCTACTAAAACACAACAGCGTCTAATTTCTCACAAACATCTCGCATCTTCTGCCTTCACTTTTCATGATTTCTAAACACCATCAGACTTGTCTTCGTGGAATGACTGACACCTCTGACCTCTTCTGCATCTACACGTCTCGCTATAATTTCTTCAGCCTCCAAAAACTGGGACATTCTCTGACCGAGATACCACCCACACGTGACCTGTTAATGCCGCATTTTCCCTTCTGTTCAACCTTGGAACACACGTGTGGCGATGCGCACCCAAACTTCTTCAAGATTGCTCTATGTACACGTAAGAGGGCAATCCAATTATTCGCTAATCTGTCTCAACGGATTCACTCCAATAACTCTCCCAGACGTCCAGAAGTTTCTTCCCTTTTTCTCTTCTATTCGTACCTTCATCGACAATGTTTTACCTCCATCGTTGCTTCTCTTTTTTGCAGGCTCTAATCAAAAGAGAAGGAGCCACTGAACATCCATTTGCAAACTTATCTTCTCTTTCATTCCATCTGTTCTTTGAAATTGACCGCCTTCTTCACTTTATGGTCTCCAAAAACTTCATCCTTCAACTCTTCAAGAAACCACACTCCTTCTTTCTCTCTTTATGTTCACATCAAGAAGTCCCTAATGACAACAAAGAGCTCTCTAATTTGTTCATTGCAAACGAAAGACGTTTAAGGGTTTTGTTTGCTAATTTGTATTAACGAGAAAATCTGATGGCGAAGATTAAAATATATTTATTACATTCGTAAATAATCTAAAGGGGAAAATACACAGTGATGGCCCTGATGAAAATAAAGTACTACGGAGTTCACCCACCTTGACCACATCACAATGTTTACTCATACAAATTTAAAGGCTGCCACGTGATACGCAATAAAATAATATAAACATTTAGCAAATAACCTTTCACCATCTTCTCATAAGACATTCCGAGGTGCTTTGCACTCTTAGCGATGGTTTCTTAAAAACAAAAACGTTCAACTTTAGCAACTGAACATTCGCTATTTCCCTCTGTCAAACCGCCCTCAGAGGGCTTCACAGGAAACCCTGGCAACAAATTTCTCCCTTGCCCTTTAAATATTTGCTTTTTCAAGTTAAAAGGAACCACGATTCAATAAATAGGTAGCCTTAAAGGAAGACAACATTTCTGGTCCACCAGAATAAAGTTTGATGTACGTTCAATCTGTTTATTTGCCGGGTGGAGGCTTTTTATTCGCCGTTCCAGAATTAGTCGATCACTAGGGATGGGGATGTGGGATTTTCCTCCTCGGAAATCGACTTTCCGAGGGGGGGGGTATGAAAAGGTCTGATAAACACCGACAAGAAACATGACTGGTTTATGCGACAACGGAAAGACTTTATCTCAGAGGATTGTAAATGATGCAGCACTCCGTGGGTGATATGTAGGACGATGCGTAAGTTACGTGGTTCCACCTCCAATTCCTTCATGGCGATTATGAAAACTTTTCCATACACTCGCACACTGATTCTGACTGTTAGAGTTTAGGAACATCAGATGTCAGCAATTGTCTGCCGTATTCTCTCCCCCAATACCTAGAAAATCATCAGATAGCCATGAACTCAGCTGTTAGTAAGGACCAAAGGTGAGCCCAGATAGTTTAACAAAAATCATTAATGGCTAATCGATCTCCGCGTATTTCCTTTTGGAAATAAATGAGGTTATAAGTTTTTTTTTTTTTTAATTTTTGTTGTGTTCAAAAGTATCTGCTGTCCGCGTGTATGAATCCGATCCATTGGACTATGGAAAGTACGTTCAGAGGTGTTCATTGTGTGTGAGTGCGTGCGTGCGCATCGCAGTTTTCATGTGGCCGTGAAAGAATTGCAGAATTGAAAAGCGTTAGTTAAAGTGCTGACAATTCAAATACTCTCCGTACTGATATACCGGGGGTGGGATCATGCTGGTAGTACATCTTTATTCACGTTCAAAGAAGAAGAAGAAGAAGAAGCTGTCTTCCCAGGTGAAAACAGCTCATTTATCCAATATCTTAATTTGGGCTTAAAAATATTTATTTTGCACTTGCGACTCAACATTCGCGTTCGACTTCTTAACGGCACCAAAAACCAACGGACTCGCTGCGAGGGTTAAAAAAGAAAAGATTTGTCTGTTCATTCAGCGAATATTTCTTCGTGCATCCTTCTTCACGCCATCTTTCTTCGGCCGTTTACAATCAGGGTCGCCCGTTTTCGCTGGGTATTTCGCTACGTCTCTCCCCGGATTTTCATCCAATATCCACGACTTTCTCGGGAAGAGACTCGCCAGACTTGCTCAAATGGTAGCCGAAATGCCGTTAAATTAACCCGTCGCTGATGTTGCTCCCTCGGAATATTCTTCAAAGGGAGAATACTTTAAAACTTCTGGAAATAGGATTCGCAAGGACATCTTGCCCTGAAATCGCGTCCAAAATGTCAACCTAATTACGTTTAGAGAACGAATGCGTCACATCAAAAGAGAGAAGTGCACGTGGAGGATGTTTAAGCAGCCTTCAGCTCTTTGCTGTGCATCGTTCTCATTGCTGTGGGTGGAATTCGTTCGTGAATTTCCAAAGCCACAGAAAAAGTAGGCGAAACGACTCCTACTACATTTTATTTATAGCCCCCCCCCTCTGTTTCTCTGTGAAATGTGATCTCATTCGCCACCTGCGACGAAGCCTATTTGTTGATATTTCGCGAGAACAACTTCCTTCTGTTACGATAATCAGCTGGTTTATAGGTCATATTGTGACAGGGTATCAAAAGTCCGTCATGCACAAATGGGCGCTCCGATCGACTGTAGAAAAAAAAGACGAAGCAGTACTTGATTAGTACAAGGAAACTGAGTATTCAACTTTGATCACGAATTATGCCTTACTGGGTAAACAGACCGAAAGAAACGTTTTGTAGATCAGGTGGATTATGTCATACATTTCTTACAATTTTCGGTTGTTCTGGAGATTTCGTCGTTATTTCGATTGATAACCTCTCCTGCAGCAGCAAAAGATCTTATCATTCTTGAAGTGATTGGGTTCAGTGATTGGATTAGCGCATGACGGCTCTCGTTTATGAAGCAGTCTCTTAGCAACACTTCCAATTAGCGCTGTTTCAGCATCTCACCTGTCTTCATTCATTCAGCTCTCTCTCTCTCTCTCTCTCTCTCTCTCTCTCTTTGTCTCTGTCTCTTGAGCTGCTATTAGCGCAGTGCATTCTGGGAATCGATGCTGTGATTTCGACGAGAGGGAGGATGCAGTTCATCTCCTGAGGATGGTTAACGTAGCTTAGCTTCTCCATCAGCAACTTCCATCCACGACTTTCTAAGTGATTTCCGAGATGAGGGCCCTTCGCATGAGCTCACCCCAGTCAGCTCGTGATCTGGATTATAGTTCACTTATTTCTCCACTGGCCGTCGCCAAGTAACTACCGTTCCGAGTCCCTCGGCATCGCCGTAGCTTATTGTGAAGTGAAGCGATGGTCATTTGAGGCGACGAAACCTTTCGAATGAGCGAAGATTCCTGCTTGAATGATGGAAATCACTTTCCGGAATTATCACGAAAACTTACTGATGCGCACCTCAACTCTCCCTTTTGGGAGATCGGATTAAAACCATTGTCGAGTTTAGCTAATTGGATGCCTGTGGGCTCCAAAAAAAAAAAAAAACGATTGTTCGAAAGAAGTGAGATTTATTTATTTGTTTATCCCACCCACGAAACTCTGGCCCCTTTGGCGTATTAATTAGTCCAGTGAGTGAGCCAAGGGCACAACGATACGGAAATCCTCCTTTTGGAGATCAAACATGGAACTGTTTCAAGCCAATTCAAACCATCCATGAACAGGGTGGCCTTACACCAGGTGATAAAATTCATCTAAAATTCTACATTCGTACAATTCGTACTCACGGTGGGATCAGAACTGGCAGTCTTTCGGTAGAGGAGTGGCGTTGCTGTTCTGGACTGCCACATTGCTTAATTCTTGTTAATATTTGTTGTTTTTATTTATTTTTAACGCCTGTAATTCAGGAGGTAGCGATGACGTCCTGACTTGGAAAAGACCTTGCTTAATATTTAATGTAGGAAATCTATTAAGTATTATAAGATCTGTATAAGAGGTTAATAAGAATAAATATTAGTTAGCCATAAGACGTCGTTGTGTCTAAAAGATTATTAAAAGCCAGTTAAGCACTGATTCGATGTTGTTTGTGAATATCACTTCGTCTGGATTTGATGCTGGTGGAGTTGTATATGGATGGTTGGGTCAAAATTGCACCACTATTTATTTATAAACCGGTTTAGTAGACGATTTACTGCTAGAATTCAAAATGAGTACAAGAAACAAACGAACAGCATTCTGTACAAATGATTCATAAAAGCTGTGAATAATGGAAAGTGGAGTGCAAAGAGTGTAGACCGTACTGTGCCAACACTCCTTATGAATACCGGAGTCATGAATTTCTTATTGAGAAGCATTTGAAAAGAAATATTTGATAACTTGATAAGGGCAAAAATAAATACATTGGACATTATCAAATACATCACGCATTCAAAGAGAACATGGGCGAACACATCACAAGACACATCATCAAAAGAGGATCTAAATTAACAATGGAATGGGATCTGTAAATGGCGTTAGGATAAAGTTAAAATCAAGGAAGAATTGGCAAAATGAAATTGTTAGCGTTGATGGAGTGAAAACGATGAGGAAAAACTGTAACCACACTGGAATGGGGGAGAGAGAACTTCGTTCATCAGAGGACTGATATAGGCTAAAAACGAAAGAAGAATAAAGATGATTTACGAGGGTCGCACTTGAGTTCATTGGAATTGCGATCAGGAACGAACCTCTTCATAAAATTCAGTGGAAAGAATCCTTGATGGACGGTTCGTAGTTATTCCGTGTAGGTTCTTCGTAGTTTGCAAAGCGCATGAGTTGAATCTTCACCTAGTCGTCGCATAACCAAGAGCGTTCAAAAAATTGAGAAGCATCAGTTAAATTTCTCTTATTCGTTCACTCTTCATTAATAGAAGGTTATGCATTGATTGCTCGTAACTTATCAAAACTGGATATTCGAAATCTCTACAAAGCTTCAGCTTTCTTAATTCTGGGTTCAGCCCCATTTTTATTTAAAACAAAATATTTTGAACGATGGAGGAAATGTCTCAAATGAGTAAAATTCGAGGCTACAAAATCGTCAGCCAAAAATGGCTCCTCTACGTTCAGTTGCTGTGGTAATCGATGGAGTTACCATGTAAAGATGGTTCTGTTTGGGATCGTCTTGGATAATACTGTAAAATTAGTACAGTTCTCAGCAACTTCCAAATATTCCCTTTGGTTCCTTACACGTTTCTCTCCGTTCATGCAGGAGATCTCGAGACGATACTGGGGGATGGTTTTTCGTTCTCCGCAATTGACGATACAAACCATCGCCCACTCGGATGGGATTCATCTTTGAAAAGAAGCAGCGAAACACATAGGAGGCAGTTCCTTACTCAAAGAAAGTCTAAGATGGACCTGCGTTTAGAAAGAAATAGAATTAACTAACATTATAAATGATTAAGCTCTTCCTACTATCCTTAAAATGATTATGTCATTGTAAAACAGCAAGATCCGGATGATATTTTCGGATGAGTCTTCCATGACTAATCCCTATACAGTAGGACATCCCCATGAATTAATTCCTTGCTGATTTTCTACAGTGGCTTTCTTAGGAAGCATTTTTATCCAACAAAACAAGATCGCATTACTCAATGTTGAGGTTGTCTAGAGCAGTGGTTCCCAACCTTTTTCTACTTGTGTACCCCTTTTAAACCCATTTCTGTAAATTGCGCCCCTCGTTTTTAAAATAGCTGTTTTTAAACACTTTTGTTCAGTGCCTTCTATCTTAATGTAAAATAGTGGAAAGGAGTTGGGAAAGGAAAATTACTACACTAAAAGTACAAACCACAGATTTAATTTTACAATATTCATAACACAGAAATAAGTAGAGTTTCGTGTAAAATATTGATAATGATGATCAAGTACTTAACAGACTTTTGATTTATTATTATTAATAATATTTATTTGTGTTATCTGAAAAGTGTGTAATAATTGGTATACAGATCACTAGTCGATTGAAACATTGTTGGTGAGATCTTTGAGCTTGCTTTGATGCACTTAGTTTCTTGAAATCAGGCTCAAAAGATGCAAGATACAGTCTTAGATCCAGACTTGCATTAAGCTTGTTGTGAGTTACTTAATTTTATAGTGAAGGTGTAAGAAGAAAACCCTGTCTCCACTAGTTCAGTATTAGTAAATGGTCAAACTGATCAAACAGTCTGGCTACGGATGTATTTAGATTTTTGGAGAAGTTCTAGAAACGTCGCAAATGGAAGTCAGTGGAAGGTTCGTTATCGCGAAGGTCATTTCTTAGTAACACGCGATTGATTGTTCTGGAAAGGAGGATGCGTGACAAAAGTGACGCATGAACTATGCGTAATGATTGGTAGAAGAGTGGTTTGTAGGAAGGATTCATAGCCACGCCCTCACCCATCATCTTTCGCTTATGTGAGCTAGTTTCCAAGTGTCTTCATTAGCGGTGATTCAAACTTAACATTTATTCTTCCATAACTAACGTCTTACACGTTGTTTACTTTACTCGTTTTTCCGCCATTACTGATTATTTTTCGTGAACGGCCCAACAAGTACCACCGGTTGGGAACCGATGGTCTAGAGCAAAATCTATGGCCAAAATTTGTTTTTTTGCTTAAGCGGTACCAAGTAGATTCAATTGCTCAGTGTGAGAAGACACCTTCCTTGTCCTGCTTATTGCTGTTCTCACTCTGCGTCATATGAGACCACCAATGAGGTAGTAATGAAGGGACTCATTGAACAGTTCGGTATTTCGTGTCTACTGCAGAGCTTGCCGATCATCTAACTATTAGCTCTTCTCTCACTTATCGGTAATGGAAGAATTCCATTTATTCGTAAATCCCACTCACCAATACACTCCAATGTCATCTGTGGATGGTATCATCAAGAAAAAAAAAATTAATAAGTAGTTTTGTTCAGAGCAGGCATCCAAAAAAGACATCGCATGGATCTTATTTACGCATTGATCAGCTTCATCCCGACATTTAAGTAGTTGTTCAGTCAGGCCAGGCGGACACGCGATGCATTGATTGCATATCCGGAAAACGGGAATGCTGTCTTCTTACCGAATTCCTGGCGCGATGAAGAGTGCCCGTTTCCATCCCATCTGCATAAATGTGCACGTGTCACGCTGAAGACCGACGGGTCCTTTGTCGTTTTTACTTGGAGTGCCGTCGAGTGGTCACCTCCGTATTGACTCGCGGGCAATTAACGCGTTTGATTGAGCAATTCGAAGAGCGATTATGGCTTCGCTTTGCCAGAACAGCGCGTGCGGTGAATCGCACAAGAAATGTCCTGTTTATATTTCCACGGGGATCGTCAACAGACGGATTTATTTTGGAAACAGTCTCCTGACGTCGGCGTTAAAATACTTATAATGGCGACGTCTTACTTTGTCATCGCGGCACGAAACGGACTTTCCTTCTTGCTTGCTTCCCCAGCCGTGCTCACGCTTGGCGATGACATCCCTTTCCAACGGCAGAACCACGTTCCCAACAGCTCTCAAAGACTCCTGAGCGGCACGAGTTCTGCTCTGTTCTAATCGATGCAGTAATTTACTTTGTTCCCCACTAAATTCGGAGGCCCACCTGGTCGCACGTCTGCGGTTGACGTTTATTTCCCTCTGGGGTCGTTTCCAAGAACGTGAGGCGCAGATGCGTGTGTCTCTCTGTCCACTTACGCTACATCATTCTCAATTGTGTCGTGACCTCTTTGCTCGGTGGTGTTTTTCTCACTGGGGTTTAAAGGATGGGGGGGGACGCAACCGAATTCGTAATGCGTCGCACGCTTCTGGTGCCGCGAAACGAGCGAGAAATTCAGAGAATCGTCTCATTAAAACGGTAATTTTCGACTTGGTGAAGAAAAACTGCGCGTCAGCGACGACTTCTCTGCAGATGTTCGCCTCGCTACAACTGGAAGAAGGGAAACGGACAACCGGCGGTGAGCAGAAACCACCCCTTCTAGAAATTTTTCCGTTAAATTTTAAACCCTTTCAAAGCCACTCGAAAACTTTTTAAGAACTTCAAGTTAAAGTTTCAAAACCGAACGTGAAATTGTCTGATAATTCGTTTCTATTTTTTTTTTTTTTACTTCGTTGAATGTCAAATTAAATTTAATGAAAAGATGATTGAATTTTAAAATTATTATTAGGATATTTAAAAACGTTCAGAATTATAAAATGTGATTCTTATGAGTGAACGTCTAAGTAGTGAAAATGAAAACATGTGGTTCGCATAGAATATTTATCATTTTTGTTTTGGAGTTCATTACATCTCAATAATAATAAAAGGTGCGGCAGAGTCTTCCTATCTTCGCGGTGGCTTCCACAACGCAGATCACAACAGCAGAAAACTCGTCTCCTATCGAAAAGGCAGCCGTGCCTTCGAGTTCGTTGTAAATTCTCTCAGACGCAACTTCTGCTCACCTTCGTCCACCTCTCTCTCTCTCACACACACCCATCCACAGGGCACCACTGTGACCCATTCAAAGATGAGTTGACCTCCTGACGTCACTCGTATCCTCCAGCTCTTGCACAGATGACCAAACTGCCTCTTATTATACCAGAAACGGAATGGTGCACTGCATGCCTCGTGTGCCATTTTTTAGCAAAAAGACATCCGAAGAATATTAAATAACTTAGATACCAAAACGTCTTTCATTCTGGATGGCACCTCTCTAGCTGTACTTAGAAACTAAGACTAGTCTTATATCGTCTTTACAGTCCTTTACGCTCAACCGGTACTTATTCCAATACGCGGAAGCAATCACACATATACAATCTATCCCAAGAAAGGGAGATTAACACGTTCATTGCCAATCACGCGATATCACGCGACGCGAGTTCTCACCAAACGACCGATCACGCGTTATCGCGTGGACGTCGCTAACTAAATAAAAAAAATAAAAAAAAAATTTGGCCACCACACGAAATTCCAATTTTCAGCTTGGCAATGGAAGTGTTAAAAGTCTGACCTCACTCTACCAGCTCTTCATTCTATCATTCGCCTGCGTCCTCTCCAACATAAGATCTATCACTGTACATCTACGGCGATACCCTTCTTGATGTCTGTTTTGAAGAATAGCACTCACTGGTTTATTAGTTTTCATACTTAAAACGCCTACATTGGATTCGCGCCTTTGAATGGTTTGGAGAAACGTACTATCCAGAGCATTTCATCGTGTCTCCCATCGAAACCTACTCGGCTAGCATTCTTTTGGTCTACCTGCACCCCTCTAATTGGTTACTCATCTTTCTCTGTGGTCGTTCACCGTGTGGTATGGAATCCCTCTAAAAACTGTAGCTTCTAAAAGACGTGAATTGTTGAGTACGTGTCTGTGAATATCATGTTTTGTTAATTTGAATGATGTATAGATATCCAGGTAATCTCCAGGCATTTAGTAGTCATATCAAGAAGGTCGAATTCGGAAAGCAGAATGAGACAACCCTCTCCGGCAAATTACACACCAAAGTTGGCTCAAAGGTTTACACCATGATGGGATCAATTCAAATCGCTTGTGGCTCAAATATTAATCTTCTTTATAATGGAGTGAGAGAGACCTTCGCCATTTTTAACTGGATTCAAGGAAATGCGGAGGAAGTAGAGAAAATGGTTTTCAAATGAAAGTAAACAAATCGAAGGACAATCCTGGAATTTGGAGGAGGGTGAAGAAAATAGTGGATCGCGTGTAAATGAGGAAGAACTCTTGAAATTTTATCTGAGAGTACTCGGAAAGGACCTTCAACTTCTTAGTTTGCTTATTTTTAGGGATAACATGATTAACCCCATTTACTTAAACTGGGAATGAAAGGATCAAATTATTATCCCAATCTAAGAAGCCAAACACTTCCCAGACAGGTGTTCGTTGTTATTTAGATTTATAGCAATTAACGTTATGTTTGCATGCTCAACATGACAACCCCCAACCTTCCAACAGGAAAAATCCTTCCACTACTGTATGAGACTGGCTAATCCACCTTCAGTTGAAAAGACCACCCGATTAAGATTCTCCTCCTCCAAGATGGGACTCGAACCCAGGTCTTTCGAACCAAAGAGCATCTTCATCACCTGCTGAACTACGGAGGTTAAGGGACGGGGCGTTGAGCAATTGGTACAACTTTTGCTGCACAAGTTTGACAACCTTCACACATCCGTCAAAAGCACGGACTCCTCCCCTAAAGTGCTGAAAATATTCAAGTACAAAAAAAAAAAAAAAAAAGATAGAACGCATTTCTCTGGACAAATGTTTTTGGCCAATTGGCAGATGGTTTCTCTCTCTCTCTCTCTCTCTCTCTCATTGTTCTTCTGCCGTTTATGCATGGCAGCAACACATTCTGCTTGCACACACAGGCAGCCGAGTAACCGACCCACTGTTAACAGCATCGCATCATCAATTTGCGATATTTTAGCGACATATTAACGATTCGTTTCACATTTCCGAGCAGGACTAATAAACACGATAAAGAAATCATAACTTTGTTTATTGTGGAATAAATATTATCGGTGACATCCGCGAATCGCAGTCATCCAGCACGAAAGTAAGGACGACGTCTTTGATTGCACATTTAAGAAGCGAAACCAAACAGAACGGAGATTGAAACGTTGGCGCACCAAATTCTCATTCGAGTTCATGAAGGATAACGAACAGCACGTTGTTAAGACGTACAAAAACAAACGAGAGAGAAACTTAGCACGTACAATAAATCGACTTATTAACCATTTATTTAAGTCCCTCTTAAATCGCAGTGGGGTTTTGCAATTTTTTTTTTTTTTTTGCTTCCACGAATACACGCGAGACTTTGAGAAATACAGGAAAGAGATCGAAATTAGAAATGCGAAGATTAATTCAAAGGATATTTCCGAAGAATTTTGGAATCGTATAAAGATTTGCTGCCTTTAGTGCTTTGCTGGTATTCATGTTGCCAGCGGTTACTTGTGCGCGAATTATTAGCAGGAAGTAGAAACGTGTGAAAAAAAAAAAAATCAAAACTTCGCATCGACTGATTTTGATGCGAACGATCTCGAAAAAGTTTTCAAAATTATTAAAACATTAAAATAATAAAGCAATAGTAAAACGACTTAATGGCAGATTGTGTGATTTGTTCAGTGGTCTCAGTCGGGGGGGGGGGGGTAGGAAAATGATTCGCGAGTCGCCTAAAATGGACCTGAGGGCTGTCGAACTCGGCTGTAAAACGCAGAAATGTAAAGTAAATAAAACTCGCCGAATGAAGATCCTCGGCATAAAATTTGAAAAACGGCGCACTCTCTGAGATTTGGGTCGACTTTATTGCGACAAAAAGAGACGACCGGAGGGAACAAACTGCGAGTTCGGAGTTGGATTTGGAGGCCAAGTAAATGCTCGCGAAGTCGCAGTTTTGATGGCAGTTGGCAATGCAGTCCGCGTGCAGATCAGAAAACGAACGTCTTTAAGACTATCAGATTTTTTTAAAAAAGAGATTTTGGCGCACCTCCCCTCATGCAGGTTGTGAGTGGGGTTGTACGGAATTACATCAAGAATTTGAAATCTGTTGGTTGATTCGATGAAATAAGAAAATTATTTTGTAAAAATGTCGCGCAGCAAATACTTAAACGTCCAAAAGTAATTAATAATAATTTTTATTTAATGCGTTTAACTCTTCTGGTTTAATCGCGTATTCACCGAATATTTCAACTGTTATCCAGTGAACACTGGGAAAGTAACATCCGGGTACAACTTTTGTTCGTGACAGCTGAATGTGAAACCTCGTGAAAGAGGAAGTTCCACGTGACATCAGACGACAATATTTGTGATCTCGTGAATAATAATCACCGTGATTTGTTTCGCGATATTTGTGAAGCTTTAATTTTCGGTGGTGGCTTTAGAAAAATGCCAGTCGATGCAATGTCCTACATGTTCCCCATCTTTCTTCTTCTTATTGTGCTATCTTCTGTCGAAGGTCAGCGACCATCTTGGCGAACAAACTGCGCTCTGGTGCTAATCTGAGCAGTTGTGCACTGCTCTTTTCTGTCCACGTCTTGATGTTGTCAAACCATGATATTCTTTTTCTTCCTCTAGTTCCTTTGCCACCAATTCTTCCTATCAAAATAGTTTGTAGAAGTTGGTATTTGCTGTTTCTCATGATGTGGCCATGATATGATGTTTTTCATTTCTTGATTATTTGTACAAGATGTTTAGCTTTGCCAATGGATTTTAAGACATCTTCATTGGTAATTTTTTCTGTCCATGATATCTTTAGCATTCTTCTGTATAGCCACATCTCAAAGGCTTCGATTTTCTTGATGGTTGTCACCTTCAATGTCCATGTTTCAACTCCATAGAGCAGAATAGACCACATGTAGCATTTCAGCATTCGGCATCTGACTTCCATGTTTAGGTCTTTATTGCAGAATAGTGTTCTCATTTTCATGAAGGACTGCCGTGCAACTTCAATCCTTGTCTTTATATCTATTTCTGGATCCCACCGTTCATTAAGCCAGCAACCAAGATATTTATATCTTGACACTTGATCAATATTTTTCCCATTGAGTGTCAGTTTCATTGATGAGGCTGGATGTTTGCTGATGATCATGTATTTTGTCTTGTTGATGTTTATATTTATTCCCATTCTTTGGCTTTCTATGTATACTCTGTCAATGAGTTTTTGGAGATCCATAATATTATCTGCAATTAGGACGGTGTCATCTGCATATCGAAGGTTGTTAACAATCTTTCCATTTATTGCGATTCCCTCTGAACATTCTTCCAATGCTTTTTTAAAGATTACCTCTGCATATATGTTGAACAGGAGTGGTGAGAGCACACATCCTTGTCTCACTCCTCTTTTGATGTTAATATCACTGGTGGTAATGTTGTCTAATTGAACAGTAGCTGACTGATTCCAATACAGATTTGTTATTAGTCTTATGTCTTGTTCGTCTAGCCTTATTTGTTGAAGGACTTCTATTAAGTTAGTGTGTCTGACTTTGTCGAATGCTTTTTCAAAATCTATGAAACACATAAAGACAGATTTCTGTTTTTCTATGCATTTTTGTATCAATATTTGGGTACAGAAAAGGGCGTCTCTAGTACCAAAACCATTCCGAAAGCCGAATTGTGTTTCACTTAGAGTTTCTTTACTTTTTTTATAAATACGATTCTGAATTACTTTCAAAAATATTTTTAATGTTTGGCTCATTAGACTGATAAGTCGGAAGTCACCACAGGAATTCGCTTTGGGTTTCTTTGGGACAGTGATAAATGTAGATTTGAGCCAATCTGATGGAAATTCATCACTTTCATATATTTTATTAAACAGTTTTTCAAGAAGTTTGATGTTATGTGGTTCTATTAATTTTAAAAATTCTGTTTGCACACCATCTGGTCCACTGGCTTTTCGTGTTTTACTTGTTCGTATAGCATTCTCTATTTTGCATTTCATGATTGCTGGTCCTTGAATGTTATCTTTTATATTTATAGGCTTCTGTCTAGTATCATTGAAAAGTTCTGTTACATATTTTATCCAAATCTGTGCTTTATTCTCTTCTTCTAGAACTATTTTTCCATTTTCGTCTCTTAGAGACACTATTTGCTTTTTCCTCAGTTTTCCAGAAATTTCGTTGATTTTCTTATACAGATTGAAATTATCATGTTGCTTCTGAAGCAGTTCAATTTCAGTACATAAATTTTTCATCCAATTTTCCTTGGCTTCTTTTATTTTTTTCTTGATGTTGTTATGTGTTTCTGTATACCTGGCAAGGTCTTTGTTTTTGTACATTCTTCTTGTATCAATAAGAGAAAGAACCTCATCTGTCATCCATTCCTGTTGTTTTATATTATTCACATAACCTACTTCTTCAATACTTGTTGTTACGATGGCATTCTTTAAGCTATTCCAAAGAGATTCCACACTTTTATTTTCTTCTATGTTAATCTGTTGTAATCGCAGGTTAAGCTGTGTCTTGGCACTTTTATTTATGTTCGGGTCTTTCAGTTTTTCTACATCAATTTTCTTTTTCTTCTTTTGTGATTTTTTAGCTGATTTTAATCTAAAACGTACTTCTGCAACTATGGGATTATGGTCTGATGAGATATCTGCTCCAGGATAAGTCTTTGCACTCTTTATGCTACTGTGGAATCTTTTATTTATCAGTATATAATCAATTTGATTTCTGACAATGTTATGTTGGTTATCTTGAGGCGATTTCCAAGTGTACAGTCTTCTGGGTGGAAGTTTAAACCAGGTATTTGCTATTGTTAGATCTTCTTCCTGACAGAATTGGACTAGGCGATCTCCTCTGTCGTTTCTGGTGCCTAAGCCATGTTCGCCAACAATTTCTCCATCACTCCCTCTTCCCACTTTTGCATTGAAGTCACCCATTACTATGTTTATATCATGTTTCTTTGTTAGGTTTTTAATCTCTTTTAGGTGTTCATAAAACTCTTCAACATCTTCTTCACTTTTGTCAGCTGTGGGTGCATAAGCTTGGATGATATTTATGTTAATGGGGTTTCCCTTAAGTTGTAACAGCATTATCCTTTCAGAAAATGGAATCCAATTTATTATTGATTTATTGATTTCTTCATCTACTATTACAGCTACACCATGTCGATGTTTGTTCTCATCATTCCCAGAGTAATACATTGTCGTATTATCTTGTTGACACTTGCCAGATCCTGGCCATCTTGTCTCGCAAATTCCCAAAATCCGGATGCCCAGCCCCTTCATTTCTCTTGTGGCATTTCTTAATTTGCCAGCTTCATACAGAGTTCTGACATTCCAAGTTACAATTTTAAAAGTGGACACCATTTTGAGCCCGGAGATTCTTCATTTAAGGGACGCCGGGAACTTGGGGCCAATTGTAAGGGTTTGCTCACCATGGTGGTGGTTCTGGAGATAAGGTTGAGCAGTAGTTTCTCCGTTTGCTTTCTGCTCTGCAGTATTACAGACGTACACAATATAATCATATTGCCATCTGCAAATCTCTGATCACAAGCTTTTCCATCATCATTTGGCTTCAACCTTGTGTCAGTACTGACAATGCTGCTTCCCAATGTCAGGGGCAGTGACCCCAGCAGGTGCTTATTTAATGGCGGCACTACTCGCCATGTCACCGAGTTGTCATTGGGCTTTGTGAGGTTTTAAGTGAAACAGAGTTGCCACTTCTGCTCCCCCACACCCTGATAGCTCAGTCGCTGTTGGTCCACGGCTGCTTATTCGCCAGATTTGTCTGCTTATATCGCAGCTAGCCTCCATATCTGAAGGCTGTTCCCCGATCCGCCACCTGGGGATGCACCCGGTAGTAGTCAGCTATGCCCCGGGTCCCCATCTTTAATTAATTAAAAAAAAAAAAAAAGTGTTAATCGTATCGATCATGGGTCAACTGCAGTAAGCAACTACAGTCGACCCTTGAAGAACGCGGATTTGAACTTTGCGGGTCGGTCCACATATACGCGGGGTTTTTTTAAATAAATCTATCGAACATTTTTTTAGATTTCGGCAATTTTAAAAAACTTGCAGACAAACCGCGCAGCTTAGAAAGATCTAAAAAATTAAGAACGAGTTAAGTATGTCATGAATGCATAAAATATACGTAGATATTAGTCAATTTTATCATTTACTACCATAAAATATACACAAATCTATTATAAAAAAGTTAAACTTTATCAAAACTTACGCACACAAACAGACCGTAGATGGCGCCATTCGCAGTCCAAAGAAATGTAAACAAACGCAAAGATGCAGGATTAAATCAAACTGCATAAAATAACTGTTATTAATTAGCATGAAATAAAAAACCTAACGATTCACTCATTACTGTATAGGCTAGGCTACCATAAAGCAATCTTATTGCTGCTTCGTCGTTATCAATGCATGAACTCATTATATCTGCAAATAAATATGAATAATTTATTTTTCCATTATATTTTCATTTTTGATGTCTGGTGTTAGTAATACGTAAAACACCAAAATGTTTTGTGTCTATTAAGACAATAAGTGCTGACAGACAGACGATTCATCTTGTAAACAGACGACGTAAACTTACGGTATCGATAAATGCATTTCAGTATAATACTGTAAATGTATTTTCACTTCCTTATGATTTTATTTAATAACATTTTCTTTTCTCTCGCTTACTTTTTTATAAGAATACAGTATATAATAAATTCTTTTTTTATAAGAATACAGTATATAACATACAAAATATGTGTTAATCGACTGTTTATGTTATCGGTAAGGATTCCGGGCTATTAGTAGTTACGTTTGTGGGGAGTCAAAAGGTATACGCGGATTTTCGAACAACGCGGGGGTTTGGCGCCCCTAATACTCGCGTTGTTCAAGGTCAACTGTATTTATTTTTCTGTTTGTTGTTTGTTTATTGTAAATATATATCTTCTGGTTTATTGATCAGAGATCTGTTTCTATTTTTAGTGACATCTTTTACTACTTTTTTTCACTGAGAAGATCGACTTGCTTATCAGCAGACAAGCTTTAAACTGTTGCTCTCATAAAAGGCCAAAAACTACGCGATAAATTACAATCCAGCCTAATTGCTTAAAATCAGGTTAAATTATCATCGGTGAATCAGACAACGCCGCTGATGGGGCGAAGATAAAAAATTTATTTTATTTTCTTCCATTATTTTTACGTTCAGAGAATGTTTTAGGGAAAAAATATCGGAAATATTTTTTCTGAAACTAGAAAATGCATTTTATGTTGCGTAACTAATTCTTACACTCCCCCCCCCCCCAAAAAAAAAAAAAGAAAAAGAAAAAATGATATAATTAATGCATGAAATGAGGCCTTAGAGGTCTGGAGAAAACATGAATATTTTTCAATGCACACATTCCTTAATCAGTAATTCTTCTACCTCTAGTTTTATTATTTAATCACGCACGCACGCACACGCATAGAGAAAGAGAGAGAGAAAGAGAGAGAGAGAGAGAGAGAGAGAGAGAGAGAGAGAACAGGTAAACAGAATGCAAAGACTTGCCAGTTACCGAGTTGCAACCTCTTTTTTGGTCTCTCGGAGTCCTTCGTGACGTACTTCCTGTTTGCTGACGTACATCCTCCGCTGCCTCACCGAGTGCTCTCATCTCGAACCCCGTTTATTTAAAGATCTGAGGGAAATGGGTGGAGTGTCGGAACCATTAAGTGTGCACACGTCGACACACACCGGGGAGGAAAAAAAATACGAATCACGTGACCACACAAACACCGGTGAGATGCGTCGTGCTGGGAAGGTCACGAGCTACGACAGATGTCCCGGAAGCCGAACGAATTCAAAATTCCTTGACCTTTACCGAATGAGACGCCGGCAGATATCGATCAACACACCGTGACCTTTACGAATCTCTGCGCCGTCTCTTGCTAACTGGAATTATTAGAATATCCGTAATAAAGACGCACGCTCCACCATGCGGGTTCTTCCCCTCTAAAAAAGATCCCGCGACGAAGGGGGGGGGGGGGGGGGAACGGAGCCATTGCACCGCCAAGAATTATCGCGGCCGATGGAATAATCGACCAATGGCAGCTCTGATAGTTTCGCCATGAAAAGTAAGCCGAGATCATCTGCGAGACCTTTTTTCCTGTGCTTCGACTCCGCTCGATTTCTTAAAAGTGGCTCGTGCAGATTTTGAAGAGTGTTTGGCGCTGCTCCATTAAAAATAAAAGGCGGCTGCTAAGAAGAAGAAGAAAGAAAAGATGGAAAATTGCGAGATGCTTAAGAAAGAATCTAAGAAGGGATCCAAGGGGGGGGGATAGATGCAAGATCGGACTCGCTCCTATGTATATTCAACCAACCAACACTACTACTACTTTATTAAAGACTTGAATTAATAAATCACGTTTCGACCGCACCTACAGGGCAAAGGTTACGGCGTTCTTTTCTCATCAGTCTTTCCAATAGGAATTTCTTCTTGCAACTTGCGACTACGGTCGTGGAGGGATCCTTCTTTTCCAGGGTCCATCTTCCGAACGGCTCTTTGGTAGAGCAGCCGTTGGAAGGCAACTGGACTCAGCCTGGTGGGAATCTTAGCTTTACGAGGCAGCCAGCGAATCCTCTTGCCGCTGCTGTTCTTCCGAGGGCTGAAGGGAGACCAACTGGGGGTAGGTAGGGAGTCAATCCCACAGTTTGTCAAGAAAATGCGTAATTTCTTTCTCCCCCAAGGGTACTGCTCATTCGGAGTCCCTTCTTTTCGCGATTGTTGAAGTTGAGGTATCGATGGAACTTTGATTCGATGGCGGTGAACGAATATTCCGTAGATTCCATTGAAAGCATTCCCAGTGAATGAGGACCCGTCGGTTTGGTGGGGTCCCGAATTTAAGATAATAAGGTAATGTGGGTTTCTATGATTCTCTCTCTCTCTCTCTCTCCTTCCTTTGGTATTACGTCCACTGGCTGTTCCATCTTACGCCTTCTCTTTAAAGATCCTCCACTGCTCCCCCCCCCCCCCCCTGTTTGGGTTGTAATACTTTGCTGTGCTTTTTGGTAGTTTGAAGTATTCTTTTTTTTGTGATTTCAGTTAACTGCTATTTTTGTATCTTTTTTTTTTTTTTGCTTTCTTTCATACTGGAAAAACTCTCGCAATTTGGCGAAAATGATCTGCCTTGTTCCCCGTAATCATTTAAATGATTTAAAACTGAAATAGTATCACGTGGGAGAAAATGCCTGACCCCGGAGGCAAACCACGCAATTTCTATCTTAGATAGGATAATCAGAGATATAATTAGATTGGCTTCAGCTGAACTTGTAAAAAAAAAAAAATCCTTCTCTGATGACCTTACTCCGAATTCGATCTCAAGTCGTATAAATCAGTATTTTATTTTTTAAAACCACTTTTAGCATCAAAAAAAGATGGCGAACGACATCAAATTTCCTTCGATAAACTCTTCATTCATTCATTCATTCATTCATTTCGTATGGTGATTCAACGGCCGTGAGTCTATTTTAAGGGGAGGTACGGCACCACCTCAATCCCCTCTATTTTTATTCGGGCTCGGGATCGGCATAGCTGACAATTCAGACCTATGGCTGGAGGGATTGTCGTAAGTATTCCGGACTGTATCCGCGTGTGTTCACAGGGCCGGTTTGCGGGATGAAAAGTCCCAGATAAACTTGGGGGGGGGGCGGAGAAGCCCTGCTGTCCAGGCCCAAGACCGGCTAACTTGGCTATGGCTGAGGAAAATCCTTCAGCTCCTCACGTCGTCGACGGGAATCGAACCTAGAACACTCCTTCCCCAGGCACATGGTTAGCCATCAGGCTAACCGCGCGGACATATTATTAAACGTAATTGAAGCCAAGACCCCAAGCTTCGTTTATGGCTTATGACGTGGTGTGTGTGTGTGTGTGTGTGTGTGTGTGTGTGTGTGTGTGTGTGTGTGTGTGTGTGTGTGTGTGTGTGTGTGTGTGTGTGTGTGTGTGTGCACTCGAAATGTGCTTCTTGAAGTAATTGCAAAAAGATTTCATGAAGAAATATTTCGCGTGAGGTGCCACGCGTGGCGATTTTATCTCACCCTCGACAGGTTTCTGTGTGGTTTTCCTGCACGGCCTGGAAACAGCAAAGCGCGTGATTGACACTGCAACGCATAGCAAAGGTAGGCTAAGAGGAAGCGAACAACGGGACACTCGCGTTATCTGGCTTGCGACAAAAAAAAAAAAAAAAAAAAAAAAAGGGAGAAGCAAATAAGGCTGACAGTACCCAAAGTGTGTATTCACTGACTTTTCAGTGCCGCAACGTCAGGGAAGAAGTCGCAATGCGAACGCCTTCCTGATTTACGCTTACGTCTGGACCCACACTTTACCGCGCGGGTGTTCGAAACCACATCTGACGAAATAGGGTGGTTAATCCTTATTCCCGTAGCGTCCTACGTTTTTGAAAAATGCTTGTGTTCTGCTGGCCCTTTTGAGGGAACCCTCCATCTCCGTATGAGACCGGTTAACTTGCCATTTGACCAGGCGCGGCTCGTGCATAGTCAACTGCAGTACCTCCAATTTTTCTCGATATATATAAATATATTTATTAATTTATTTATATTTGCTTGTAATATTTAATTTGATCAATAACCCTATACAATTCTCTTATTTTGTATAAAAAATAATAAAAATCCATCTTGTAGCACTTAGGAGGGCGAAGGACGTTAGCAGCACTGTGTTTACCACAGTGTCATATTGCTACGCGCGCAAACAGATGCATGTCATAGGGAGATGCGAGCTATTAGCGTAATCCGGCACTGTCCGTCGCGCAGTTCCACTGTTGTTCGTAGTGCTTATCGTGTTTACTCCGTCTCTTTAAATATTTAGACATTACAATTAAAGGATTTAATTATAATGTCAAAAAATTGTAAATCCATTCTTTTAATTACAATTAAAGGAATGGATTTTATTTTTAAGTAATTTTGAATTATACCAAACTGTATAATTTTATCGATAATAAACAATATTTTTTCATGTGTAATTTTTTGTTTTTTTTTTAATTTTTACATTTTATCCAAACACGTTTACACTACTTACACTGGGTATGTATATTTCGAAAGTTGCAGCACCCCCACGCTTTCAAGCCACGAGCTGCCACTGTATCTGACTGTAAAGACAAAATGTCCTCTCTTCACAGGCAGGAATCAAATCCGAGTCTTTCCAACCGTTTAAGCCAACTGATCTACGGAGGCTCTAAGGGGGAGTTAGGGGAGAAAATTCACTTCTGCTGAAGTAATATTTGACGAGTTAGCGGGTCCTTTCAGCTACGTTTCTTACATTCATTGCGAGCTACCGAGGACAAGAAGGTTCAGATCCATACGTAAAAATCTCAACATAAGCACGCGCGAACATCAACCATCGGCGTGGCTTCTTGTCACGTGATTTCTTCTGCTTTCGAACGTCATCTCGTAAGAATAATTCGAGATCTTTACTAAGATATTACTCGATTCGATTTGAATAGCACAACTGAACAATCCTCGTTCCAGCGTGGTATATTCAGCTGCCCGCACTCACTTAAGTGAACAGCGGGATTCTTCGGTGTGCATTAACAGTTTTTATTTTATTTTTACCTAACGTGATTCCCTCCTACAAAAGATCCCAATAATCCATTAAGCCTGTATAATCCATTAATCCTGTATACTTACAGATCGGTTACATCCAAATGCAACTGATCTGTGGGCAGGTAAATTTAAATTTATTATCATCACAAATCTACTATAGTTATCGAGGGAGACGCTTTTACAAGAAGTTATTATTATTATTATTATTATTATTACTGTTTGGGCACCTCTGAACAGTGGGTGGTATTCAGTCGGTCGGTTAGTCCGAGTCTTGTTAAAATTCGTTGGTTCGCTGAACCGTTTATTGTGGGGAACGGAAATGGAAAAATCACAGTTGAATTATTGTGAGCTTGCTAAATGTTTACATTTAGCAAGCGAAGTTGAAATGAAAGTGAAATGAAAACGATAATTAATTATTATAGGGGTAATGGCGACTTTTGACAATAATGTTACGTGAACTGTCGTGATTATCATCACATGTTGAAAGGACAATGAAGAATCGCACAACTGGAAAGGTTTCTTAACACGTTTTGGCAAAAAAAAAAAAAAAAAAAGTCGGAACCGGTTGTTAATTATTTTGAAACTGCCGTTAAGGCGTCTAAGGATGCGGGATAAGAAAAACCCCCCTTTCCGTGAAATGAAACCCCGTATGAAATCGGCTAATTCACCTTCAGTTGAAAAAGCCCACATCAAAATTATTCTCGTCACGGCGGGAATCAAAATTATGTCTTCCCACGCCTATTAGAAAAAAGGCCTCGATCACCACTCTAACAATCTGTTACAAAAACAAAAATCAACCCGTCATTTGCAAGAGAAATAAAACCAATCGATGAATAGAAACAGGGAAGATTAGATCCAACCTTACTTCAAAGCCGAATATATGCAGAAATTTAAAAGGCCAATATATAATGGACGCTTACGTTGCGCTCGGGTCCTTGAAGTAGTGAAAGCAACTGCGATGCCCTCGAATTGCATTCCCATAAGCTCTCTGGTCAAATTTATCGCTTTCAAAGTTCACTACGCATATTCGGCTTAGAAATAAGGTTGGATCTTTAATATCCGTAATTTGTATTTATTTTTACTCCCCGAAACGAAGCCTCGTGGTCTTTCTTTGATGAAAAAGAAACAATTTGAATGCTTACTAAGCTTCATGTAGCTGCCAACCTCGTGATATCAGCAAATATTTGTAATAATATTTGAGCTCAGTGGAAATTGAGTTGTCCACATGTAACTGATCAACAAGACAAGTTAAAATTACTGGTTAAAGAAAAATTACTGATTTTAAAAAAAAATATATATATATATAATAAAATTATGTATATACACTCGAACTAGTGGTGAACTTATAATGGGGTCGAAAATATGTGTAATTTACCGCTTATATATCAGATAAAACTTCTCGTTAATTATTTTTAATGAATTAAGAAATCCTAATTAATACTGCTGTCTCGCAATATATATTACTGGTTTTTTAGTTAATAATTTTGTTCTATATTTTAATATTCACATTCATTTCGAAATGTAAATTTTTTATTGCTCTTTTTGCTACTTCGTGTTTTACTTGAGTGCAATTGGCGAAACGAAAACGACTGTTTAAATCGAGCCAAAAAAAAGTGCAATGAACACGTCAGCTCGCGCCCACGCAATCATCCAATCGCAACTTTGTGGTAATCGTTTGGATTTACTGAATTGAAATGAACAAATTAGTTCCTAATCTAAACACAGGTGTCCTTGCACAGATGATTTTTAGAAATATTCAGAAAATTTATTTTTTGATTCGTCGACCAAAATAAACGTAAATAAATTTGCAATTTACGTAATTCTGTCTTTTCGAATATGTCGTAAGTATTAATTGCAAAATAAGCAGCTGCCCGGCCAACCTGCGTTTCGCTTCTGCCATATGCCCGTTGTGCAAGAGGTGTTGCGATTAGATCTTTATTGGGGAGGTTGGGAAATACGAAGTTTATATTCGCCGCAGTCTTTCTTCTACCTGATTAAACATCGTTGACTTCGTCGCAATCGCAAAGCGATCTCCAAATCCTCCTCCCTGACTTCCCTTCCTCGGCGAAGTGAAATCGCCGGCGCATTAATTCTCCTTCTTCTGATGGCTCCTGCACTTCATCCCGATGCGTCGGATGTGGTCGATGGACGTAACATGCAGCGTCTTTCGCCGACTGACAGGCCGAATTGCGCCTCGCACAAATGCGTAGCGACGACCAGGGTTGCGTACTGGTAGCGAACGGCTGTGCGATTGGGTTATCGAGTTGGTGTGGCTACCCAGCACGTGCATTTGCTTCTTCTTCCGAGCAAGACGATAACGAAAGTGAGACGTCGCTTCGAAGGGCTCGCCAAGAGGGAAACAGACGTTCTCGTCAAGGGATTTACGCCGAGTTCGTCGCGATCGTGGAAATCCCTCTGTGGGTCTCGCAAACAGAAGTTACGGTAAGTCTACATTACGTAGTGATGTTACTTTTTTTTTTTTCTTTTTTTCTTGACGAGATCTAGGGATGAAGCGTGTGTAGCGCCCTCTAGGAACGAATGGCCACCTCAGAAGGTGGTTTATGAGGTTTCTGAAATCGTCCAAACAACTTCTGCCTTTTATTGTTACTTGGTGCCCGATTTGCAATTCCGATGATCAGCTAACTTGATGCACCCACCGACGACATCTTGTTCTCCACATTCGACGTCCAATAACGAAGTCCCCGACTTCTGTTGGTGAATGTCGTTGAATTAAAAATTACTTTAATTGCGGTGAACGGAGCAGTTCCCGTGTGTACGAAGTTTCGATGGTGCAGTTGGAAGTCCCGATGCTCCTCGGATGGAATTCCTTCCAGGAAACCTTTTTGTAAAGGATGTTAACCGAAAGGTCAGGTGTCAGATGTAGTTGACGTTCTTTCCCCTTTAGATCTATTAATACGGCAACCCACCAGCTAATGTTTCTAAAATAAAAGTTTCAAATTTCAGAAATACTTTTACAAACGTTTTGAACTGAATTTTGTTAAGATTAACAAAAAGTTAATATTTTATCAAAAAGCTGATGTTTGTATATTAAAATGCAAACAAACTCAATTTCTCTGAGACTCCGCCAATATCGAGGCAACTCGTTCAATAATTAACGTTCAATTGCGGTTTGTTAACGTCAAGGTTATTTTCTCGACTAATAAGGAAATGTTTAATTCTCGTGAAGTGGATTAGTTGTTATGAAATTAGGATTACGAAAGAAAAGGCAGTCATCAGCTGTGGCATGGTACCATCTTTCTTTCTATCTTTTTTTTTTTTAAATATTGGCGAAGATTATTTATTTGTTTCGTTTTTATTTCAATTGCGTATTTATTTCATTCCCGTTACCATCATTAACAGAAACGCAAGTGAATATTTCGTGTTATGCGATTCTGCCAGCAGATGGCGGGAAGTCATTCCTCTGCTGTTGACTTTATTTGTGGTAGGGTTTTTCTGTTGAGCAGCAAAACTGTTCAATTCTCTTATTTAGGGGTGTAAAGAACAGAATATTTCCTTTTCTTTTCTTCAACTCAGGTATGTTACTAAGTGCAAAAATGTGTTCTTTGGATGTAAGGGATTTCTTACGCGAAACATCGTAGCACTGCGTGGATGCGTTGCCGAACAGGCCCCGTAAGCCGCTGGATGTCGCATTTCAAGACGTTGCGACTCCAGGACGTGATTTCTAATGCAAAAAGAATGTTTGCTGGAACAATCCCAGCACGCGCGGTGAATATTTCTCGCGGCATTTTGTTTCCTTTTATGTTGGAGGGGGGGGGGCAGTGGGAAGGAGAAGAATCCTTTTGTAAAACACCCCTGTTATCGCGTTCATCCCCCAGATCTTCTTCAAAGAAATCCAAGACTGCAACTCCGTACTTTGCGGTGTCGCGAAACATTTTTTCTAAATCGAATTCCGCTGTCGACTTGTTTCCGTGGCTTTCTCAGAGAGGTCGCGGCGGCGCTTGGCTTCAATCCAAATCTCGGCGGAAGAAAGCTTTCTCCGAAAATCAGGTCACTTAACAGTCCAGAAAGAGGCGATGCTTCTGACGGCAGTTTTAACCTTACTTAACCCCGGGCTAAACGAAAACAATTCCGTGCGATAATTGAACGCGTTGAAGTAAAAACAAAAATAATAAAAAAAAAAACTTACGATTGGATGCAAACGCTCGTTACAAGCTGCAGCGCTGACGTAATACTGTAGCGCACGAGTGGCTCTCGTGTGGCCGATTTAAGGCATTTCCTTGTCCTTCTAGAAGGAAGCAACTTTCACTTCAAATGGCCTTACGTAATCCGTTTTGGGCTAAATATGGAAGAACGTATCCTGTGGAGACTTCCGTGCTACGCTACGATTTCATTACGATCGACGCAATGAAAGAAAAATAAATGTTAAATAAAAAATAACATTTGAAAAGAGATCATTTTATTCCCATCATGCAACACGCCACTTAGAGGAAGACAAGAAAGGCAAAGTCGATTCGTAAATAATGTAGCCTGCGACTGTAATGTTAAAAAAATGTTTTAATGTTAATTTCACCCACGAAAGACTATAAATCGATAGTAATTGAGTACCTTCGGAGCTAAGAGTGAGATAATCTAGTTTCTCTACTCTATACGCGTAACATGGAGCTTGTTTCAAGCAGGGGCGAATTCTCCATGCTTGCTGCGCAAGCTCATTACTTGAGAAAGAAGTAATATTTATTTGTTAATAAATGCATGCATTTATAAGCATTCCATTTAGGCTTTTATTTTGTAGACAGAAGACGTCTTAAGCTTGCGCGGCAATAATTGAGCTTTGCGTTGTATATCGAAGGCCGATGCTTGCTTGTCTAGGCAAAGCTGCCTTGGCTTGCTCAGTTGTAGGAGCTTCCAGGTCCTCGCTGCGGCACTGTGATTCCATGCCCACGCATAGCCATTTCACGTCGTCTCACTCTGTTGCTTAAACACAGGCCACTCGCAGTCAACGTAGCTCTAGCCAGTGAGCTTCAGCCAGCCTTTACAAGTGTGCGTGTTGCTTGGGAAAACTAAGTTACAACCAACTTTTTATGACGATGTTATTGACCAGTTCATAAAGAAGAACCGAAGGGCAGAATTTGTATTCAAGTAGCTAAACTGAAAAAGATGGAATATCATTTGTAAAATAAATGTTGTATTTGTATGATTAAATGTACATAAATTTCTAAATATGTAGTTTTAAATGGTCAGTAATTCATTATTCCGCTAATCAGACTTCAATCACACTCCCTGAATGGTAACAAGAGCAAGCGGGAATTTCAAGACCAGCATTCGCCCCTGATTTCAAGCGACTTTAAGCCTTCAGTAATCAGCCTCACGTCATGAACAGTGTTATGCAAGGCCTGCAACCAGTTTGTGAGTTCTCTTCGGTTACTTCCTTGGTTTTTGATGATAGTTCTTTCCTCATAATAACTACGCATAAATCCAAAGAGGGGAGGAAAGAGAAAGAGAGAGAGAGAGAGAGAGAGAGAGAGAGAGAGAGAGAGAGAGAGAGTTTCTCCATATCAAAGCCAAATTACATTCTAGCAACTCTACCTTTACTGGAAGCAGGTGTTCGTCAGGTTTCCGCACTCGGTGAGTATCAAAACACAACAGAAATAAATAAATAATAAAACAAAATCTTACGGAGACAAGTAAGTAAAAGGTTTATTCATTTGGCGAGCAAAGAAAGTGAGGAAAGCCTTGGGCAAGTTCTGTCGTGTGAGGATTCGCTGCTTTGACAGCACGCGACGAAGCATTCAAAGGAGGCCTCCCTCTTTTGCGCTTGCTTTTTACAGAGCACGTGATCAAGTGCTTTTCTCAGTCTGATTCATCAAAGCTCGTCGAAAGACAATAAAATTTCTACTGTAAGGGGTTGGGAAAAATAGCTAAAAGAAGGATTCTCACCAGGAGGACAACGTCGTGTGAATCAAGTTTTGTGAGAGGGGGTTCAGTCCATTCAATATGGAAGAGATTCACTCACTAAAACACAAAGAAATACCAAGAATACGTGAATTCCGAAAATGAGAGCATTCTGGTACCTGACGAATACATTTAAATAAAATAAAAATAAATAAGCTAACGCCTTTTTATTCCTGTAAGGGAGTAGGCGAGGCCTTTAAACCCTATCTAGTTTTTTGGAGACTGAGTGGGCAGTTCAATCTCCACGGGTAGCCAATCAGTGATAGCTGGCCCATGTCTGTCACTAATTATAGCAGCCACTGATGAAGAGGCTGACAAACCAGTGCTGCCATCTCTTGGTACCTAACCCTAACAAGATATGTCACTGTCTGAAATAATGTGGGTGCAACGGTCGATTTTCTTCAGTTTACGGGACGAAAAACCAGCTTGCCCGTGCCAGAGATCGACTAACTCGGGAACCGGTCGAAAATAGGCTTAGAAAAAGTTCCTCCCGTCGGCGACTAGACTTGAACTTAAGTCTGACTTCAAGCGACCAAGCGCAGAGGATGGAAGCGCCACTTCCACTGAGCTACGCAGGCCTCCTCCATAAACTTTTCATTTGGTCGAACAGGGAAAGAGAGAAAGAGAACTCGATCCTTACAGCGGTCTGTCACCAGAGTTGCTAATCGATCTCCTCTGTTTTTAAGGGTTTTTCGTAAGGCTTTCCGATGTGTGATATTGAATAAATGGGAAGGCACATCGGCTTACAGATGGAATGTTTAAATTAAGAACACTACTCACTTTCTTATATATATCCGTGGGTTAGAAAGGATTTGGATTCATTTCTCTTCCTTAATTTGGTGATTGGAATCATTAAAAGATTCATCGTTTGAAAGTAAGCTACATTGAGGAAGTTTCCCCCTCTTTAGGAAAATTACGTTTTTTTCCTCAAAAATATTTAAAAAAATTAAGACTGGGATGAGGCCAAGCAGATTGCGATGTAGTGTATGTCCTCCTCGAGACTAGGTGGAGCAGTCTCGGATTACTAATAATAATGATAATAGAATTAAAGAATAAATAGAATTAATGTCACCAGGATTCTTCAAGTTGTAGGTCCACTCTGGGCGCTCATAAGATATTTCCACCCTCTTAAACCTCCGAATTCTTTGTGTTTGTGAGGCTTCAAAAGCAGAATTCACTTACAGGAGCTGCAATCAACTGACTATTTCTGCTTCTTCAGTCTCTCTAAAGAAAGATGCGGCTGTTCCACTCAGAGCACACTTTAAGAGAGCTATCTGAAGCGATCTTCGCTATCCCCGGAATAAATATCTCTTGCTATGCACGCGAGTTTAATTATCTGGTTAATTTAATGGCAACGCCGTCAATTAACCTTCTCAACCTGACGAGAAGGTTCCTCCCTCCGGGAATTGTGTCCGACCAGAAACTTTCGCGATGCATTCTTGTTTGAAGCAAGTCCACATCTCCGTTGTGTGCGCTGAAAATTAAGCGGAGACCGACTTCACGCGCTTAAAGCAGATTGGAAACAGCTGAAATCGGTGGCTCTTCCGGATGCACGAAATTAGGAAGAAACCCAACAAGAGAAGATGGAAATAATATCCCTTGCTTATGATATGTGTACACCTAACTAGGAGTGCCCCCCCCCCCTTGTTTCTGACAGCTGCTACAATTTGACAAGACCATCGAGACACGTTTCAGTTCTTGGTTACCGTTGTCGTTACACGCGCATCGGCAGTAATGAGAGTTCCCGTGCGTTTGTGCGTGCGTACCAACTTCCCAATTTTCGTCACGGTGGTCTGTTTCCACGTGTGCATTGACATCCTTTCTTAGTATTGTATTTAAAGCCTCACGTTTAAACCTTTCCGAAATTGTTGTGTAGGCACCCTGTTTCCATGTACCTTATGGCGATTTCGTAAATTTTGTGGCTGATCCCCAGTCTTTGTAACACCACAGCGAAAACGATCGTGTCATAAAGACCAGAGGGGAGTGAGGGAAGACAAGAGAGAGAATCTTCAACTTTGCACTATCCGAGCTATCGTGTAGAGCCGATTTTGTAAAATGAGAAGTTTCTTTGAAAGGAAGATTTTCGGTGTCGGTCCCTTATTATCCCCCTTTCGCTACGAGACGGAGTGCACTCAAGCGACATCAAAACTGGAACGTTGTTCGCAGAATATCCTCGTGGGGCCTCTTCGCGATCCTGGAGGATGTTTAAAGAAGCTTAAGACCAACTAATTCCTTGCGGAAAATTTCCACCAGGGGTTTAGAGACGGGCCCGGTGAGCCACTCCCACTCGTTTATTAAAGCCATACCGTTCACTCGGTCAGATTTGTCGCGAGATCCGTCCTGGTGCGGACGCATTAAATTTCCAAACATCGCATGGGAATTTGGAGGCATCGCGAGAGCCCTTCGACACGCACGAGGGCTTAAGGGAAGCAATACAAGTTGCGACGATGAAAACGCCGCCGTTTTCGTGGCGTCTAATGGGATTTCACTCGATAAGACCCTCCGAGTATCGGAATGCATTCTGCGTTATCCGAATCCCGCGAGCAGATGCTAATCCTTGATCTTTCACGCACAAACATCTCCGTGGCAACCGAATTTAGAGAAGTTGTCAGCGGGGCGCTCTTAAAACCTGACAAGACCTTCTCTGGGGGGAGGGACTTATTAGGTTCGTCTCTGATAATGTAGTTACCATGGTGACAACGTAAAGAAATACTTTGTGGATACTTAAAGAAGCATTCTCCGTTGCAGAAGTGGTTATCCGAACTCCGCTTGCTTTATAAGAAATAATGCGGTGAAACCGACGACGACACACTCGAGTTGTTCTTTTTTGTGTTATTATTCTTCTCGCCAGCGAAAACTAACAACGGCGTGTAATTCCGGCGTGTAAAACGGGACTTGACGTGAGGGTTGCTCAACTCCCGCGAGGCCTTTTTTCGACTGGAAATTCCTGAAGGAACTCGCAAACGTCCAAATAGAGCGGGTCGAGTTTGGTTTATTTGCAAAACTTTAACTGCAGATCACGAAAATGAAACTGCGGCCATCAAAATAAATCATTTGCATACGTACACAACCAGCGAGGCAAGTACTTTTATCATTAGGGCTACGCCGCTTACAGCCGCAATCACGTGACTCTGCAATTTTGGCACTTCTGTCAATCATTCTATTATTTTCAATAGAAAATGGTCGTGTCTTCCAGTGACACTCTGGGATATTGTAAGAGCATCTTTTCTTCAGTTACTACGAAAGGAACAATATCTTTGGGATCTGAAATGTCTTAACACCTCACTTTCCAAAAATGTCTTCTCCCTACAGTAGGTCAAGGCTCATTACATCGGCCAGACTGGGAGAAATATGAAATCCAGAAGGGTGGCCAACCTCTCAGCGACAATGCACACAGTCGCTAAGATAAATCAGGTCTCGCCTCTCATATTCTCATGAAACAGCATGGCACGGATTGGCCGTCGGCTTTGATCCTTATCTCGATGACAACCTCCTTTCCAGTCTTTTCCAAGAGTCCACTCGCACGGTATTCTAATTGAAACTGAGGCCCCGTTTTGCATGACATTTGGAAGTCCTTCATTCATTTATGCTGTGGATGAGATCTCGTCTGTATTAAGTGATGCTTGCTGGCATAAGTGCCAGCAAGCATCACACATCATTCACTGCGCTTTCATCTTGGGATTGTAGCCATTTGTATGTCTCTAAAGCTCGATCCTTCTTGTCTTTTCTATTCCATTACCTAAGGATGCTGTCTGATGTTTGACACGGAAACAAATTCTCCTTTTTTTTTCAAATGCAATATTTTAAGAGTCCATGTCCGATATCCCACACAGTCGTATTTCAACATCGTTTTACTTCCTCTTAAGTTTAAAAATGCTTTTTCAATGAAGATTAGTTAACTAGTCTAATATGCAGCAGCACGCGCAGTTTGACTAGCGGAGCGGATAGCGTATGCGTTCTTCAACCAAGAAGTTGCGGATTGCAATCTCACCGTGGGTAGGATTCCACTGCTGACAGTATGCAAAGTTGAGGTAGTTCTAGTCAGAAAGTGCTACTGTGAACTATACTAAGAACCCAGCAGCTCTCGGGATCGACTAAGTAGACAGAATAGTTAAAATTTCTTCTTTTTAGGCTTTCATGAACTCATCGCTTGAAGCCAAACTTTCTAAACAACACAATGCTCATCGCTCGTTATTTCGAATACACACCACCTGCTCTATCAACCCACTTAACTCCTGCACCGCTGACTCCACATTCTTACTCTCCTGACCACCTTTGCACATTTTCCAAGAATGACATTTGGTTCTCCACCACTTTTTATCTGACGCCATTGGCTCATGGCCTCCTCTCGCCAACTTGTGTCTCAGTCATATCACCTAATTTTCCTCTTTTCACTTAATTTCTTCTTATTTTCCTATAGTCATTGGCCTCTGCAATCTCTCTAATATTTTCTTGTCGTCCAGATGACCAAATCTATGGACACTTTATGACAACTAATTATTGTCTCATCCAGTACAACTATAATCGCCTTATCTCTGTTTGTTCGGATATCCTTTACAATTTTTGCAATGTGTCCCGTGAACTTCATTTTCCCTCCAACATGACATCCCCAAAATCCTCGCCTCCTCCACCTCCTGGAACAAAGCTCTTCTAATATAATAAATTGCATCTTGTTCATCCTGTGCCAGAGGTTACACGTGTAACATTGAACTACCATCCCTTCATGTGTCCAAATTGCCAACATATTCAAATTTGTTTGTAACAACATCACATCAGAGCTCTCTGCCAATACTCTCTCAACTTTATAATCTGAATACCAATATCAAACTTTGACGTATATCTTTGCTATTTGAATTAAACATCAACTGCTGTAGAACAGAATTTTGTTGTACACTGCTTGTTACCATTCGCTTGCATCAGTTTCGACCAGTCCTTCATGCAACCAGGCTACCAAAAGACCAACTATTTCTCTCCTACTCAATTAAAATTTTAATTATTTGTATAACGAACAATTTGCGTTATGCTGAAAACAGCCGACTAATAAAGGTCAATATTCGAAACAGCAAAACAAAAATAGCGTTGATGAATCAAATGTAATAGTAGAGTTACTGAGTGACCACTTTTCAAAAAGCTATCACCGGAGTGAGGATATTTCTGTGTCATCTGTAGCAATAATTGATACGAGAATCAAAGTTAATGAATATGAGGCGCTTTGGATATTGCAGAGTTTAAATGCAAATATGGTTTGGATGGGATATCAGCTCGAGTATTAAGCAAATGTGCAAAGGAATTGTCAACGCCTCTTACTTGCTTGCTTAGCCTAAGTCTGAATTCTTGTAGGGTCCCTAGGAAGTGAAAGAAGAGTAAAATAGTTCCTTTGCATAAAGGAGGCTCTGAAACTGCGGTATAAAATTACGGACAAAGAGCCATCTCGGGAGTGGTGGTGAAAGTATTGAATAAGTGGGTTAAAGACAGAATCCATGAATGGGTGGATAAGAATACGATACTCTATGGGGGGGAACAACATGGTTTTGTTAAAGGTCGGTCTTGCCTTAGTCATTTATTAACTTTTTATAATAAAGTGACAGCTGGGTTATACAAGGGGAATGGATACATAGTGATATCGCTGGATTTTGCTATGGCTTTTGACAGGATATCCCATGGAATACTGTTACACAAATTAGAACAAATGGAGAGATATTAAACTGGTGTTATGGATTAGAGAATGGCTCATGGAGAGATATCAAAAAATAGTGTATGGAGGAGCAGACTCCAGGATGAAGCAGGTGACCAGTGGTGTGCCTCGGGGCTCTGTGCTTGGGCCGTTATTAATTAGTACATAAATGACTTGAAGGGAGATATTCAGTTGTTTGCTGATGACGCAAAGTTGGGTAGTGCAATAATTAATCAAGCTGATGTAGAGAGCTTTCAGGATGATTTAAATAAGCTGCTACTATGGACAAAATATAATGGACATCGATGCAATGTGGAAAAGTGTAAAGTTATGCATTTTGGGTTTAAAAGATTACAAGCTGAGTACCCCATTGATGGAACTGTAGTTGAAGAGGATGAAGGAGATGAGGAAGTGGTAGAAAAGATTCAGAGGCGAGTGACCAAGTTGGTGAGTGGTGTAAGGAATGCTCTCCACATTGATAGATCGAGAGTGTGGATTGCAGTTGAGAGGTGGAGAAGAGGGGGATATGATAGAAACATTTAAATTACTAAAAGGATTTTATAAAATTGATGCAGGGGAAATATTTTATCAGGTGACTAGTGGGGGAGATCGAATGATCATCCCCATAGGTTAGTATGAGTGTGGTTAACAAAGGTGTGAGGACTGGATTTTTTGGTTGTGGAGTGGTGAAAGAGTGGAGAGTGGAATGCATTGCCTAACTAAGTTGTGAATGCTTCGTCAATGAGTTCAAAAAGTATGACAGATATTGTCTGGATAGTTTGAGTCTCCCACGATAAGTCTTCTGACTCCACGGAGGTGGCCGCATAAATAATGATAATAATCACCGAACAGTGGTTATTTAAATACATTTAAATTCGGAAGGTATGTGAATACAGAACGTATACTGTATTAAACATCGAAGAACGAAATAAATTATTCAGGAAAAAATAAACTAAAATAAATATAAATTATTCACTTTGTGCTTTTCGTGATGCGATGTTTGAATGGCTGTCTTGATTGGAGAGTGGCCACAATTTCATTTGAATTGAAAAGAGCCATTTGTGTCCCCTTCAGTAATTTACTGAGAAAACGTCTGGAAGTCAACCGAAGGAAGTACACAATTGCAGCCGAAGAGTTTTATATGTAATAGTGTTATATGTTATATGGGGAAGGAGAGAGAGAGAGAGAGAGAGAGAGAGAGAGAGAGAGAGAGAGAATGTAAGGGAGCGAAAGGTGAAACTGGATGACATTTCCATCACCAGCAACGCAATTGAAATCGGAAGTCATGTTGGCTGAACTCGTTCCTTCCACTTTATTTCTAAATAAACACGTAAAGTTATTGGCAAAAATAGTGCATTTCTATTACTCTCAGAGTTTCAGGGAATGCTATGGAAACGGAAATAAACATTGCTTGAAACGCTTCGGTAGTCATGGTTACCATCAAACAGCACTCGCTAGTCATTTTCAGTCTGCCAAGAAAGTTTCGAACTTAATACTTTTATGTGTTCTGTTTTAGGGTTTTAAATTGCTGAATATGGAACTGAAATGCAATTTTTAAAACGCCAGTAAAATACTGTTTCGTCTCGCGTGTGTGTGTGTGCTTGCATTATTCACCAGAACAAGAAGCCGCGTTAAATCTGTAGCATGCTATAAATGTTCGACGACAAATGCCATTATGTGAAAGTGGTATCGAAGTCGGTATAAACACAGATTGTGTAAATGACATGCGAGTCACCAAAAGAAAAGTACTTAGGAGGCCATCACTTGCACAATATATTGCGAAAATTGCGACCACCGTTGGAAGTGAATGCATCGTATAATGTTATCGATATCATCATCATCATCCCGTAATCCACAAAGGACCGTAAAGAAAATATTAGGAAATATTATTTACAGAAATCTTTCCCTCAGGCCTTGAATGACACTTTGCTGTCAGCTCAGTACATGAAGCACCGGTCCAATTTTTTTATATTGTCTTTCCAGTTGATTCTAGGTCTGCCTCTTTTTCAAGTTCCTGGAATAAGTCCTTCAAGAACTTGCACTGCTACACCATTAGATCTGCTGATATCACCAAGCCACATAAGTTGTTTGCTTCGAATCTTAGTAATGATGTTATCGCATGGACTGGCGAAAGAATTGATTCTTTGTCTGACTTCAAAATTAGCGATGTGATCAGTGTATGGTATCTTTACGATTGGTCTATAGCACCTCATTTCAAACGCCAACATCTTTTCATCCTCATTTTAAGAGGGTCCAAGGTTCATTTCCGCATAGAAGAAGAACTGAATTAACTAGTGTCAGTAAAGAGAAATCTGTGATTGTGAGCTGTTCTTTGTCCATAGTGGGTTCAGTGTTTGGAGTGCAGTCGTTGATTTTCCAATTTTTGTTCGAATCTTCTGTTTTTGATTTTTCATCTTTATAAAAGATATTGCCCAAATATTTAAGCTGATCAACTTCTTCTATGGATGTATCATCGAGTAGGATTCTTTCGGTTTCTGCCACAGCACTTCCTTCTTGGTCAGAAGCACAGATATTTGTCATTGTTTTTGATTTTTGGGTACTTATGTTTGAGACATTTTTTTTTCAGAGTACAAGCTAATTTTGCGGTGGTTTCCTAAAGATTTGATTTGTTTTCCGCTAGAAGAGGAACGTCACCAGCAAACTTTTGAATGGGTTATTCATCTTCCTCCTACCGCCACTGCAATATGACAGTTCTCTGGAGCTTCATTCACAATACAAATAAATAGCATTGGTGTTAATTTGCACTCCTGTCTCCATTGGAAAAGAAGTGCCATAATTTCCCTTGATTTCAAACATCATTTCAGAAGATGATTCCAGGGATTCAATCAGTCGTATTAGTTTGTTCAGTAATGTTGCAGAATTGTTCAAAGGGCATCGTGCCAAATATAATCAAAGGATTTCTGTAGGTAAATAAAATCATGCACTGTGCGACCACAGATGCGAGACCTCTCGACACTTCTGCGCATGGCAGAAGATGGCGAATCCATTCCGATAATAGGGTAATCAATCCTTGTGGGATGAGTGTTTATTATTAGGAAAATTAGCTTTACTATTATGAAAATTCCAGTTTTTAAAGTGGTAACTATTTTACTTGTACAACAGTTGAAAAATTGTACTTAAAAGCACGTGATTCGCATGTTGGTGACGAATTCATACATCGCCTTATTCCTTTCTCCCCTTCAGCATGAATCGACTCTTCTTGGCACTGGGGATTTTTTCGAATCTGTGGTCAGACAGTGTGTTCTCATATTTTTCTCCGGTGATATGGAGCGTAAATATGTGATGAATTGTACTCCATCTACATCCAGTGGAAGTCTAAAAAAATTAATTAAATGTTTGCTTCAACATGTGAGAGTAAGATGTGCAAAAATATTTTGCTTGGATGGCAGATGAGGTTAATTGACCTAAAATTATTGCACGTTTTGCTGTTTCCTTTTTTTCTGGGGGGGGGGGTGAGAATAAGGACAGCAGTGCACCACTCTTTGGGCAGATTTCAGTGTTCCACCCTTGCTGGAAAATGTTGTGGACTGCACACTAACAATAAGTTCTCCTGATGCTTTTCCCCATTTTGATCTTAAGACGGCTGTTTCTACTTCTCTAAGAATAAGATAATCACCATTCTCTGTTATCGTCGAGACAATTTCCTCTAACTTTTCCTCGTAAATAGTCACACCATTTTCTCAATATTATTTCATGATCAGTAATATTTTATCCATCTTTATCCTCAAATCTCTTACGAACAAAAGCGGTTCTTAATTATTTTTTGCATTCTTTGGATAACCACTTATTTTTTGCAAACTTTACCTCCTTTTTAATCTGTCTCTTCGGATGATTGTAGTGTGCGTTGATGTTCCCAGTGTGCCGAATTGGTCGTAATCTTCTCCGCTGATCAAAAAGCTGTAATATTTCTTTGGTAATCCAAGGTTTCTTAATACCGCACTTTCTTCCTAGTGCATTTTCAGCTGCTTCAGTAACTGTCCTTCAGAACTGTTGATAAGATGTTTCAGGATTAAGAGAGTCAGAAGGGATTTCAGAGAGAGAGAGAGAGAGAGAGAGAGAGCAGAAGCAAGATCTGTTTTAAATAATTCGTTAGTGAATTTGAGGTAAAACTTATGTCTTCTTATTTTCTCGTGGGTCTAAATCCAGATTTCAACATAAATGTTGCTCGTCACCTACAATGTCAGCACCTGGGTAAGATCTTGCTGAGCTCATACAAGTTTTATATTTACTTTTCATAAGTATTTAATCAATTAGATTCTGAGTTCTTCCATATGGGGAGATTCAAGTCCATTCTGGCGATCTTTTATTGCGGGAAAAGTGTGTTAGTTATGGTGAGATCATCCTACAAAACAAATTTTATCGGTTTCATAGTCCTCGCATTTGTTTTCCCTAATCCAACAGACGCAGCAAAGGGAGAAAATTCCTTCATATATGTAATCCTACTTTTGCATTTCAATCCTCTTGTACTATCAAAAAGTCTTTCTTAGGTGTTTCACGGATCAAGTTATTGATTGGATCATAAAAGTAATCCACTTCCTGGTCATCGTATGAGATTACTGTGCATATACTTGTATAACAGATATATTTAGTGGTTTGCCCTTTAGTCTTACTGCTGCAAGTCCACCATTCACAGGTTTAAAGTTTATGACGTAGTGCTTAATATTTTTATTTTTTTTTTTTCAACAAAGCAACTCCTTCTTGCTTTCCTTCTGGAATACCTGAGTAAAGAAAGAGATTTCCTTCTTCTGTTGTTAATTCATTAGGTTCTGGCCACTTTGCCTCCACATAATCCAACGACGGACTATTCATAGCGTGCTAATTCTTGTTGCAGAATCTTATATAACATTCCATGTTCCAATCACAAATCTCTTTCTCAGACGAAATTCATGTTTAAATATCTTATTCATGGGAAGGGCTAATAATTTTTTTTTTTTGATATAATAATATTTTTATTGATCTGCTAAAATATTTACACATACAATAGACATCTTGAGTGACATTGCAACTTATAATTTTACAGAATTCAGCACTAAGTGCTGCATTTTCTTCATTGGATTTCAATTAAAATTTTTAAAAATACTTTTTGCCTCTGTATTATGTATTTACAACGCATGTTCTTCTAATATTAACAACGAAGATTATGCAGAATTTTTGAATATAGAATATACATAATAATAATAATAATATTTATTTATTTATTTTATTTATTTATTTTTTTTTTATCTCTCAGATAAATTGCATACATAGATGCTGTAATAATTATATATATATATATATATATACAATATTTATAACATGTTACAATTGTGAATAACAGATACTTGCAAGTAAATAATTTTCTTCCTCGAAGCTTAGCAGAGCTTATCTGAGGAAGATAATAGATTATAGATGTTGATGGTTTCATGGTTATGTTCCTATACTGGTCACAAGCCAGGGGTTGATTTTACTGTTTGTTGGTACATGCTTGGAAGACTTCGACTGCTATTACAGTTTAACTTTTTTTGTGCAAATAGGGTTGGATTTAGACATGGTGTGTTTGTTTCTTTGTGTTCTTGTAGTGATGATTTTTGAGAGGGGGTTTGTCATAGGTTTGTGCGTGTGTGTGTGCATGTGTGTGTGGGGAGAGAGAAAGAGGAATTGCTCTAATTTTCATTCTCGCTGTAATATTTATACAGCGCCTGTTCCAGCTCTCTGTATGTTCCTAGGTTTCTGTTGTCGAACGGCAGTTTGTTTATCATGTCAGGTACGTAGAAGTTTCGGGTGGCTTTGCCATTGTGATTGTTGTACTTATATGTTATGTAGTTTGTTGACTGTGGTCTTGTTGTTTGATATGTTGTTCTGGTTACTCTATAGGTCGGGCTGTAGTAATATTTTAACATGATTGTGTAGTGGCATAAGGGTTTCACCTTTAATATTTTGTGTTCTGTCCGTGCTTCCTGCATAAGAGTGGGTTGTTCCCAGAATATCAGTTTTATCATTTTATCTTGCAACCATTGTAGCCTGTCAAGTCTATAGTCTGCGCAGAATGCGTATGATGTGATTGCATATCTTAAAATGTTTTCACATAATGCTTTATAGATTAGTATTTTTATGTGGGTTGGGGTAATGTCTTTTAATCTGTATAGTTTGCTTGCTATTATCCTAAGCTTGGTATGTAGCTAGTTTTATGGCTATTCTAACTTTGATCAGCATCGAAGTGAAGTCCGAGATAGCGTGTTGTTTTCACCTGCGTGATGGTTGTGATTTTAGGTTCTGTGCTTTGTGTATAGGATGATGAATGTTTGATTGTGAGATATTTAGTTTCTATGGGCAGGGTTTGGGGGTTTTTGAATATCATTAGCTTTGTTTTTCCAGGGTTTATATATATGCCGTTTTCGGTTAACCAGTTAGTGATTTGATTGATGTCGTGTTGCATATTTGTGTAAGCGATATTTGCATTGTTGTGAATGGATACTATGGCAGTGTCGTCTGCGTACTGGAAGATTTTACTTTTTAGTGGGAGTTGGCTTATGTCGTGTGTGTATATGTTAAATAGAATGGGAGATAGGACAGCTCCTTGCGGTACTCCACAGTTTATATGTACCTCTTTGCTGTATGCTGATCCTATACGTGTGATGTGCTTTCTGTTTTTCATGTATGCTTTAAACCACTGCAGTAGACGACCTCCAATTCCGATATGCGTTAGTTTCGTTAACAAGGTTTTATGTGTTAGTGTATCAAATGCTTTTGTTAGGTCAATGAATACCACTAATGTTATTCTGTTTTTATCCAATGCAGCGTTTATTAGGTTTGTGAAATCTTCCAGGAGTGTTGCCGTTCCTTTATTTTTTTGAAAGCCATATTGTGTTTTGGGTATGATTTGAAATTTTTCAACGTATGTGGAGAGTTTCTGATGCACAATAATAATAATAATAAATTTTGCGTTATTACAGCATGTGGGTGAATAAGGCTCTCTCTAGTGGCAGAAACAAACTACCGTATTATAAAGCGAAGTACTTGCAAGTTATTAACAAAGCGATTTCTTGTGGAAGTTTGTGTTCTAGCAGACGATAATTTTAACAGTTCCTTGTATATTCTTATTTGCTGCTAGAGGGGGCTCGAAGCATCCTGAAATGAACTTTATGGAAGTTTGTCTATTAGCATACTATAATTTAAACAGTTTTTTTTATATACTGTTATTTACCGCTAGAAGTATCTCAAAACATTCTGAAATGAACTTAATTTTTACGTATATTTAAAAACTGATTTTTGGTGTTTTAATTTCGAAAAGTAAATTAGAATGCTAATTAGAAGGCTAATTGGTTCGCACTAGTCCTTGAGCGAGTGTCGTTTCTAGTAAGTAATTTCAATTGCCTCGGAGTTCACTGCGGAAGGGCATGAAAAGCAAAGGAAAAAATAAATAAAAAATTGGCGTCTGAATTTATTCTTGCTCACTGTGTCGTGAAATATTTTTACGCATAACAGCGTCAGAAAAGTGCCGCCAGAATTTGATACTGGCGATCGAGCTGCTTACGATGAAAAACGGGACGAAAAGCTCGGGTGTACGGAGTTAGAAATTCAAATGTAATTTTGGGATCCTCCCGATCTCTCTCTCTCTCTCTCTCTCTCTCTCTGCTTGAAGAACCCGGAAGGAATTTTCAAATGCGTGTGCAGAGAACGATTTGTTTCCGCTATTTCGTGCTGTTTGACTGCACTTCCATCGCACCAAACTAAATCTGCCCACAAACAGAAATGAAAGACGACAGGTTGCTTGGGACGGATTTTTTTTTTTTTTTCTTTTTCGAATTTCGCACAATGCGAATATTGCATTGTGGGAAGATCGATGCAAAACAGTTTATGAAATTCTCGCAAATCATCTCGAAAGACTCTCTGACGGCTTTGCTTTAGTCATGTGATCCTATTGGACGAATTGTGGTCGTTCGGAGATCTGATCAAGCGCCAGCACCGGAATCTGAACTCAACAACGTCTCCCGAAGCTCTCCGAGGAGTAATCAATCAGAATTTATACCGGGATGTGGACGAAGAGGTGCTCCAACCGATCTCGTCGATAAATCGCATTAATGGTCAGGTTAATGGAATCGCGATGGGTTTGCAAGATGGATGGCAAGTGCCCATGGGGACAACAATAGCACGAAGCGCGTCTTGCATGAACGAATAACTCATCAACTCATCGGCGTGGTGAACAACGATCCGGGCTAAGAATTTAGTCGCTGTTTGCTGCTGGTTGTAAAGCTACGATTCCATTAGGGTTTCACTTGTCATATATGTATAGAGAGAAAGTGGCTCGGGCAAGATTGGATTCATTATTTGGAATCACTTCCGATGCAACTACAGCAATGAGACCAGCGATAATTATGCCTGTCGGAAAAGTTTAGCAAGCAATCTGCATTTTGAATAAGTAAGGCAAGAATTTAATGGTGACCCCTATTGTGATAATCTCTGCACGAGAAGAATGGATTGAGAAAACGACGTTGCTCTGAAGCTTCTGCGAACGCTTTTCTGTGGGACTCATCCATTGATTAATGAATTCACATTTTGTAACTTTTTAAGAGAGAGAGAGAGAAAGAATAGGATCTAAAATCCAAATTTAGATTGAAGTAATTTACGCGTAAGTCCCTTTACAAAATAAACATACAACCAACTTGTTCCTACAGAAATAAATGTGCAAAATATCAGAAACGAAAGGGATATGGGCCTATTTTTATCATCACCCTCCTCCACCCGCATGCTCACTCACCCACGAAATCCACAGAATCAAATTTTATCGAGGTTAGTCTCTCGCAGCATCTCTGTTTAATGCGTACAAACGGATAAGTGATCCTGATGGTGGCTTAGACCTTGGGAAACATCCCCGCAATGCAATTCTCCACCCACCAAAGGGTGCATTTATCTGGCACGTTGGGGAGGCGTAGATCGGGGCAATAGGCAGCCACTGACACGTACGTTCTGCAGTTTCGCCTGCAGTTATATTCTCGTCACCAGCACGGATCATCGTGGATCCTCTCTTTCCCCTCAGTTTCTTCAATTATCCTTTATCCCCCCCCTTAATGCACTGACAAGCGATCTTATGTGCTACACGGTGTGCCCATTATTCGATGGATTTTCATTGACGCTGAGTGTCTGAGGGATTTGATGAGAGAAGTTTTAAAACTTTTTGCTCGCTCTTCTCTCTGTGTCTTAAGAGAATAATCCCTTAAGTGGTTCAGCTTTCTTCGCATGGAAATGCCGTTTCTAATCCGTGCCTTATATGTTGTAGCGAAACAATCAACTTGGCTAAAACACGTCGCTTCTCTTGATACTGGCTTTCTTTGATCACGTAAGTGGTGGAGGGGGGGGGGGATTAGTAAATGTCAGCCTCAGTAATGGGTGGGGGGGATCAATTACTGATATCCTCTAAACCAGTGGTTCTTAGCCTTTTTTGCCCGGCTCCCCCTTTCAGCTATTTGTATGGCCTGGCGCCCCCTGCTCAATTTGAGGCTAATGACTCAATAAGATAATTATAATATATTATTAAGCAAACCTAATTTTCTATCAACATGTTTGAACTGATAGTTAATTAAAAATTAACGACTGTGATACAAATTAATTTTGCAACATGACGCTGAATCCTTTCTCAACCAAGAATGAAGAGGGAAAAGCAATGAGCTGTAATTGCTTTTCTTGCAATTACTGCTGAGGATACTTGCATTGCATGGTTGGCCAGAATCTTTCTCACACCCACGCTACTGAAATTGTATTTTAGCCTCAAAATCATTTTGGATGAACAGACGTGTCATCAGAAAGAAATGGATTTATGATACAATCGGGTATTTTAAGCTCATCAAAGTCTTTGAATCTGATCATCAAGTCTTCTTTTGATGGAACAATAACAATCCAAATCTGAATCTAATATTAAATCATCATCTGTTGGAAACTGCAGAAAATCTCGTCTTGCAATAACTCTGCTTGTAAAATGTTAATTTGCTCATAAAAGCATTTATAATTCCCTTTGATTTAATACGATTCATGTTACTTCCTGCAATTTGATGTTAACCTCATTTAATTTGGTTTCAAATTCTTTGTTTTCTGAAGAATTTGAAGAAATTCAGACCAAATAGTATCCCAATTACTTAACTTTCAATGTAAAAATTCTAAAAAATAAGTAGCGAATAAATTTGAAAAGTATTGCCAGACATACAACAGAAATAGGATGCTAAATTAAATACGGAATTTTTTTGTTTTTATTATATTAATATTATTATAACGCTTACCGACCCCTCATCACCCCTAACAGCTTACCGCCTCCAGGGAGGGGGACGCTACCGCCCAGGTTAAGAACCACTGCTCTAAATCTTTCAATTAGTCCACGGAAATCCTGTTTGATGCAACCGAGAAATCCTTTCCGCTGCTGGAAATAAATTAAAAAACTGGTTTCCATTTTTCTGTTTAATTCATTTGCAGATTTTCTGCTTTTTATGTTTGCCGCTTGCGAACTCTTCCCTTCCGGTGGCATTCGCGACGCGTTTACGTCGGAAGGGGAAGAGAGAAAAAGGGGAATTTTTAAAATGTCATTGGGGGAACATTTCTACCTCTATGGGATCAAAGATCAGAGCTTATCATTCAGATAATTATTGCTACCGCATCCCCCCCCCCCTTAAATCTTTTCTGTCTTTTACACTACGCCGACACATCTTATTAGTTTCCGACAGAAAAACGAAAAGAATGAACTGAAATATGATTACCGTGGCAACGAAGGCATGCCTGTTGTGTCTATTAATTGAGTTGTATTTCAGAGGATATCAGATTTGAGTTACTTAGACTTGGTTAGACAGTATGGGACTTGCTAACTCACCTCCCTTTGAAGTCCTCTTGTGAAGTGAAGGGATTTTCCCCATTAGTAGGCTTAACTAGAACGTAATTTTATTTGCCTCATTGCATACGTCGCATGTATTTATATAAACGCAGTTAATATTTATGATTTTATTTTTTATATGATTCATGGGGAATGTGAACCTTTACCCTTAAAATACAGAATAGGTTTGGGGGAAAGAAAAAAATGCAATACTGGAGCAAAATAAAACAACCATTACAAAAAAAAAGAGAGAGAGACCTAAAAGTAATGAGCTTACTTCTGAAAAAATAGACCTCAGAAAGAAGAAGGTAAAGATGAAATAAAAACTTAGGAAGACCCTGAAGGAAATTGATAAAATCCATCAAGAACTCTCGTAAATCGACTGGACTCTTACAGAAATTTAAATAACTTTGTTGCAGACAGATTGGACCGGAAAGCTTTTGTTTGTGGTCGCCTGTCCTGCTGCGAGCAGATGAGATCACTTCTCGTTTCTAAAAGCCACTTCCTGCGCCAACTGCTCTGCCCTTTCATCTCCTACTGTTCAAATACGCACCTTTTCTCGGAAAAACTTAATTTTTTGCACTTGTAGAGTATCAATCTTTTCTGGATTTCGTGCTTCTTCTGTAAATTCCTAATGCCATCTATAGTGACTATTAATTCCCCGCTCTTTTGATGAGAGTGGTTCATTTCTAATTCAAGGGGATGTGACAATATTATAAACTGTGGCAAGCTGTTCTGCTTGTTTATTTCAGGAGAAGGGATTCAACTTAAACAGCGTTCTTGTCTACAGGACTAACCGCGATAGACTACACAAGATCACTCGATGTGTTCATCTTTATCTTTAAAGTATTTCTAGAATGTATCTTTTGTTATCCGGCTGAGTCCACTTACTGTAGTGAAGCGAACCTTTTTGCGGTTTTCGATCAATATTAGTAGTTCCGTCATATCTTCCACAAGGTATTTCATATACAATTCCTGTATTTCCAAACAGATTGCTATTAAATGCGTATTGAGGCGCTAAACTCTGTTAAATTTCAATCGATTGATTGACTTTGGTTCCTTTTCCTAAATCGTACAGCTGAAGTCATCATCAGCAAAATGGCTCCCATAAATATTATCTGTCTTCCAAGCTCGTTAGCCTAATAATCCCCACTTTTATCCTTGCCAGTTTCGTTAGATATACAACTTGAGACTTTGTGTGCGACATACGAGATGTGCTTGTTAAAGCTGAATTTGCTAGCAATAATTACTCCAGGGTATTTTATTTCGCTGGCTGCCTCTGGAATTTCGCCATTTAAAGAAGACCGTTACAGGTTATTCTGGTTGCTTACGTGAAATGTGATGTTGAATGTAACTTTATTCCCAGGCATCCATTCTGTAGTTTTAAAGAGTTCTTCATTGGCTGTTACTTCAAACTGCAAACCATCTCTTCCTCTAATCATAGCGACATCATCGGCAAAAGCTACAACTTTTGTTTCAGGGATAGAAGAAGGTTGAAATAAGGATTCTCAGTTGATATTCCGGAATTTAAGTTTCCAAAAACATGAATTTTGTGGACATCCATCTTAAACTAATTTCGTTACAAATCAAAGATGGTTGATATTATATCTTTAAAATATATTTTTGGACATTAAAAATCCCTTACATTGTTGATTATGGCTGGCCAACATTCGAAGCCTTCTTGAATGAGAAAGCGAGGTGGGATTTTTGCTTTATTTTATTTCCTATCTTGAACGATCCTTTTTTAACTTTCTTAATATCTCCTGCGGTACTTTTCCCTCTGGTCTCAATTTTAAATGCATGCTGATCGCGACTTAATAGGTGTCATGAATAGATAAAATGCATTATTCGTTCTATTAGAATTTCTTCTATTATCCTTCTAGAGACATTTCCAAGACTTAATTGGCTTGTATTTGCTAGCTTCGTCAGCCGCTTGTCGCCATAATTTTCGAGCGTTTCCATATTAAAGGAAATCGCTATTCCTTGTGAATTGTTGATGATTTCAAGGAATTCGATACACGCTCTAAGAGTAGATCTCTAGTTATCCCATCCTCCTGAGGGATTTTCTGCGATCGGTTATTTTTAACATGCGATAGGATTCCATTAGGCTTAACAGCCACATCTTTAGGAGTGTCTAAGGTCTTTTCAACAATCTTGCTTAGTCCAAAAGCCAGAGTTTAGGTGAATGCTTTGTCCATTAATTGCAGTCATTAAGAATAAACCTGTCCATCGTAACATCTGCAAAGCACCTTCCTTATTAGTCGAAAACGTGGGCGTTCTTTTATTCTTGTCTGCTGACGTAACGTACAGTATATACACATTCCAAGATTAGATGCACTCGAGATATTACTGACTTTTTTCTGATTCCATTTTTAGGTTTGTAATTATGGATTGGATTATATTTGGCTTTATGATAATTTTATAGTTTAATGCGCCTTAAATGTTGACTGTCGTAAGTTCGCTGATCTAATCGTCTGCGTGCATCAAAGCTTTCTTACTGTTAGCTATCATCCCACCAAAGTACTGCGTTTTGGACGTTTATATATTTTAAGCAGGATTTTTTCAAACATGCTGAAACTCTGAGCCAAAGGAGTCGACATCATCCTGTGCTGATGCCCAGATGGCTGAGTGCTTGTCTACATTAAGTAGTTGCCGCTATTAACACGGAAGCGATGCCTTAAGATAAGATCTGCAAATTCATCTTTCAATGCTTCTGCAAATGGATTTAGTTTGTTTTCTTGGTGATACTTAAACGTTATTGCCGTAGTTCGCCTCGTGAATTCCGTTTAAAATTTTGTTGCTGATGATGCAATTTCATGTACGATGATCACAACTTTCTTCTTCCATTCAACTGGCAATCCTTCATAAAACAGCATATTTCGCTATTTTTAAAGAAATGACACTGCTTCCATTGCTGTTTTCAAAGGATGCTCTATTAACCCGGCTAGGACGTATATATACGTCCAAGTCACCATTTATGCGAAGCGCATATTAAAATTGTAATACCATTGATATTACATTGAAATCTACGATGGATATGGAGCGTATCTGGATGCGTATTTGATTCATAATGATCGGTAAGGTGGTTTTAATGCAGTCATTTCATATACATGTAAGGATTTGTATATGAAATGACTAAAATCACCAAATTTTTGCTTGTCATTATTTGTGCTCTCGTTGAACCAGAAACTGAAGGGACATTGCTATCCATTCCAAGTCACAATTTCTGTTGATACTTAGAATGTTGTCTAATCATGTATGACATCACTGTGGTAATCTACACCCTCTGTCCAAAAAAAATAGAAGAAACTAGTGGCGCCACCTGTTTTTTTTTTTGTCGAAAGCGGCAACCTTCATTAGTGTTATGTCAACTATTACATTTGTTTCATTAGAAGCCGAGTTATAGTGCCAAAAGTAGCAGTGTGTTTTGACGAACGGTCGGTCGTCACGATATTCATGCCATACGCGACGATTTCTCGCTATCAACCGCTTCAAAACTTCGAGATAAAACACCATTGACCGTTTGGCCAGGCGGAACGAATTCTTTGTGGAGAATGCCCTTGGAATCGTAGAAACAAATCAGCATTCTCTTTACTTTTGACTTCTCCAAGCGACTTTTTTTTCGGATGCCCCTCTTCTGGTGGTCTCCACTCACCACTCAGTTTCAAGCTGTTAGTCAAAACACCACGTTTTGTCACGAGTAGCGATCGTTTCAAGGAAGTTTGAGTCCTTACCAGAGGTTTTAATGAGGTCCTTGCAGTGTTCAAATCGATACATTTTTTGGTCGTCGGTCCACTTGTGGGGAACAAATCGCGAATTCAATTTACGAAGCCCAAACTCTCAGTCAAAATTCATCTTCAATTCATCTTCAATCAATCTCACGGATGGTTTTCTTTGATGAAATCACGCACTTTTTGGATGTTAACTTCGCTCAGTCCAGTTTTTGGACGACCCGGCTTTTCGCCGTCCTCAAGCGTCACAAGACCACTTTGAAATCGCTTAAACCATTCGTAAACTTGAGTATTCATCACCGTATGCTTTGTGAAGCATTTGATGTGTTTCGGTAAAACTTTTACCAAGTTTAACACAAAAGTCAATCGCAGATTTCTGTTTGAAACTCATTTTCCAACCGTTCGTCCAAAGACTGTCACTCTTGGCCCTATAACTCGGCTTCTAATGAAACAAATGTCATAAACAGTTGACACAACACTAATGAAGGTTACCGCTTTCGACAGCAAAAAGATACAACAGGTGGCGCCACGAGATTCTTCTATTTTCGAAAGTTCGGTTTCTTTTTGGACAGAGGGTGCAAGAGCACTCTCGCTGCAAAATGTTTTCATTCCGCTGTATGAAACTTCGATAAACGTGGAGTCCTCGTTGCTCTATTGTCTAAGCATTAAGACATCTGAATTCGCCAGTATTTCAACTCTCTTTCTTTGTAGCCCTTTAGAAACTTGCCTTAGTCGAAGAGTCATAAATTCCTTGATGGGGTACATTTTTTTATGTTAATAGCAATCCGATGTTTCTGCTGTTTATGGTTTCTGTTAAATCATTTGCAGCTTTCATTGAGCGTGAAGGCTGTGACGGTGTTCTTGCCGGGCTTCGCGTTGCATTCTGTAATCGATATTTTGAATTTATAGCCGTTTGTAGTAGTTGAATGCTGGACAATCTTTACTCGGGCAGCTGATCTCATTTTTTGTGTGAAGCGTTGGTTGGGATTGTCGCAGCTGATTCCTAGTGGATACGTTTTATGAGCATTTGCTAAGCACGAGTTCCTTAAAAATAGTAGAACGAGAACTGGTTTTTGTTTTACAGTCTCGCGTGTGATGGTGGAACTAATTATAGGTGATTAACAGTTCAGAGCAGCTACGTAATCAGCGCAGTGACAAATTCTCCACAGGGTTTTAACACCGGATTTTAAATGTTTTATCCTGAAAGTTAAAGTTGTTTCTCCTTTTTCGTTTTTGTTTATTTGTCCTTTTTTCTAAAATAGTTTATTTTATTGGTACTTGCCACTTGAATTTCTTTGCATTCCTTGGAGATTTCTTTTCTCTGGATTCATTGAAAACTTGACAATTTCCAGTTGTTTTAATTCTCCTTTTCATCTTTCTTGGATCTATTCATATCTCTTTTATTTTTTGGTATTTTTATGATATTCCTTTGCTGATTAATTGAGCTACGGATTTCAATATTTATTTGAAGCAAGGATTATTTTCACGATCGTTTTTATTTTTAGCGATGTTTTTAATGACTTCCGAATATAGTGGAGAACGCTGAGTTAAATTAACTTGCACCTTAGTTGTTATGGATGGTCGTTCCTTTAACACTTTTATTTCATTTGTAATTTTCTTCGACACTTGAATCAATTCACTTACTGGTAATAATTCCCTTTTTAAGAAATCATTGATCGTTTGGCGAACAAACAAATCGAGGACTTTCTCGAACTTGACATCGTCGTTTTTCCATCTTTGTATTTTTTTCAAAGTTGTAATATTTCCACTTAAGTTTATTTTAAGAATACAATTTAAGGCAAATTGCTTACAGTTTTGCTTCTTGTTCCCTGAAGTGACATATCCATCGACCTTGGCCTTCAGGTTAGAGGGAACAGCTGCAGGTAACCTGCGTTCGCTCTCTCTGGCAGCCTCGAGAGCTTTTGCTGACCATTACTATGGCAGCTAATCCTGTGCTGACGGATGACGTTGCTAATTGACGGTGGATGAACAAAGGTTGAATTCTCACTACATCGTATTTGAGCAAAAAAGCTAGCATAAAAGCACTTGTATGTTTTTAGAAGTTACGATAATGGCGAGTAATTTACTCGCTATTAGAAAGAACATTAAACACGGTGTGACTGCTTTCTCGCTCATCTACTTTTCTCATTTAGAGCCACACAGAGACAATCAGAAAAAAAAAAAAAACAGCAGCAATCAAAGGCACGTTCTTGAAGACACTTGGATGTGCTCTGTGTGTGTGTGTGGCAATTATTAAATTGAATATTTTACCAAATGTGTGAAAGAAGAAAATCTTCGCCAGAAGATTTCCTCTTCCTGAACTAACCGCACATAACAGTGATGCAGTTTCGTAGCCAAAATAATCGCTGCGATGTGAAAAATCACGTGAGAAGAGCGCTTGTTTTGGTCGTTGTGAGAAAATAATCTCCGTACGAGATCTCAGGAGGCGACAATTTCCGTGTACTTGGAATGTAAGGGTTCGAATCCGTGTAAGACATGAGGGGGCTTTGAAGAACATTTTCAGCTGTAAGTGAATGAGTTGGTCTCATAAGGAAGATAAAGGGTTTTTATCTTCCTGGTTTCTTATCCCATAAACACAGGCAGATGAACACGAGCAAACTAACACACCCCATCTTCTCATCGCTTGATGCTGTTTTTGACTTCTTTACTTCCAGTTGTCAAGGCAACCAGAAATAGAGCAACAGTTTATTGCTTAGCTGAAAGTTTCTCAAGAGCTGTTCCCTTTGGGGGGGGGGGGTTAAATTCGGAATCGAATTTAGGTGAAAAATTTAATCGAGGTGACTCGATTTTGTAAAAAAAAAAGCGTGAATTTTTTTAGGAATTTTTTTCTCCATCAGTTTTTCTGAAACGTAACAGCCAAATGACGCAGCAAAGCCTCCTACCTGACACCTGGTGGACGAAAGCTTCTTTTGTTTTCAGTTTCAGTTACGATGTCCAAATCACTGCATTTTATCGCTTCCGAATTAAGATTGTAGTTGGGTTTGTGCAATCTAGTAAGAGGCATTCATCGGGCATCCGTCACATCCGCACCCACCCATCTGCTCGGTGGAAGGGGTAGCGTGATCCGTTGCTCCATAACAGAGCTTTTCCATTTCCACATTCCACTGTATACGCTCTTTGCACACTGATGAGGACCCTGCATGTTGGTTCGGGTAATGTGGGACTTACATATTTCGGTCCTACCACGGAAACCCACGTGCTGAGCCTCTCGGTTCTGAATGTTTTTGTGTCCCAGTCGATGCCCAGAACTCCACATTCCACATGTCGTCCGATAAATGGAAGTTTTTACGTATTATCCTTCATAGCAAGCGATGGCCACATTCGGTGAGTGTGGTGGGTCGTCCACTGTGGGTAGCACTTGCAGTTGACTCCCTGCGCTTCCATCTCAGTATGGTATCGTTCAGTGTTGAACCGGGATGGCCCAATTTGTCAACAATTTGCCGAACAGATGAGCCTGCAACATGGCATCCTCTCACAATGCCTCGTACAAACTCGTTCAGTTCCCTTCTCGCAGCCATTTCACGCAGACTCAGTTGCACTGACTTCGGAGCATCGCCTTCCTCCAATTTATACAAACAGGTGACTCGTTATAGGGCGATGCACTTTGACCATTTGGGTGGCCGTTGACTTCTTTCAAAGCAGTGTACTTATAGGCACACGGCTAATCATCTTATCCTAGATTTACGATCAGAAAATCCAAGGATACGTGAAAGGTTGCCGTGCGCTTGAGTGCCTATTAGATGATGAGAAAATTATTGCTAACTGTACGGGATGGCGCAGAAAAACAGCACTCAACTTCACACCCATTTACTCCATAACTTCAGAACCTTTTTTTGGAGGGAGCCTACTGTACTACTACTCCTCGATACCTCCATGGAGTCGCAGTATTCATCGTGGGCTTTCTCCATCCCCCAATCCACCAGGTAAATGTATTTTCACTTTTGAACTGCGTGCTCCTCCGCTATTTCAAGCAGCAAAAGTCCGAGCAACTCAGAGAGAGAAATCTGCGGCTTCGTATGAAATCGGTAGTTTTACTCTTCCGGAAAATGCCGAATGCTTTGGGTCGTTCCTAAATAATGTGCACGTATTTTTCCTTTCATCTCCCCCTTTAGGTATGCAATTTTTTTTTTATTTATTTTTTAATTTGAGGGGCGGTATCTGAAGTCCTCTGACTGTTTGTAGCAGCTAGAAAGGACGAGATAATCCGGAAGGGCTGGTCTCGAGACCTCGCGCAGGACTTTTTTTCAACTCCTTCAGACCTGAAGTAAACAGCGCGGTGGTTTCGCTGGAGCGAAGAAACTTTTCACGAAGCACCCGTACCCACAGCTGGATTCAAACTCTAGCTCGTGGGCCGCAGTGTGGTGCGCCAACCGCTACGTTAACATCGCTTGCTTAAATCACTAAGAAGAAGTCGATTCCGCTCATATTTTGGCTTTATGACGATCTTTGCGTTGGCTCCGAAGAAAATGGCGTCGTTTCCTTGTCGATACGGCACAGTTCTAGAACGATGTTTGATCTCCTCGTCAGAGTACACCCCATCTCCACTCTACTTCCCCTTCTCAAAGGAAGACGTGATTGCACGTGCGCTTCATATTTGATGCAAGAGTATTTGTTTATTTGGCGAAGAATCCCATTTCAACCCGCGACGGATGACCGGCCTGACGAAACCCCCAAAAGAAGAGCTGCTTCAGGAAGACTCTCACTTTGTTTCTCGGAGCGCTTCTTCCCCCCCCCCCCCCGCACGTCCTGCAGAAAGCGGAAGCGACTTCGTGCAGACTGATTCGAGGTCAATTTCAATATCGGATCGCTTCTTCCTATAAGCAAACGCGGAGGATGCGTTCGCGTTATTTTGGTCTTAACACCGGAGTACAAATAAACATTTCGTAACTTTAGCCTCCGCAAGGTCACGGTTTCAATGCCTCACGTCTCCGTCGGCATCGATTATGATCACTAGGGGGAGTTGCTGCTGCTCGTCGGTTATGGGTTGTCGTAAACCTTCCGGGTAGCCGAGGTTGCCATGACGACGGTGCCAAATATACGCTCCGAATAAATAATGCACCCATCGCTGGTCGCGTTGCGGTCTTTATTTACCCGTCGTACGCGAGTGGTCCGCAACGGATCGTGGTTTATGACTTCGCTCGTTCTAATTAAGTATGACCTTCCTCCAGTCACGTGATCTCCGAAATCCTTCAAGTCTTCCACAAGTCTCGTGGATGGAGACGAAATACTAGCGATCTTCCGAAGTTGCATCAAGAATCATCCATCGAGCCTCTTTCGCTCACAACACGATGGGGTTGTGCAAATAATTTTACTCACTGCACCAAGAACAGTCGCAGTTTTGTTGGCGGAGTGAATTCAAATACTTTATATTTAAGGTTGAAATCGGAGAGAGAGAGAGCGACAAAATCAAAGTTTATGTGCAACAAATAAAAGTAAAATAAAGAAAGCACAAAAAGTGGATTTGCGAAAGTCTCTAAACACAGGAAAATGCCTTAACTGAGGGCGTTCGTGCAAGGAACACACACACACACACACACACACACACACACACACACACACACACACACACACACACACACACACACACACACACACACACACACACACACACACACACACACACACACACACACACACACAAAATGTTTTGTTGACTTTTTTCTCTTTTTTTTATCATGAGTTGTTCCCAATAGCATAAGGATTCAATTCACATATTGACTGTACTTCCGTAAACCTTGCAAAAAAGGCCACCAACTTATCCGCAGCCACTCATTTATCATCATCATCAATTGATCAGTCCTGGGACTGGTAGCTCAGCAGCAATTTCCTCCATTCCGCTCTGTCATTGGCTTTCTTCTTAACCTCCTGGTAACTTCTCAAACCCGTGCTGTCTTTGACTTGGTCAAGAAAGCTTTTCCTTGGTTTGCCTCTTCTTCTTTTCCCCTCTATTTTGTCTTCAGTTATTCTTTTCGCAAGTCCATCATGTCGAAGTATATGTCCAAACCACCTATCCCTTCTAATTTTGATCGATTTTATTAGAGTTCTTGTTTCGTTTATCTCTCTCAGGACTTGTTGGTTTGATTTTTTCTTCTGTCCATTTTATTTTGTTCATGCGACGCCAGCACTACATTTCAAAAGCTTCCAATCTTCTTACATCTTCTCTGCCTAGAATTCAGGTTTCACATCCATACAATATTTGAATGCTCCATATCTTTGTAGGTTGAGGTTTCCTGTTAAAATGCTCTTCATCTTAGAGAATTGGGCTTTTGCTTTGGTTATTCTTGATCTTACGTCTTCTCTTGTTCTGCCATCTTCTGTTATTAGGCTTCCTAAATATTTAAAGCTTTTCACTTGTTTTATTTGTTCCCCGCTGATGTCCATATGCTCTCTATTGATAGGGATGTTGCCTGTAACAATGATTTTAGTCTTATCTGTGTTGATTTTCATTTTATATTTTTCAAGGTTATTATTTAGTAATTCTAGCATTGTTTTTAACGTTCTTCTGTTTTCTGCTACAAGGGCTATGTCATCAGCAAATCTTATACACATGACTTGCTTACCATTTATTTTTATGCCACTATTTATTTTATCTTTAGTTTCCTGAATGGCCGTTTCAGTATATAAATTAAATAAAAGTGGTGAAAGTATACATCCTTGTCTTACTCCACTCCTTATATTTATTATTTTCTCCTTATCGTTGATTTTAATCCATCCATTTTGATTTTTGTGAATTTGATAAATTATTTTCCTATCCCTCAAATCTATGCCGATATTAGTTAGACAATTTAGGAGTATTTGCTGGTTTACTTTATCAAACGCTTTCTCTTAATCAAGGAAGCAAATGTAAGTATTTTTGACTCAGGTCTAATCTTCTCTCTATTATTGTTCTTAAACCGAGTATTGCCTCTCTTGTTCCTTTATTCTTTCTGAATCCAAATTGGTCTTCATCCAATAGACAATCTATTTTTGAATAAATTCTATTTTGAATAACTTTTAGCAGAATTTTGCTAACATGTGGGATTAAAGCTATTATTCTAAATTGGCTGCATTGGTTTGCATTAATCTTTTTTGGTATTGGTATTATGGTTGATTTCATAAACTCCTTTGGTATTTCTCCTCTATCATAGATTTGGGCTATTAATTGATAGAGTAAGGTTTTTGTCTCATCACCTAGATTTTGTAGCAGTTCTATAGGAATATTGTCTACACCTGGACTTTTTCCCTTGCTCATTTCGGACAGTGCTTTATCAAATTCTTCTCGCATTATTGGGGGGTCCTAGATTAACTTCATTTTGATTTTCTATGCTGATATCAACATCAAGTTCGTCGCCATTATAGAGATTTTCAAGATAATTCTTCCATTCCATTAATATATCCTCAGATTCTGTTAGTAATTTTCCATTTTCATCTTTGATGGCATTGTTTTTGCTGTTCTTATTAAATTTGAAAGTCAGTTTGTTAATTTCTTTATAGACTTTCTCTATGTTTTCTTTTTTAAAATAATTCATCTATGTTATTATACTGTTCTTCCAGGTATTCTTTTTTTGGCTTGTCTACATTTTCTGGTAATTTGATTTTTAAGATATTTGTATTTGGCCACGTCTTCTTCTTTAACAGCATTTTTATATTTTCTTCTTTCATCCATAAGGCCAAGTATTTCATCTGTTATCCAATGTTTTCTTTTTTCTTTTTCTGCATTTTTCAATAATTGATTTGATGAATTTGTAATTAACTCTTTAATCATATTCCATTGGTTTTCAATATTATTCTAACTATTTATGTTTTCTGGAATGTTATGATCAGTTGCCTCTTGGTATCCTCTCTTTACTCTTTAATTTTTCAAGGTTCCATCTTATTGGTTTGTATCTTTGGATTTGTTTCCCATGTTTCAGTTCTGTTTTCATTAAGACAAGGTTATGGTCACTTCTAATGTCAGCACTTGGATACCTTTTGCAATTTTTTATTTGGTTTCTGCACCTTTTCTTGACCAATATATAATCTATTTGAATCCCCAGGTGCTTTCCATGTGTATCTTCTTCTTTTTGGAATTTGAAATAGTGTATTTGCTATAACTAACTGTTTTTGTGTACAGAATTCTATTAATTGATTTTTTTCTTTCATTCCTACGTCCAAGACCAAATCTTCCTGAAACATTATCATTGCTCTCTTCTCCCTCTATAGCATTCCAATCTCCCATTATTATTGTATTTTCTCTGTCTTTAAAGCTGCTCCAGATTTCTTCTATTTGTTCATAAATTTCTTCTATTTCTTCATCGCTATGTTGTGATGTTGGCATGTAGACCATTATAACATTGAGGTTTACTGGTTCATTTTGAATGCTTCTCGCCATGAATCTCTCACTATGGTTAATTATTGTAGTGATTAACTTTCCAACTGTTTTATGAAGCATTTTTGCAACACCTGACTCGCCCTTCTTTTGTCCTGAATATATTATCCGAAATTCTCCCCTCCAGAAATCACCGTCCCTCCCCTCTCGTCTCACTAATGCCCAAAATGTCTATTTCTAGTCTTTCCATTTCTTTTTTCACATTACATGACACTCATTATAAAGCCTAATTCCAAGTTTAAGAGAGAAATTGACTCTGCTTCCCCCTTCCAGAAGTTCGACATTTTCCTTCCTGTTGGATTTTTACTGATTAACATATCGAATTCCCTGCTATTACAGTTCCGCACGCCGCGGATTTTGGATACTTCATCGTCATTAATTCCGAAAATCCATAACGCAAAGTATCCTGAATGGGATCAGATCAATGGAAAAAACTGAAGTGAGAGAATGTGGAAAAATGAAAAAAGAAAGTTCGCGTCATCTTCACAGCGAACTTTTTTTCACTTCTTTCTTCGAGCAGTTATTTACCTGGAGGAGGTGGTTCCTGGACGAGGTGTTCCGATGCAGCAGACCCTCCGGATTGGAAGGTATAAATTGGAAGGAACGGGATAAAATGGGAACCTTTTATCCCGTTCTGGCCGTGCTTGCATTTGCTTATCCCCCGCTATTAGTCGCGTGCCAGAAGAAACTGCCATTGTCCCATCCATGTGATAAGTGGGTTAAGTAGATTGTGCCCGGCTTCCTGCGAACGCCTCTCGTGATAATTTACTGCGCGCTAACAAGGCTTGCTGCGTAGCGCGAGCGATCTCCGAGATTACACACGGCAAGAATAATTTTCGCGATGCAACGGGAAGAGTTTAGAAGCTCCTCTCGGGGGTTGGGAAATAAAGGCCGAGCGCCATCTGCAGCTGTAATAATTCCGCTATCGGACACGGGGATCAAAACGGTCCCTGAGGGAAGCAAATGGCTCGAATCTTTCGCCACGCAACAATGGCCTGCATGGCAGCAGTTTCCACAACAACACGTTGTCATGGTTACGTGGGATGCCATTAACGGCCGAACACTACGCGGCTCTGTGTTGCCTCGCAAGTTCCGACTTTTCTTGTGAACCACTTTTTGGTTCTTGTCGTAGCGACTTTCGGTGTGAGTTTGTCGAAGGATATTTCAAGAACTCCTTCGGCGCCATCATTTCGCTTTTTGTACAATAAATCAAATTTATTTTCATTCGGTTTAATTCCACGTAAAAAGGATAATAAGATGGTTGCGCCTCAAAGTAATTTTAATAATAATAATAAACTGCTACATTGAACACTCAAACCGATTTTTTATAGGAAATGTAATAATGCAAATAAACCGAGAGAGTCATTAACATCTCACTGGCCATTCCATTTCCATTCTCACCGTGTTTCTGGTCTCGTGGCTGATCCGTGACCTTTTCTCAAAGCATCACAGGTCGGTCACCTCAGATCACGATGATTAGCGTTGTTAAGCGATCCCATTCATTCCTTACTAGAGCAATTTAGTTTTTCTATTGAATGGCAGTAGTCGGTTAGGCACTAATGACCAGATCAAGATCAAGATAAGGTAAGGAATCGTGACGTGTTGGTCATTCCAAACTCATGACGTCATTGGGTGTGACGTCATGAGTTTGGAATGTTAGAAATTTCCCTGGGGGCATATGTCTCATTGTCTCAGTGACGTGAGTTCTCATGTTTTGGTTCGCGTATGGAATTATGGGTGATGGTAGAGATAAGGATTCGTATTGTGATTGGTGGGGCACTAGTGACAAGATCAAGATCAAGATCAATATAAGATAAGGAATCGTGTCTTGGGTGTGTGTTGTTTCAGATGTAGAAAAGTGACATCATTTATTGTTGTAAATAAGTGATGTCAGTGGCGCACCCAGAGGGGGGCCAAGGGGGCCGGGCACCCCCCAAAGAAAAGGAAAAAACACTAGAAAAATTTCCAAAAATCTTTTCCTGATTAAAATTCATTTTTTTTATTTATGTTGTGTGCTACTTATGAATTAGCGATCACTGCAGATGCTCAGTTATAGGTCGTATGCGATGTGTAGTGTGTATTCGCAAAACGTCTACTCAACTCAGCCCACCCCTCCATGATTAAATCCTGAGTGCGCCACTGAGTGATGTTATTGTTTTGAATGGAAAAGAGAGAGAGATATTAGTGGATAAGCATTCGTGTCGTGATTGGCAGGACACTATGAACCAGATAGGGTGAATGGGGGAAGTGACGTCAGTGTCCTGGATGTCTGCTGTTATGAGTTGCAGACAAGTAAATGGTTTGCATATGGCATTATGGGTGATGGATAGCGATAAAATAAATTTTGGAATGTTTGCAATTTCGCTGGGGCCACCCTTCTCTCAGGGACATCACGTGGTGTGTAGGGTTCGCATTGGGCATTGAGGGTGTTATTTAGAGGTAAGCAATCGTGACGTTATGTGTTTGGAAATTTCTGGGGACCATGTCTCTCTGTGATATCACATGGTGTTTTGGTTTGCCTGTGGAATTGTGGATGATGTTTTTGAGATAAGATATCTTGGAATTTTCCCAGGGTGACACAAATCCGTCATTATCGTCATGTTTTGTCTTCGGTTGTCTATAGATGGCTGTACTAATTTTCCAATACATTTTGGGGTATTTATATCCTGTTAAAGGGCGGGAATTCTTAGGTAGAGTCTATTGGTGGCAGCGTTTAGGGTCTTCTGAATAATTTAATTATATGCTGGTGTTCCTCAACCACACTTTTTTTTTCATAGCTCAGACATATTTTATTCATAATTCATCCGAATATTTTGATTTGTCTAAAATTAAGATCTTAAAGTTCAATAAATAAATAAATAAACAAATCGTGTGTGAATTAACTGTGATTTCAAAAATGATCTTACTTAAATATGCATAACACATCAACGACACTCTTTGTTCTTTTAAGTTTACACATTTATTTCACAGATATTAATTACATTTCTTTCCAAAATGGGACATCTTGGAAATATCGAGGTTTTCTGAATATTCCAAATTGCTGATTTTAATCATATTCACAGCACAAAACACACAAACACAAGATCTGAAGTGCAGTTGACTCTTTTTCATTATAGGTTACTGGGGCATTTCGTTTATCCTTCACTCATGGCTATGTTTTTTTTTCCCCACACACTTCTGGAGTTTCTTTGCTTACCGAGAACTTTTCTATGTAGTCTAGAAATTCTAATGATAATTTAAATTTACTTACAGTCTTTCCAGAATGACTCTTCTTAATGCAAATAGATATTCCAATATTGTTGAATTTTTATCCACGGTACAATACACACAAAAACACAAGTTTGAAAGAAAGAAATTTCTGTAATAACCTGAAAAGCTATTTGACTTTTGTTCCCTTAGATTTTATGACCGTTTGGTACACCGATAATTCCATCGCATTGGGTCATACTATGTTTTATGTTTTTATTCCCAAGGTGCTGAGTGTAAGCTCAAATTTTTTTTTCCTGACTAATATTTCTGACGGTGATCGGTAATTTCCATCACTCAATGCAGACTTTTTTTTGTATGGTTCTTTTTTTCAAATGATTGGTTATTTTCTATTTTACTTTTAAAATTCAGTTAACTACATATTATAACCAGAATAACTGAGTGAAATAAATAAATAAACTGTGTGTGAATTATTTTCCGACACTGTTAATTTTCATTAGGCTTCTTTGTAGATAACTGAGTGACTCATTTCTGGTCAGTCCTCGTTCAGAGCTTGGGAACATTAGTTAGGCATTTGTAAAATAAATAATCACTTCCTTTCTTAGACGTATCGCAGTTTCTTCAAAGGTAAAATTTTCCCAGGGTTGTCTATTACTCATGCTTTCTGATGTGACTAAATGTTTACACTAGTGTTGGGTAGCAAAGGTTTGCAATTTAACCTCACGTGATCGATGAGAACTAAAATATTCGAATCACTGCCTTTCATAGACTTATCGCGGTTTCTTTAATGGTAAAAGATTCCCCATACTGTCTTAATTTCAATGTTACCTTTTATTTGACTGTAATATTACTAAAAAATTGTATTTACTGAATCTAACATACAGAAATTAAATAAAATGAAAAAAAAAGTTTTTTTTCTTATTCTTTTGATTTAAGATTTGCGGCTTTTGTAAGAGTTTGGTAACGTGATGGGTAAAATTATCTGCTTTCTCTCTGTAAAACCACTAAATTCTAACAGGTCGGATTTTCGTGTATGTGAACGAAATGTTTACAGATAACTCAAACAATGTCAATAGGCAGCATTAGGCAAATTTCTAAATAATTAATTACAGGATATCAGGTTTTCCATGGTTATGGTCTTAATTTCATAGTAGAAGTGCTTTTTTTACATTAATTAAACAGAATTGCATTAATGTATAAAGTTATGGATTTAAATATCAAATTCTAAACTGAATAACAGTAAAACGTTTACTGTGGAAAACACAACAACAACACACATCTTTGTTCATTTAAGTTTTAAAAATGCATATTTTATTTTGCTGAAATATTATTTACAAAGAAAAAGAAATTCGAAACTTGTAATTACCTAAAATTATTTAACAAAGATGTTTAGTTTACACTCTTAACATTTTCCAAAGATTTCAAAACCTGGCAATGTAAAACCAATGCAACACGCGATGAAGACGAAAACAGAGGCAGATGGAAGTATTGCATAAGTTCTATTGATCATAAAATAGACTATTTTTGAGGAACCACTAAACACATATTGATTCCTTAGAATCATATTGTTAATTAAACAGAAAGGCAATAAAATACTATAATTCAGGGACGACTGGAGTTACATTTTATTCCCCATAAACATGCTCGAATGCATCCGAAGGAAGATGAGCGAGCCTGCCATTTGCAGACATCTTTTAGTGATGTCACCTCAAACTGATAACCAATGAGATGCATGATCTTGGCAATTTGCGGATGTCCGAAATTGTTGGGATGGAAAAAAAACAAAATAACATTACATGGTGGAGGTGAAAGGGTAGTCGAGAGGTTGACAGTGGTCTTCCCTGCAAGGCTCCCCCAGCCTTCACCTCCCCAACCTCATTCTCCTCCAGAAGATGTCTGCTCATCCAAGGGGAGATAAGCGACCTTGCCGTTTTCTGATTTCTTTTAGTCATGTCACCTCCAACTGATGCTGATAACTTTGGAGGGGAAAAAACGTTTTTTTTTTTTTTTTTTTCTTCAAAACTTGACAACACATGCTATTCCATTAGGAAAACGAAAAAAGAAAAAAAAGACAGATGTAATAGCTAATAATGTAATCGTGTCTTTTAAAATGAATAAAGTACAAATGAATTTTTTCTTGTGAAATTTCTGTTGGTGGTTTTACAGAGAGAGAAAGCAGATAATTTAACCCAAAACGTGACTTAAACTCTTAAAGTTTGGTATAGAAAAAAGGTTTGTACTCTTCAGATAACACAAATACAAATTTTACCTTTCCCCACACAAAGTAAGATAAGAATTTTACAGAGAGACTGCAGATATTTTAACTCACCACGTTACCAAACTCTTACAAAAGCTGCAAACGATAAATCAGAAGAATAAGAAAAAAACTTTTTTTTCGTTTTATTTAATTTCTGTATGTGCGATTCAGTAAATACAATTTCGTAGTAATATTACAGTCAAATAAAAGGTAAATAGAAATTAACACAGTATGGGAAAAATTTTACCTATGAAGAAACCGTGATATGTCTATGAAAGGAAGTGATTCGAATATCTTAGTTCTCATCGATCACGTGAGGTCAAATTGCAAGCCTTTGCTACCCAACACTAGTGTAAACATTTAGTCACATCAGAAAGCATGAGTAATAGACAACCCTGGGAAAATTTTACCTTTGAAGAAACCGCGATACGTCTATGAAAGGAAGCAATTATTTATTACAAATGTTTACCTAATGTTCCCAAGCTCTGAACGAGGACTGACTGATCGGATATGAGTCACTCAGTTATCTACAAAGAAGCGTAATGAAAATTAACAGTGTGGGAAAATAATTCACACACAGTTTATTTATTTATTTCACTCAGTTATTCTGGTTATAATATGTAGTTAACTGAATTTTAAAAGTAAAATAGAAAATAACCAATCATTTGAAAAAAAAGAACCATATCAAAAAAAAATCTGCATTGAGTGATGGAAATTACCGATCACCGTCAGAAATATTAGTCAGGAAAAAGTAGTTTGAGCTTACACTCACCACCTTGGGAATAAAAACATAGTACGACCCAATGCGAAGGAATTAACGGTGTACCAAACGAACATAAAATCTAAGGGAACAAAAGTCAAATAGCTTTTCAGGTTATTACAGAAATTTCATGCTTTCAAGCTTGTGTTTTTGTATGTGTTGTACTGTGGATAAAAATTCAACTATTTTGGAATATCTATTTGCATTAAGAAGAGTCATTCTGTAAAGACTAAGTAAATCTAAATTATCATTAGAATTTCTAGGCTACCTACAAAAGTTCTCGGTAAGCAAAGAAATAAACTCCAGAAGTGTGTGAAAAAAAAACATAGCCATGAGTGAAGGAAAAACGAAATGCCCCAGTAACCTATAATGAAAAAGAGTCAACTGCATTTCAGATATTGTGTTTGTGTGTTTTGTGCTGTGAATATTTGTTTAAAATCAACAATTTGGAATATTCAGAAAACCTCGATATTTCCAAGATGTCCCATTCTGGAAAGAAGTGTAAGTAATATCTGAGAAATAAATGTGTAAACTTAAAAGAACAAACAGTGTCGTTGATGTGTTATGCATATTTAAGTAAGATCACTATTGAAATCGCCGTGAATTCACACACGATTTGTTTATTTATTTATTTATTTATTGAACTTTAAGATCTTAATTTTAGACAAATCAAAATATTCGGAGATGAATTATGAATAAAATATGTCTGAGCTATGGTCTTTAGAATATGAATATAGAATAAAATATGTATGATCTATGGAAAAAAAGTGTGTGTGGAAAAATGTATGATCTGTGGAAAAAAAATATAATTGAATTATATGCTGGTGAGGGACACCAGCATATAATTCAATTATTCAGAAAAGCCTAATCATTGTGGCCATCACGACCCTACTCTAAGAATTCCGACCCTTTAACAGGAGAGAAATACCCCAAAATGTATTGGAAAATTAGTACAGCCATCTATAGACAACCAAAGACAAAACATGACGACAATGATGGATATGTGTCACCCTGGGAAAATTCCAAGATATCTTAACTCAAAAACATCGCCCACAATTCCATAGCCAAACCAAAACACCATGTGATATCACAGAGAGACATATGTTTCCCAGAAATTTCCAAACACATAACGTCACGATTGCTTATCTCAAAAAAAATACCCACAATGCATACGCGATGCCAACACACCACGTGATGTCCCTTACAGAAGGGTGGCCCCAGCGAAATTGCAAACATTCCAAAATTTATTTTATCACTATCCATCACCCATAATGCCATATGCAAACCATTTACTTGTCTGCAACTCATAACAGCAGACATCCAGGACACTGACATCACTTCCCCATTCAGCCTATCCGTATTTGGTTCATAGTGTCCCACCAATCAAGACGCGAATGCTTATCCACTAATATATCTCCTTTTTTCCATTCAAAACAATAACGTCACTTATTTACAACTAATCGACACTTATCGACATCTGATAATAAGAAACATTCATGTCACGATTCCTTATTTTATCTTGATCTGGTTACAAGTATCCCACCAATCACGACATGAAACCTTATCCACTAATATAGCTCCCTTTTCCATTGAAAACAAGAACGTCACTTATTGACAACAACAAATGACGTCATTTATCAACATCTGAAAACAACACACACCCACAACACGATTCCTTATCTTATGTTGATGTTGATCTTGTCAGAAGTGCCCCACCAATCACAACACGAATCCTTATCTCTACCATCACCCATAATTCCATACGCGAACGAAAACACAAGCACTCACGTCACTGAGACATATGCCCCCAGGGAAATTTCAAGCATTCCTAACTCATGACGTCACACACAATGACGTCATGAAATGAACAACCAGTCACGTCACGATTCCTTACCTTATCTTGATCTCGATCTGGTCACTAATGCCTACCCTATTAGTAATGGCTTGTATCAGATTCCATGTACTTGACACATGATATTGTCTCATTTTGCGAAATTGAAGCAATAAAATTGTTAATACTAATACTTTGTTTCCTAGCTGCTAATGATTTTGAAGTCTTCGGGGGAGACGATACGAAATTCAACTGCCATCTTGAGTTCTTTAGACCTAACTGGTTTTGTTGTCCGAAATAATGCAAAGATGTTCAACAGTGGATTTTGCTCAGTAGAAAAGTTAGAGAGAGAGAGAGAGAGAGAGATCTATTATGCAGAAAACTATTTAGGCAAACGGGGTAGGAGAAGAAAAACGTTCATGTAGCTATTCATAAATATCAATTCTTTAACCATTTCAGGATTTAAAAAATGGGAAAAGTGTAAGCAGAAGTAGGGATTTGCTTAGCTGATGTATTATTCGATTATCAGATGTACACGCAAACTATGTTTACATATACAATGGCTGTGGAGTTTCTCTTTTATACTTGCTAAAACGCATCGTTTCTTCTCTTCACTTATTGCACTGAAATTCTGAGGGAATTCCGGCAAATTGAGAAAATGTGAATAAAATAAAATAAAGCTTGAATCTCGTCATACAGATCTTAAGATTTCGACTTTCTTAAGCATAATTCAATTGCGCATTTGAAATGGAGATCTTTGTTATTTAAGTCAAGGGATATTACATCCCTTATTGTTTCATAGCCGAATAAGAAACTCAAAGAGTTTCATGCCGAATATAGTAGAAACTATATAAAGTTCGGCGATTCCAAGCGCAAGCAAATACCTGGATAGTGCAGCAACTGACCCTTAAGGTAGTGCAAACTGAGGCAACTCGTAGCAAAGGTGGAGCAAGTTCCGGTCACTATTCTTGGTATTTACCCATAATGTGAAACCCAGCTCCTAGAAGCTGTATTACTGTTCTACATTATGAGTGAGCAGGGCCGGTGGAAGCGGGCATGCAGAGCATGCGGTGTTTGCGGGCTCCGCTACGATGGGGGCGCCGCCGCCAGGGAACAATTCATAAGTTAATTTTTAAGAAACAAAACTTTTATCATAAAAACAAAACATTTAATATGTCTTAATAAATTGCTGTGTTCACCTTAATGACTTTTGCCGAATGCTAATAAACTGTCCTGCTGTCCCTTTCAGAAACTTCGCATTTTCCTTGCACTATTTTCACCATCTTGGAATTATACGGAGAACTTTCCGATCCTCGGGTTTGCTCTTCGTACAGTCACTTCATCGAGACGAACCTCAAGATGCTTACAAGAGTGTTTAGAGCGAGTAGACGAGGCTCGAACATATTGCTATTTTTTAGCGCAGTACCTTCGAAGCTTCTTTTAGATGAGCCAGTGAAATACGACTTGGCTTGGATTCGATCCTCATTTCTATCTCGAAATATTTGATTAGATCACCCGTCAGCTCGTTTATGAGAAGCGCAGTTCTCACCCTCGGACTCAAACTGGGAGGAGTCGCTCTCGCCAATTGTATCGTCATCACATTCCAAATCAGATGGCATTTAGCGAGTCTGCCGGAGATGGGTTCAGATTCGGACACGAGTCAGAAGCCTTATAGCAAACACAGGATTAGGATGGAAATGCGCTTTCGATTCTTTGCGTTATGGAAAAACAGCGAGTCGTCTTCTTGACTCATGTCTTATCATGGGCAGAGCACAACTGCGTGGGGTGAGCTTTCTGTGCTGTACTCACTCACGATTTCCTCGGATCTCCAAGTTCCATCTAGAAGCGTTTAAAATATGCAGTTTGGACAGGAAATTCTATAATGTTTCTTCTTTTTCAGTAGGAAATCACTCCAGACATATTAGAAAGCGTCCGCACCATTTAAACAAGTTCTTGGCAACATTACGCGCAACCTAAAATAAACAGTAAATCAACAAAGTCGACCAGAAAGCAATACAAGGAACCTTGAGACGCTCTGACCATCTACACTCTAGTCGCCTACTGATTTAATTTCGCATTAAGTCTGGAATGTTCTTGCGCTGCTAATATGCTGGATTTTCCTATATAATGCGACTTACTATAAAATGTATTATTTTAATGATACATAAAGAGAATGATGCTTTGTGAGGAATCTGTACTTAAAGGGGAAACCACTTTCAGTGAATTGTTTTTCTTAGTTACGCATTTCAGAAGCTACTTAATTATGTACTTGTGGGTGATTTATGTTCTGTTATGTGCGGTTATTCCTGCGTCGAAAGCAAGGCACCAATCAGTTCTGCTCAGTAATAAAACGCTCTGAAGATTCCGACGAGGCCACTAAGCTCTCCATGCTGTCAGCAAATTAAGGACCACGTCGTCTGGCCGGTTGATGAAAAATCTGTGATGATTCCAAGAATTTTCACATTCGTATAGACTGGCTGACTCGTCTTCTGTTGAAAAGCCCTTATAAAGGCTCCTCGCTTCGTCGATCTGGATTGGAATTACCCAGACCTTTTCCACTAAAGAGAAAACCACAAGACTGCAGCTCTTCAAGGTGAGGTATGGTTTTCAAAAGGATTGACGAGGTGTGTCCCAATGTTGTGCAAATAGGGTCACAGAACAAGCTCAGCATCGCGATGATACTCCAAAACTGTTTGTTAATCCTTGGGTCGAAGATTTCATCAAACCAACTGCAACCTGGAGAGATAAGTGGGTCTGGGTCTACTTTGGCGACATTCTTTCACCAACCCTCAGCGGTCCAGCAAGGAATAAACGCACTTATGTTTCTCAGCAGAAGTCGTATCGAAAAGAGCGATCACATCGGAATTTCAAACTGTTGCCCAGTTAAGTGCTTCCTGTAGAGTTTACCACCGTCTCCCTTCTCGCAATGTTGTGCGAGGGGTGTTTGGCACCGTCCTTTCAATCGAAAGCTGCTCTTACTCCGACAAGGTCCGTGCACAGCAATTTATCGGATATGCAGCTTTTCTCTCTTAGCATTCCGTCCAGAGCGAGCGCCATCTGGTGAGAGGCGCTTCCTCATTTGCCCAGATGCTCCTCCTCCAATGAGCATGAAATGTAGAGTTCAATGTCAAGAACGTTTTCTAGCATTGACTGGAAATATTCGTTCCCAGGAGTCAGGTTGGCTTCCGTGAGGTGGGTCAACAACATAGAACAGGATATTTTGTTCAATACTGTTTTTGAATTCAATCTTAAAAAACATTCAAGTAAAATAATGAAATTTCCGAAAATACTTTTAATACGAACGAAACCAAAACTCAACTCCCCCACGGTGCGAGGGACCGATGGTGTCTACTCTTTCTCGGCAATCAATTTTTCGGGTGTTTTTTGTTTATTAATTTTAGCCTAACATCGTTCTTTTAAAATAAATATACAATTAATTCCCATAAGAGTGACAGAAATTAGAACCGAAGTGAATCCTGCTCATTTGGATCAGGTTAGTAAAAGTGATTCGAGGCTGAGGTTTTCTGATTTAACGTAAATTTGACTGTGTCGTGGTGCTGACCGAGATTGGGATAACAAAATGTGATCAATAGCGACTTTAATTCGCTATTTATCTACACTATGAGGAATATCGGTATTAGGGGTTTAAAAATATTCATTCCACGTTATCGCCAGTATTTACCGTTCAGCCATCACTGATAGTGGATACAAACTCTCAATGAATGAAGGCTTTCAGGGAAGAAATTAAAGTATACGAGGACCGTTCTTCCATGCTCTAAACCAGTGTTTCTCAAACTTTTTTCGACTACGGAACAAATCCTGAAATTTTCGTGGAACACCTTGGTTATTTTGTAATGTATATATTAATAATTAATTGGCAATTTAGCTGATTTGTTTATTATTAATCAATAATTGATAATTAATTCTTGATTAATAATTAATTAACATCAATTAAACCATCATTAAATTAATTTGTGAAGTTCTGGAATGACAAATTCCAGAACTTCTCGCGGAACACCAGTGTTCCGGGGAACACCGGTTGAGAACCCCAAACAGGTACACAATGTGTATGATTAGTGCGAACTCTACAGTTGAAAGGAAATCTAGGGCACTAAAAAACTAAAAACCTGAGTTTCCGGAAAGGCGAGGGGGATTAACTCTATTTGCCTGTGCCAAAGAGCAACAGCTCAAAGAAAGACCTAGAAAAAGGTTCTGTAGTCAGCGACATAAGAATCAAGAAGCTATAACAGTCTGTTTTGGGTCAACTAGCCTATGAAAGCTAATGTTGGCTGCCCTTTGATCTTCCAGAAGTAGTTTGGGATGAAGAAACTTCTGCTTCCTTTGCGAATAAAAGAGTTTATTTTATTTATTATTTTATTTGTTACGTTATCAAGGATTATTTATTTTTCACTTGTTGAGAAACATTCCGATGATTGCCCTTTTTGTTTGCGTAATTTTGTGAATATCTTTAGCCTACAACAGCGATAATCACTTCGCCTCAGACACATTAATTATCGCAAGGTTATCTACCCGTGGATGCGAAACACGAATAAAGTTACCAGCGAATGACGCGAACAGCAGCCCATTGTATCGCCTCGTGCACATTGACGGAGAACAGCAGACGTGTCTCACTTCCTGTACAAAAAGCAGCGAACATAAGTCACGATTAATGGTTCGTTTGCCCCTCGCTCTGATAAGACAGCCTTTTCGTGTCTCATAAGCGCTATTTTTAGAGACTTTGTTGCAGCAGTGGGTCGCCTGCCTATTAACGTGGTCAATGGTTGCAAACCCTCCTCACTCGGCTGCAATAGGTATTCATCAAGTGCTTCTCTACGCCGTCGACACGTGACACATAATGGCGGTGATTCGTTTGTCAGACTGGTGATTTCTGCACGCTTCGGGGATCCGAGAAGAAAATGAAAAATGAAATGCAGGATAAGCAGGAGGCTGTTCCGATAATCCTCTTTTCGTTCTGTTGGGTTCCGGGATCATTTGCCGAAGAGGAGGCTAAAAAGGTTTCATTGATTTACACGCTTCCTAATTCCGTGCACACTTTCTCGGTTTTGTGGTGGGCACCTGCTAGCAATCGATTCCCCCCCCCCCCCAACACACACATATACTCAACTATATCGCACAGTTGACGTCCATTTAGATATTCTCTGTAGACACAATGCAATTCCACAATCACTGGCATCAGCTTGAGCAAAATTCCAGATTTTCACCAACGGAGTGCACTCCGATTTGAATTTGTGCTTCAACAGAGAGCAATGGAATAGGGTTGGGCTTCCAAGGAGTATCACTAACGCAGTGCATTGGGGATTAGTGTTTTTTTTTTTTTTTTTTTGGTGAGGAGGGGGAGGGTTCCCAAAAACCAATGACTTTATTTTATAAAATCACGGATAATTTCTAATTCAGTTTGCATTCTCCTCCCCGTCTTTGGGGACATCAGAAACTCATCTTCCATAGCATTTTTCTTAAACTGAAGCACAAGAATCCGATGCTTCCTCTTGCCGAAAACTCCCACGAGTAAAAGACATTGAAATACCCAGAGATTATGACCACGTGTGGAGTCATGTGACGCGTTCGATGAAGACCTGCCTCTGGTGACTTCGAAGAAACATCCAAAGAATACTTCAAGGTTTGTTAACTTCGGTTTGCTTCTGCTTTAATGCTTGTCGAGCTGGAAAATAAGCTTCCGTACGACCGACTCCCCGCATTACCCCCCTTGTACGGAGAGGGGGAAAAAAGCGGTCGCTCCCCGCATGGGAAGAGCCATTTTCTTGCAGTCGATGAAGAGTGCCGCTAGTCTTATTCGTAATCTGTCGTTGTCTGGACCGGTGACGTCATCGTTGCTGTGGTAACCGCACGTGAGTTGAAGGGCGCTGTTGGAGCCCTCGCGCCAGCCGTTCGAAGATTTTTTTTTTCTTCTTTTTCCGGAACAAAGGCACTAGAGAGAGAGAGAGAGAGAGAGATGATGATGACGTCATTGGGAACATTTTTATGGCGACGGATTTTTGGAGAATTGATTTACGACCCGAGTGGTACAACTACAAGGAAAGTAGAGACCAGTGATGGGGGGAGGGGGGGGGGGAAGGAGAAGGATCGCCGGCAACAGTTTCCCCTGTTGTGCATGCTAAACATAGAATCGTCAGTCTTCGCCACAGAGGGGGATGTTTTAAAAGGCAACTAATGTGACAACGCAACCAATGCGAGAGAGAGAAGATGGAAATGCACATCGCCACAAGTGGTCAGCGAGAAATTCCAGTCAGTCATCCTAGTGGGATTCATTTACAAGAAAGCTTCGATGGGATGCGAAAATCCGTTCATAAATCGGATTGAAAATCCTCTTCCAGTCTGCAAGGGACTCATCGAACGAATTGCTTCAAACGCCAGTTTTGCCCTTCAATCGAAAACGTCGAGGACGGGGGGGGGGAGCTGCAATTAAAGGGGGACGAAATATTCTGCGAAAAACGCTGGAAGACGGTTGCATTGTGATCGCAGCCATCCTCGCATCTCCGTGGAGATCGCAGCATTTTATACTGTAGCGAGCGGAGGAGAAAAAAAATAATAAAAATCGGCAAAGCGGACTGACGGCTCTGATTTACACAAAATCTTTTCAGGTGGTGGATGTCGGGATGAAGCGGAAGATCCCGGAATTTAAATACGACTCCGAGGATGAGCTATAAGAGAGGAGCGAGATTCCCACGTAAAATCTGTCCAGTGACTTTGATGGCACGTGAAGACTTCATTCCTGAGGCAATTCTTGTCAGAAGTGTCATATGAGCACCGGTCAAATTCTCTCTCCACACACGCACACACACACAAAGAGAGAAAGAGAGGGAATAATTTGAAATGTTGCTTGCGCTGACAAACGTGCATACATTCAGGCAAGAAGCACTTTCACGTGACCAACAGCGCAGTCAAATGTGTCTCATGGAGGCTGTCAGATCACCGTTGATGGAAGCAAGAGAGCGCGCAGTTTTACATTTTCCCAATGAAGAACTCTGCGATATGCTTTCGGATGGATTTCGTAATGGCAACGCCTCTCGTGCAGTTGACGAACATTTACTATTTTCTACGGCGAAGAACCACCAAATCGACGTTTCTTTAGTTGATATGGAAGATGGGGAATGCCGAATGAGCGTAGGACAGAATTTCGAACTTACACGCGAAGAATCTTCATAAGCGACGTTCAGCTGAATCTGAATTCGCTTCCTTCATGAGGACGTAGCATGACTCCCCTCCCTTTCCAAAGCAGCATAAAAATTGGGGAGTGAACACGTTTTTTAATATATGCACACGACTAAAGATGCTAACGCACGCAATACGCGTGTCACACGACTAGGCATTCGTATCCAAACAATTTGCTGCAGTCCCAGTATTCCGCTCACGTCATTCTGGGAAACTCTGCACACGAAAGACTACATCTGGACGATCGCTATCCGATTTACCATCTTCACCAGGGCACCCCAGATGAGAGCTGGAATTCCGTGCAGTTCCTCCGTAGGAATCGCTATATTTTGTTTTGCCTGTCTGGTTTGCGGAGCATCTGCTCTCCAGTCATCAGGATGTGGGTTCAAATCCCTGCTGGGACATTGATGTTTGCGTTTGTCTTTAGGTAAGAGATGAAAATTCATCGTCCGGTGTGACACTACTCCCCCTGTTCAATGGAGACCTGAAGTGACAAGAAAGAGTTCGTGTTTGCTCTATAAAAGCAGATTATGTAATAAGCAAATGAAATAAGCGAAGAATAAAAACCCGACGTATGATGCTGATGTATTATAAGTTTGCGATATTTCCTTGGTGGATATCACATTAAAATAAGACATTCCCAGAAAGTCCCATTGATGGGATTATCACAGTCCACGTGAATCAGTAAAAGTTTAATTCCAGCATTTCTCTGTGAATGTAGTTTCTTTGGAGATCGGATGAGGGGACCATAACAGCAACTTCTGAGAGTAAAAACTACTTTCGGAACGAAGGAATACTCAAAGATCTTTTTGCTTCTAATATTCCTGAGACCTTGAAGTATTCATCGCGATACAAATGTGAGACCAGCGGTTCCTGAAAAATTCATCGAACTTGAAAGAAACAAGATCGCCGACACTGAGTGCATCCTTTCAACTTGCTAGATGAGAGGGATGTTCCTAATCTTAAGTAGCATTTATTTCTACTTGCAAGTATGGAAACGTAAATCGCCAAAATAAGAAAAGCAGCTCACCGAAAATATAACTCGTCGAATAGACGTTTATCAAAAGCAGTTTACCGTAAAAACAAGCGGACAAAGACGTGGTGGCAGCGGTTTAATAGGATGGCCGAAGCAGTTGAGGCCTCTTCGGAATAGGACAGCGTGTGTCATGTTCGTAAAGAGAGTGTGTTGTCCTTTAGCGGTTTGCCTGTTCACCATCTTCACAGGATGTTCGCTCCTTTCTTGCCAGACACGCAGACAACATGAGTGCGCTGGGCTTTTAACAAATTTTCTGATACTTTAGAATATTTTGGGCGCCATTCCATAGAGAAGCTGACAATACGCTCTTTGATGGCGGCCATATTTTGACTCGTTTAAATGCATTTTTGTCAAGCAACAAAAGTCGCTTGTGGGGAGTATTTGTTCAAAAATAAGTGCCGAATCAACTAGATTGGAAAAGGTCCCCCGATTCCAAATTTTCCACTCTTTGTTTTCTTTTTATTTGTTGTAGTTAAAAAAAAAAAAAATCTACCTTCGTGGAACAATCATCCGCTGACATTATGGGAAAAAACAAAAAAAAAGAAATGTCATTTGCTTTTTTTTCAATTTATGTTTGTTTTTTGTAGAAGACCCAATTGTGCTATGGGGTGGTGCACCAAACTCCTCTCTAAGATTACTCCAAAAGAGGGCAATTCGGATAATTAATGATCCTCTCTCACTGACGTTCAGTTTCTGCCTCTTCCACAAATACATCCACGCATATTTTTCTGCTGAATTGGCCACTGCTATTCCTCCACTCTTCTCCAAAATCATTAGAAAAGAGCCACTGCTATCCAATACTTTTACAGTCCATCTTGAAACGCACAGAACCAACTTCACTGCGTCCTCTTTCATTCCATCTACTTTTGTCCTGTGGAACAGTCTTCCCCAAAGAATGTCATCTTCAGCTGTTCAAATAAATTTGTGAACAGGCTCCTGCTATTCCTCTTGGCCACACACGGCATGAATGTGCCGTATGTCTTGCGGCCTTTCGTGTGTGGATCGGGGAAAAAAAAAACATACTCATTTTATTATTTATTATTATTCTGTCGTATATTATCATGACACACCCACCCATTTTTAAAAGTTTTCTTCTTATGATTATTGGATTTATAATCAGAGCCGGCTGGAAGTTTTGCGGAACCTCGGGAAAAAGTTATTAGTGGGGTCCCAAAATATTTGCCCAAATTAATTTTTTTAATCGAAAAATCATATAATGCCATTAAACATAATTTACAAACATTAAACACATATAGTTTTATATACTATATGACAAAGACATAAAAGGGAAAAAGACATAAGATTAAAAACTTCAAAATTTTTACAGATTATAGGGCTGATAAATGGAACCCTCAACCCAAATACAGTACAAAAAAGAAACACGCTTGAAAATATACAAGCGTGTTTCTTTTTTAAAGAATAAAAACAAGTGAAATGAGATTTATGAGAACTGCAAAATACACATTATTAGATCAAAAAAGGAACGAAGACATTTTGAAATAACAAAACAAAACCAATAGAAGAAAAACTAAACAATTATGAACAAAAATGGATTGAACATGTACACCGAATGTCCAACACCAGGCATCCTAAACAAATACTAAGATATAAGCCAGTTGGAAAGAGAAGGCAGGGTAAACTTCAAAAAAAAAAAAAGGGATATTGGATGGATAATGAGACCGGAACAGACCATATTGTATATTGTCTGTTCCGGTCTCATTATCCATCCATCATCATATCATAACAGTAATTACGGTTCTTACCCGTAATTACTATTATGATATGATGATGAGTTATATACTAAAATGTTTCCCATATCAATACATCTCTGAAACATCAAAAATTCTATTATCAAATTTTCTTAGAAATGTGAAAGTGCTGGGCCCTTTTGAGCGAGGGCCTACGTTTGAGGCTCGAAAAACCGACGTCCATGTGGGTCCTGTTTATAATTAAACTGGCGACGTCCAAATCGAACAGTTGTTGAGTACACGTGTCAGGTACTGAATCTCTCGGTCCTACGGCATTCTGTCGTTCTTTAATCCATCCTCGGCGTGACGTGCTGCACGAGTGCTATATAAGACATGACACACAGCCTGCAGAGAACGTTTTAATCAGGTTTCCCACCCGTAAGGTTTTCGTAAATTTTCAATTCGTTAGCGCGATTGATTTTCACGAGGACGACATTCTTCCTCCGGACGGCTTCGTAACTTCTTCATTCACGGCTGAATATTCCGCATCATTCGGCTCGTTCCTCCTCTGCTTTGCTATTTCAAGTGTTTTGTTTGTAAAAATTCCCGCATCATTCTTTTTCTTAGCCCCCAGTGTCATCATGTATTCCCCCCCCCATTTCTTTTCCAATATTTCATAACCTTTCGATCGAGTCACCGCGAGATGCATTTCATGCATCGATCGCTTTGTAACGATTGTGAATTGGACTCAAGTTTAACCACGTGACATGTAAGGTTAGAGATACGATCTTAAAGCACTTTTTTATTTTGATAATTTCCTACCAGACAAACTTTTTATCAATAAAAATAAAACAAAGAGATCCTCGAATACCTTTTCTTATTTCCTAAAGGAAGAAATCGGCAATCTTTTAATACGAACCTTGAAAAAAAGTGGCGAGCATCCAGTCTCCACCTCTCACCATAACCGAGATCGGGTTCAATCTCTCAGCGGCTTATATGCGAGAAGACGTTCCTGATTTTACGAGTATTTCTTTCTTCGGTTTTGTTGTGATGTCCGCAGATAATCTAACACTGCTAAGAAATCCATCTTGATACCTGTGGAAAGTTCCCTTTATTTTGCGTAAAGTAGCTCAGAACAAGAAATTGGTTAAAAAGTAAAGAAACTTAGGAGAAAAATCAATAACAGGAGTTGTTTATTCAGAAGAAGATATTGTCTTGGTTCTTAATAGAAGATTCGCACCTGACGACACGCTGAGGTTTTGAAAGACAAGCGTGCATTGTCTAGCTCATCCGACACCTTTCTTTTAAGACTGATGTTTTGACAAGCAGTCGTTTACAGTGCGTAGTACCAAATCAATTCTCACTAGTGGAAAATAAAGCGTTATTTTAAATAAAATGTATGTTGTTTGTTGTAATTAAAATGCATTCTGTCTGTAAAGTGTGATAGTTAACTTGGTTAGAATGTTTTTCAACGTTCTAACCAAGATAAATTCCCGGAAAGTTTTCAAGAGAAACAGAGAGAAAGAAAGCACTTTATTGAGTAATTGTCTATCATATCTGAAACCGAGTGAATTAAAATTCAATGATGGTCGATGTAGTGATGAGGATGATGTTGAAATGAAATAACGAATGACCAATAAAATCTAACATCACTTAAATATAAAGAGCTAATAAGCTTCATTTCAGCAATGAAAACATTACTTAAATTAAGGGGATATTAAATCCCACATAGTTTTAAAACCGAATAAGAAACTCAAAGATTGGAATCAGAGAGTTTCTTGCCGAATATAGTAAACTATAAAGTATCGGTGATCACTAGCGTGAGCTAATGCAAGTGACTTTAGTACGTAGTACAATACCGGAGAACTCGCAGCAAAGTCAGTAAAGTTCTGATCGCTATTCTTAGGTATTTTCCATAATGTAAAAACACATTTCCTAGGAAATGTATGCTGTTATTACGTTATGGAGGGAGGTCACTACCCAGACCGGTTTCAGCCTTTTTGAGGCTTCATCAGTGAGTAGCTAGACCTAATACCAAAGTGTATAGCGAAAAGAACTTATGTGGGATTTAATATCCCCTTTTGGCAATGAAAACATTACTTAAATTAAGTAATGTTTTCATTGCCGAAATGAATCTTATTAGCTCTTTATATTTAAGTAACTTAATGGTTGCACCTGTTTGGATAACTCGTTCGCAGAGTATATAAGTTATTTTCGCTATACACTTTGGTATTAGGTCTAGCTACTCACTGATGAAGCCTCAAAAAAGGCTGAAACCGGTCTGGGTAGTGACCTCCCTCCATAATGTAATAACAGCATGCATTTCCTAGGAAATGTGTTTTTACATTATGGAAAATACCTAAGAATAGCGATCTAAACTCCCCCACCTTTGCAACGAGCTGCCCGGTATTGTACTACGTTTTAAATTCGGTTTTAAAACTATGTGGGATTTAATATACCCTTAATTTAAGTAATCTAACATCACTGTTTGTTTCAGCCATAAAAATGTTATCGTGTGTATTTATTTATTGAATTATTTGTGACGTATTGACCTTTGAATACAACACGACAGCTGTTAGCATAGAGAACTCCAAGTAGAATTGTTGTTTAGACCAGCGTGGCTCTTCTATAGCGGAGTACGTGTTGACCTTGCCAATGAACAATACGTCAGCGTTTAGTTCTTTTTACTGCCAGAGAATTACCACTCTCTTTCCGCTAGAGGGCACTGAGTGGACATCTAAAGTCAGCGATTGCCATTCTAGTATGTTAACACCTCAACCCTTTTACCAATATTGCTTTTCTGTGTTACGTTCGGTCACACTTATGGCGATAACACCGCAGATGTAGAAAGGGGTGGGGGGGGTATAGGGGGACCACAGCATCGTATTTCCAGCTCTTGAAAAGAATCGAACGTGTTTCACAAAGGTCCGCAAAGAGGGCGCCAAAAGTGAAGATCGCATTAGCGAATAGAAATGCACGCGATCGTGTGATACAGACAGCAGGTGTTCGGTGAACGCGTTTCGATGCTTTGCAATCGTCCCCATTTCAGCAATGACGCGGCTTTTGTTCGACTCATTTACCGACCGCATTTGTCACTCCGTCGAACTCTGCAGCATTTCGTTCTTGTCCTTCGCAGATGAAGCATTTTGACGAGGTCCTCCAGAGCAAAGTCTGCGAAATGAGTGGTTGAAGCGACATCGATCTCGTCTCGTAAAAGTGGAACTGCTCCCAACTCTGACCTTGAAGTCCGATCTTTCATTAACCTGTCCGAACGAAATACATTTCGATGCATCGAACAAACATTCCGAGCACCCTTGATGAAATGCCGCCCCAAAGACCGAGAAGAAAACAGCGTAAGTTGGCTTAATATAACTCAGATGGGCGGTCTTCCTTCAACGTTGCGAACTTAAAACGCTGTCTGGCGTTGTTTGGGAACTCCTTTCAGAAATGTGCTTCAGAATCGAGTCGATCTCTGAAGGGTCTTACGATTTCTCTCGAATTTAAAGAGAATCCTTCTCACTACTGGTAGCGAGATTACAGTTCTTCTGCTTGTGGCCCTTCAGTCCAATTCTAGACTTCATTCGTTGCCTCCAACCCTGTTTGTTCAGAACCTTCTTCTCCAGTTTGGGCATCGTGGTATGATGTAGCTATCCTCACTAATGCTGTCCGTCCATCTTATTTTAGGCTTCCGTTTTGGTGTTTTAACGAGAATTTTACTATCCTTTTCCATACAAAAAATAGAACGTTAGTAGTGTTATATTTTAATATTTTGTGGGTGGGATAATGGCTGCATAATCCAGAAACGCTGCTCTAAATACCCACCGCACGAGGGACTTTTTCTCTAGAGAATTCAGGTCTCCAACAATCAGGATGGTGAACGTCAGACAGATAGCATACTTATCTTTCTCAGGGTGGTAGTTTCGCATCGGGTAATGAAATTCATCTCCACGCCAGTCTACGCAACAGAATAGTAAACAAAATGTTCAGTCCTCATCTTACTGCAGTTAAAATTTCGAATTTAATCCACCTGAACGTCAGGCTGATGGCATACTCGTCTTACGTCGAAATAAAAATTGGATTAGCCCCAAGGACTAGTAACTTACTGTAAGGCAGGATGGTCTACTTTACTACGGGCGCAACTAAAGCATCCTGCAGACCATTTCACATTCCTGGCACCAAGAATCTTTTAATTCCTTTCAGAAATAAGAAAGCGGAAAGAAACATTAAGAGAGGATTAAGGCTATTTATTGGAGCCATAAATTACTGAATAGAAATGTATTTATTATAATTAAATAACTAATTCTCATTTAGAAAAAGACATATCATGGTTATTGAGCATAATAATTATTAGTTTTTATCATTAAATTGTAATTTTTAATTAAATAATACTCAATAAAATCGACTATCTACTGAAAGTAATACACACACACATACCCACACACACCCACCCACACACACACACACACACACAAATGCATATATAACAACGCATGAATCTTGGATCATTTGATCCCTTGGATTCATAGTTTAGCACAGTAGTGTACACACGAGGATGTGATGCGCTAATTAGTATAGAATTTTGTAAGAAAAAGCAAAATAAATAAATGTAAATAAATATACGTAAATGTAATGCAAAACAGCAACATAAATAGTACAGAATTTGTGAAACAGTAATACTGTATTAGAATCTTATCAAAATATCACTATACTTATACAGTATGGTGAAACGAAGATGACGTATGCACTGAACTCTCATCAGTAGAAATGTGCGCAATGCAAACAGCAGATATGAATAATTAAAAGTTTTTGACTTGGAAAAAAAAAGTTCAAAAAACCCTCGGAAAGTTCCTCTTGTCTGGACCCCTTTCGTCGCCAATTAATAAACACCAGCTCACAGTCACTGAATATATGTTTTCGTTTTTATTCTTTCCGCCGCTTTGCCTTACTACCTGGCGTCTTTCAAGTGACTGAAGATGAATCAAAATGAATAATAAAAAACAAAAAAAAAAACTACAGATATGAAATGATCTTTGTAAGAAGGAATTACTTGATTTCAATTATACGTGAATATTTTAAGCCATCGTGGTTTTTATCTTCTAACTGGTTGACTAGACCTCCATTGACTTTACATGAAATTGTTCTGTAGTTCATAATTTCTTCAAAAGGTGGCTCTGTATAAAAGAGACACTATCTCTTTTTATTTTTTTACTTTTTTTGTAATCTTTTAGAACAGGAGTTCATCTGAGTGCCGGAAGACGTCACTCAGATGAACTCTTGTAACGAATACTTTTCCTACCTCCATCAGCACATCGATGATAAAGTGATGTATCTGATCAGGTGCTTACGACGCAGCTCTTTAAGACCCCTTAGAGAAACGCATACCCTCTTGGAACACAATGCGCCGACGATGCTATCGGCCTGGAACATCACTGATGTTTTAGTTGCCTGGCAACCACTGTCACAATGGCTGTGTGCCGACGTTAATAACACGGTAGTGCCGACGAGACAATCGCTGAAATACAAGAGAATGTCGCGCTACTTTGGTGACCCCCACAGGGGTGGATTGCTTGACAAATTGGGTTACACTCTCTTCAGCGCTAACAAAGCGTGACGGAATGAATACTTCGTGTGATCTTTTATGACTTCGCGCGCACCAACTCCTTACCGAAATTCGCAAATAATTTGCGGTTACGATGGATCGCTCGGAGACTCACCACAGGGGAGTTCACAGTAAGAAGCACACCGGGGTTACTGCCTTGCTCATCCGACTCGGACAATCGTTCTCATGTCGAAATCTACAATTGGATTGGCTCCGAAAGCAAAGCAGAGTGTGAGGGAAACCAGTAGTTCGAATCCGGCTTCTGTTTCCTTCGCGAATTCGGACGAATGTTTATCGGTAAGCGCTATCGACGACCTTCTCTTGGCATCCTAATTAAGCTCTAATGACCCACCTTTCTGTAGCAAGGAGGACGATCCGAGAATGCGACGCATTCCTTGCATTACTTCACGCTATTTCCAGAATCGATTTACGGCCTGCACCGACTTTCTCTGATTTGTCACGGAGTTGTTCGGAGTGAATCGAACATTGTAATTGGCTAATGGGTGGACAGGAACTGTAATCTTAACCCCCCCCCTCAAATGACGGTGTTTCTCTCCTTGTGTGGGAAGGCATTCGCGGTCATTTTGGGTTAGTTAACGAATTCATTGAAGCACATTCAGCGAGAAAGGGCAGGAAAACAGCCCTCGCATCGGTCATCATCGGCTGCCTTCAATTTTTGTTCTCCTTCGCTTCCTTATATTGTCGGCGTTTTCCCTTTCTTTCTCTCTCTGCTAGATTCGTGAACGTCTCAACTTTTCTGTGTCCTTCGCAATTGCCTTGATTACATCCCAAGCTTAATAATCTTCGACTTCTAAATCAAAAGAGAAAACCGAAAGAGGAGTCCTTTTGAAAATTCCATCAATAACTTTCATTGCTGGATTCATCAGTCTTCGCTAATGATTACACTGCTGTTCACCGAGCGTAACGGAAACCTGGAGTGTGAGTCAATTTAATGCCACGAAATACAAGGTCGCTCTCGGATAAATGTATGGAACGTTTATTTATCTTTTCCATCGGGAGGTGCGTTAAGCGTGGTCTCGATCATAGATGCGCGCTTTTTCCGCTCCCGGAAACTGTTTTCCACGTAAAACCCACACGCAACAACCAGCAGTTTTGTGGTTGTTGGATTCCGAGGGATTCGCAGACTTTTTCCTGAACATGGGATACGTTTTCCTCTTTCCCCTAAACAACAAAATGTTTGGGAGGGGAGTTAGTTTGCAGGGATCAAAGAATGTAGTTCAAGAAAGGTTCTGTGACTTTATTTACGTGTGTGTGTGTTTCAATCCGGCTTTAAATAATCGACTTTCGTGATAGCATCAAGTGTGGATCCAAATTTGAAATCAAAGATGCGATAAAATTGTATGGACATCTGCATTCCTCGAACACCATTGACGAGCCTCGTATCATGGCAGGGATAAAGAAAAGGGAGTGTACGCTAATTATCTGCAGTCGCATGTAATGCCGGGGATGGAGCGCAGATTAGGGTTCACCACTTCCGACGAGATAATTTCTTGGACTCTCATAACAATGATCGATCAGTTCATGAAAGGGAAGCACAGTTACGGCACCCGAGAGGAACCGTGGGGATGCCGTTAAAAGATGAACACGTGAGTTACGAATCGAAAGGCAGTCGGGCAAACGCACAGACTGATGGAGGAAAGAGATGCTGAAAAGGAATCGACTGCTCTATCGGTTCTAGGAAAATTCGCCGCAACATTCACGCCGTAAGACGTTTTGCATTAATTTTTGTAAATAATCAATGGATGATGAAGGTATTATAAAATCATTAAAAAGGCAAATCTTTATTCAGGTGAATGTCAGTGATACATAACGTAATGAAATCATTTAAAAATTGTGCAAATTAAAAGAGATGCTGAGTAAATACTTAACGTTTTTCTGCGGATCGTCAGTTCAACCAATCCATCAGTAACATCGCTCATTGGAAAAAATGCTAATGCTATGAAGCATTTAATTTTCATGTTGAATTCAACATCTGTTTGATTGTGTAACTTCAAACCAATGGCAACAATTTTGCAATAAAGATTTTGTGCCATATGAAATAAACAACCTGTTATAGTTGTTGATGTAAATATGTTAGAAAAAGCATTGATAGTTGCTTTCTGGAAGGCAACCATTAATGTTTTGGAATCTAATGATGAACGTAAACCTTTTAAGGCACTGAATAATCTGTAGTAAGTTAATTCTGATTTGCCAGGAAGAAAAGCAAAAAGCCGCCATGGATTCCTTAGGGGTCTCATACCAGTCCCAAGCCTGTTATCTGATGCACATACGATCAACAGCTACAACAGCCGGATCGGACGTCGCCTGTTTCAACAAGGTCCGCGATACCGATCGAGCGATCGACTCATCTTAAACGACCCTTGGAAGCTACTCATCAGATCTCGGAACATTTACTAGAATTTAACCTTTCGAACAATAATATGCAAACGATGAGAAAGAGGTGGAGTCCGCCACGCATCACGAGTGTGATAGTTATGCTGATGGTTTATCTGAGTGTTTGGTGTTTAATTCGTAAGCCTTTCTTTAGCTGAAGATAGCCACGGGTTCTTCACTGGTGCACGAAAATATTCGGCTTATAATTTGATTGCATGTGAAGTCAGTTAAAGAGTATTCACTGGAAGGACTTCCTTGCGCAGCTTGGTGCAGGGAAGACCTTCCAGTTTTTAATTCCCAATGATTTTGTAACGGTGGAGTAAAAGTGTTGAATCGCTCTGGAGTTGGGAGTTATGAATGGCTAGCATTGTGTGCATGATTCATTATTACGAAAACAATTTCAAAAATACTGCGGGTGAGGAAGGGGTGTGCAAATATAAACGGAAAACAATTTTTCGATTTTGTAGCAGAAGACCCACCAAGACAGGAGTCTTCACTTGGATTAATATTGTTTAATGTGGGATCGCAACAGTTCGGTAACATAAGAATGTTTATTCTTCGCATTAGTGCGTTCAAAATGTCAAACAGGAGTCTCAATGCAGGTAGCAAGGTCGTAGTTATAAGAAAATGTGCCGTCGTCCCTCGTCGAATGTCGTGGAACCTTCCCACTGAATCGCCAACTGACGAGAGTTCTCGTCTTTGCGAACACGTTTTAGTCCAACGAGTTGATTTCGACTCGACGAGTGCCGCGTGCAAGTATTTCTCCCCACTTCGGATCGACGTGTTTTTGTTCGTCGCAAGTCGATTAAGCACGAATTCCAACGGAGCGCGCGGAGAGATGCGCTGAGGGCTGATTGCAGTTAGCGGAGAGACGTGACACAAGGAGGTAACGATGTCGTCATCGGAAATTCTTGTCAAGGCGGTGAAGAAGCAGCAAATGAAAGAAATGTCAGATTCCGCTGGGAAGACGTCTTGACCAGCTGAAGAGCTCTGTTTCGTGGAGTTCATTAACTATAAAAAATGATACATTAAAAAAACAAACAAGTTCCGTGACGCCTTTTCACTCCCCTGCGGCAGAGGGTCACTCCTTCGAACAGCCCGAATTTTTTTGACATCGGCAGACGATGACTTCTCTGTTACCAAAGTTCGACATATTCCGCCGACTTTTGCCGTCATTCTAACATATTTTGGTGCATTTTCTGACAGCAATTTTAACAAAACAATTTGATTGGCTAAAACGATGGTCTCGTGCACAACTAAACGAAAACGCTTCCAGCTAGAGTCTGACACTCGATTCTTCTGCATTGGCTAACAAGAGATGTTCCTGAACCCTTACTGGTATTATTAATACCAGTAAGGGTTTAGGAACTGCACCAGTTTGTATTCTACGGACAGATTTCGGTAACTGAGAATCCGACGTTTTTGGAAAAAAAATTCCATGCGGGAAACAAACTCTGAAATCGGCTGTCAAAAGTGTTGAGAGAAAACTCCTCCAGGCAGCTACTTAGACTTGAACCTTAAGTTGTAATGTAGGACGTCTTCCTTCTTAGACACATTCGGTAAATAAATTTCGAAAGTGGAAGTGTCTTTTGAAAGAAAGAAAATCAAATAGAAGGTAATAGTAATCAAATAAATTATTTAAAAAATGTTTCAACTTTATTTTAAAAATAATTTTAAACTTTTTTTTAAAAAAAGATATCTGAGTATCAAAGCGAAAAAAAAAACGTTTTTCCAAGTAATAAGTATAGAAGTTATCCGAGATGCCACAGCAACTGTTGCATTATTCGTTCTTTATTCAAATTCATTACTTTTGTATTCATTCACTCATTATCACATCAAGCCGTTTTTGGCTTAGTGACCGTAATATTGTTTTCTCACTGAAAATGTCCTGATCGGAATCAGAATTCTGTCGGATGAAGCGACAAATTTTAGTGAAATTCTCGGATGCCAAACTTCAATGAAATCAACGCGCCCAGAAAGTAAACGTCAGAAAAGTAGGAATGCGATCCTAGCGATGGATGTTTTCTGCGTGTTGTTAATCTCTCGAGGGATTTGGAAGGATGGAGAACAAAATAATTGAACAACCACCTCCTCTTAATCAAACAAGAAAACAAACTGCACAGTGTAGTAAGCATTACAAAAAGAGAAGCAACTATAGTTAGCAACATCTCCTCCATCTTGGAAGATTCAAACTTTTCAGGAGATTTTAGCGAAGATAAAAACAGAATTCTGAGGTGTGCGCGAATATCAGCAAAAATGAAAAATATTATTTGCAGCAGAGAAACAAACTTTTTGGTTTCCTTTAGATGCAACAACAGCAGGAAGGAAGGCAATCGGAAAATATCTGATTTTCAGTGGTGATGAAGTTGGGGTTCTCTCCGTTTACGAGCTGATATGGAGATGAGCACTTCAGTGTCTAATCTCAATTCTTATCGACATTTCAGTGCCCATTCCGGCTATTACTAGGACGAAGTGATGTAGGATAACCTGGAGAATAATGAGCGCGATTAGTGTAGCTGGAAATTCCCTTCAAACGTTATAACACAGAGGCACATTGATCGTAGTGGAAAACTAAAGCTTGTTGCTATGGTGACGTCATTAGTCCACATCACGCTGTTCAACGACTGTAGTTTGTGCATTTTTGAAAGCGAGAAAGGTTTAAATTAAGAAACACGGGAAGGAAGCAACGCAGCGAGAGAGAAAGAGAGCGAGAGAGAGAGAGTATCGATCTATTTGTCATCAATAACTCATCTCGCGAATGGGGCTTGGCAGAATCTTATTCCAATTTTAGGAAATGAAATATTGAACGTGTTCTTGAGACGGAGGAAGTGCGTCGACAAAGAAATGTTTTCAAGGAATCGCTTTCTTAGTATTTCTGGGGCGATAACATTCTCCCCAAAGCGGCTCCCTTATAGCAGATGTGCAACCTGATGCCTACAATAAAGCATCTCTGTTTTATCATCTCTCTCTCTCGCTCTCTCTCTCTCTGTCTATCTATCTATCTTTGTTTCTTCTGTATCTGTTTCTTTCCGTGTCTTTTATTTCGTCTCTTTCTCTACTTTTATTCTTTCTGTTTCATTTCGTCTGTTTTTACGCTTTTCTTTTAGCCTGGTTGTGATTATTCCCCCCCCCTCATTGTTTTATTATTTCTTCTTCTTTGTCCCTACTTTTCTTCTATTTACGTTCTTTCCCTTTCCTTTCTCACTATCAGTTTTCTTTCTTCCACTGCTAATTTTCTGTTGCTTGGAAAGAAGTGGGTTCAAATCCCGTTTTGTACACGAAGAACTTTCATCGGGACTTTTCAATGGAAGGTGAGTTAGCCAGTCTCATACCGAGCGGAAGGTCCCCCCGCCTCTGGAAACCTCGAGTTTTCATCCCGCCAAACTAGACAGAGGAACATACGCAATATACAGACTTACGAGACTGCAGGAATAAGGATCAAATGCCGTTGGACCTCCTTTCGAAAGCCCACATGGTACGGTGTGGGTTTAAAACGGAAGCGAAAACCAGAAGAACTTCGAGATTCCCGCTCTTCATTCTCCCCCACTGTTCAGAGCGAAGTTTTATCCACTGTTGAACTGTTCTAACGAGAAACTCAGCGGAAAGGGGGAAGAGAGGCGATCGGAAAGGGGATGCGGTTGTCTGAAAATAGGAAATGAGTGCGTGGCATACTCTTGATTAACTGCACGCACGAGTTAACTGCACGCACGAGTTAACTGCGTCATCAATGGCGAATCCAAAGTCACTTGACTTCAAATTCTAACGATCGTCACGTGGGAAACAAATTCCGACGAGAAAAAGTAAAGAACGGTGAAGCAAATCGATTGAGAGATGCGAATGTTGCATTAAAACTCTCGAGCGATGAGAGCGAGGAGCGTGCTATGCAATGAACGCCTTTGACTATCCTCGATGAGCGATCTGTTCGTGTTTTGGAAACTTAAAGCTTCGAAAATTCTAGAAAGGAAATTCAAAGCAAAAAGCAGAATTCAGTTCGAATCCGGATCAGCTTGTCTGATTGATTCTTTCTCTTCTGTGGAGCAACTCACTGAGTACGTTTGTCGGTTACCATCACGCCAAAGACGAAATACACCAGCAGTGGAGCGCGCGCCAAATCTTTCGTTGGCAGTTTCGAGAATGAAAGTTATTCGTCGGATCATTAAAGAAATCAGCGAACGCTTGCTCAGTCTTTGACATTTTCTTAAAGGAAGGTTCTGAGAAAGAGACACTTCCGGCTTCGTGTGATCTGATATTTCAATAGCGCAAAATAATAATTTTACGATCATAAAAATGTTCATATTTTACAAAGAGAGGGACTAAATGATGATGAACTGATAATGATCTTTCAAAATCCTCAAATAACTTGAAATTCGTTAATGTTCTGGATCCTCGTGCTTTTTTACTGGACGAGCCACAGGCGAACGTTTAAAATGCTGAGCGGGTCTGATTTAATTTGAGTTTGTGCGCATCAAATCGTGATTTCATTTACGATTTGATTTGATAATAGAAAACCTAATACGAAGAGTACGTTTTGAATGTACACTCTCACGTGCACCGAGTGGACACTTCATCAGGAACACCTCCCCACTCAGGAAAACGGGGGAGGTGTTCCTAATAAAGTGGCCGCTCGGTGTTCCGATCACGCACCCGAATAAATTTCGATTTAACGAGTTTTCCTAATTTATTACAATTTTCTTGTCAGCGGATTCGAGTGACTCTCGAACAGAATGCCGTCCGCGTGCCGTAGTTCATGGACCGTGGATGCAGTTCGTTTTTTCTTCTTATCTGAGTAGACGCTTGTTATCTGAGCGAAACTCTGCAGAGCGCGAAACGTGTTTTCTTTTCCAAGATTTCGCGAGGCTTCTTTTCTAGGGTTCCCGTAGCGAGAGTGAGTCGTTATAATCAAAGCTTACACGTGCGACAGAAAGAACCCGTTGGGTTTCTATGGCGGAGTTGCGATAAGGAGATGGAATACCTTCGACACACGACATGTGTGTCAGTGAAGAAAAATCAGTTCCACCAAATAAATTAAAACATACAAAGGTCAAAGGTGATTCCGCAAAAATGCCACATTACGGAAAGGCGACTTCTAGACCTGAGGTAGAAAGTAGATGGGTCTTGGAATAGAACTGGAATAGATGTCGGTATGGAACAACTCTCAAGTGAGAAGATGATTTTCCCTATCATATGCGTCCACAAGTTTCGAGCTTCTTCTCTTCCAGAACGTGTTTATAATCTCTGATGTGTTTGGACGTGAATACAAGGTTGCATTTCGTTGATGCGGAAAGAGCATCTCAACAATGTCACGGCTGTTAAATGTTTCGCATGGAAGACACCAGGCGTCGCTCACTCACGAGTTAAACAAAATTGCGAGGATGATGATGTTCAACCGCACGAGTCTCATTATCGCTTCGAAACTTCTAAGAAAGAGAAAATGGTGAATCTTTCAATGGAAAACACGACTGAGATTACAGAGATTTCTTGGAGTCCTCGCCAACAACTTGCACTGAACTAAACATACAACTGTTAAGAGAAGTATTAATTTGAAGATGTAGCCAAAAATACAGCCTTTAATAGGCTGTAGTTTCGGCTATATCTTTTCGTTATCGAAAGCGGCAACCTTCATTAGTGTTGTGTTAACTGTTTATGACATTTGTTTCATTAGAAGTCGATCTATAGTGTCAAGAGTGACAGTGTGTTTTGACGAGCGGTCAGAAAATGAGTTTCAAACGGAGAGCTGCGATTGACTTTTGTGTTTAACTTGGTATAAGTTTTACCGAAACGCATCAAATGCTTCAAAAATCATACGGTGATGAATACTTATCCCGTACTCAAGTTTAAGAGTGATTTAATCGATTTCAAAGTGGTAGTGAGACGCTTGAGGACGACGAAAACCCGGTCCGTCCAAAAACTGGACTGAGCGAAATTAACATCTAAAAATTGCGTGATTTCATCAAAGAAAATCCGAAATCGTCCGTGAAATTGATTGAAGATGAATTGGGGATTCCAAAATCAACTGCGTACAACATTTTGACCGAGAGTTTGGACCTTCCTAAATTGAATTCGCGATTTGTTCCTCACAAGTTGACCGACGACCAAAAAAATGTATCGAATTGAACACTGCAAGGACTTCATTGAAACCGCTCGTAAGTCTCAAACTTCCTTGAAACGATCGCTACTTGTGACGAAACGTGGTGTTTTGAGTATGAGCCCGAAACAGAGTGCTGAGTTGAGATCACCAGAAGAGGGGCATCCGAAAAAAAGTCGCTTGGAGAAGTCAAAAGTGAAGACAATGCTGGTTTGTTTCTACGATTCCAAGGGCATTCTCCACAAAGAATTCGTTCCGCCTGGCCAAAGAGTCAATGATGAGTTTTATCTCGAAGTTTTGAGGTGATTGATAGCGTGAATTCTTCGAGTACAGCATGAATATCGTGACTACCGACCGTTCACCAAAACACACTGTCACTCTTGGCACTATAACTCGGCTTCTAATGAAACTTGGCACAACACTAAAGAAGGTTGCCGCTTTCGACAACAAAAAGATACACCAGGTGTTCGCACTAGTTTCTTCTATTTTCGAAAAGTTCGGTTTCTTTTGGGGCAGGGGGGTGTAGATGCAATTTACGAGACAATGCACTGGTCTCGTAACCTTCGTTGCTTTGGCTGTACGACCAACCCAACCTAACACTGTAACCATGACATGTTCCGATGACTGTCCAAAAGATTCACATTCACTTCGGTGCGTTTTTTATACTGATACGAATCCGTTGCAGTGGATTTTGAGTGACTTAGGTGTGCGCTAAAAGTACTGTATAATTCTTGCCTAAGGCGCATGCTCGTGACGTGAGTCAGATTGAAACGTAGGCACTGATGGCGAGCATTTCACCATTCAGTTGCAGGCTCTTTCCTTTTTGATGATGTAGCACGTACTGTAAGCGAAACAAATGCAGATTGTGCTGTCACGTGTGACCAAGGGAGCACGAAACCATGATGTCACTCACCATGACAAAGAAAGGAAAATATTTCATTATTAAAAAATCACATACGGGATCGCTCGTGGCTTCTTTCAGAAACATATTGGCTAACAATACTCTCGACCCCTCTCCTCATCAAATTTCCGAGGGATTTTCGTGCAATTATTTGGAAATTAGAGCCCTCATAAGCTGATAAAGCACATCAATACGTCCACTGGTTGCTCTTATAACTGGCTTTGCACTGCATCGCCTCACATACGGAATGTTTGTATCCTCTCGTGTGTGGAGTTAACATAAAAATTCTCATCATTGTCAGATCAGTTGCAAGGGTGTTTACGCGCGGATGTCTCAACATTGTGAGAAAAAATAGCCATTTTATTATCAATTTGAAGCACCTCTTTAATTCAATCTCTTAAACCAATCTTTCGTAAACTGAGTCACGAACTCTAGGATTCCACAAAAACTTTTACGGATTCCTTAGTGCACACACACACACACACACACACACACACACACACACACACACACACACACACACACACACACACACACACACACACACACACACACACACACACACACACACACACACACACACACACACACACACACAATTTAACGTCTTATAAATATTTTTTAAAAAATTCGTGAGTGGGATAAATGTTGTCAAGTGAAACTATGCGTGTCAGAGAACGCCTTTATTTGCTCGATGACTCAAATAAAGTAAAGGCATTTCCAGAATTATTTATTACAATTATTTTCAGATTTGAGTAACCAGATTTGAATAACCTCCTCTCGTTAGAAAAAACATCGGTTATCCCTTCAGAGATGCAAAACATTTACTGTATGAAGGTTTTCCAGTTGATGTAGGATGAACAACACCTCACAGAGCAACCAGCTTTGGGAGCTGGTTGCTCTGTGAGGTGTTACACACACCGAAGTATATTTCAAGAAATTGTCCTTAGATTGATGTCAGTAGTAACTTTCTTACGAAAATGATAGCCGTATAACGACTTTAGTAAGGCTGGGGAAAAAACATTGTAATTTTTTTAACAGTTTTAACAGTTTATTATTCACATCACGTATACAAATTATACATATTATACTATTTAACTTGTATAATTATGACAATATTTCACAATACAGTTCAATGCACAGTACAATACTGTATTAAAAATAAAATTCAAGTATTACTATCATATTCTGTTGGTACTAACACTTATTATGGATATTATTTTATTATGGCTAATAAAACGTTTTCTCGTATATGCAAGTAGAATATAATATATTTTGACTGGTTTCATAGTTATGATAAGTAACTGGTTTAGAGTAATGTAAGTTAGTTAATGCAAATATGTGTAACCAAGGGCCGTAGCCATACTGGTTACTAGAAAAGTAATTAGCTCAAAACAGAATTGAATGAACCAATTTGTAAATCAATACCTTAATTGGTTATGGTATATGAGTTATAATGATCTCTTATGCTATACGTTTAAAGTAATTGTCAACGTTGTTTAATCCCATAAGGTAGTCTCTCAATCTTTTTCTGAATGCATATTCTGAGGTTATGGATTTGATTTCATTTGGAAGTTTATTATATCTGCTCGTCACAATGCAGTCGAAAGATTTACGAAAAATGTCTTTGTTAGCCTTAGGTACTTCCAGCGTGTTTCGACAGCAGCGCAATCCATAGTCTACATCATAGGAGGCCAACAGCAGGCCCGAGGGCCGCATGCGGTCCGCGGCAGGATAAAAACTATATTAACTTATATGTATTATCAATTTAGCTATTAGTTTCGACTGCAGATTTTCTGATTGATATACTAGTCATATTCATTATTTCTGATGACGAAAACAATTTATATTCTCAACGCGGAATCAAAATTGCTTTGAAGAGATTACTCAATTTATAAAATCTACTGCTTCTCTGTGCGAGTTGTAGTAGTAGTGGGAGTGGTAGATTTCTATGCGCTCCAGAGTAGCGCATCATTGAAAGTCACTTGCTCTGCTCTGGTTACAGTGATCCGTTTCAGAGACTCAGTTTCAGGTATTTTATGTTGTTCTCCCAGTAGTAAAACGATTTAGCAAATATAGCAATTCAATACATATAACTATTGCCTTGAAAAAATGCAGAGTTTATTTTTATTTAAGTTCTGTCTAAAAGTGTGCGGCTCGTGACGCTACCACTCATCATATATTGGCCCTCGTATAGAACGAAGTTGGCCACGCCTGGTCTACATTATATACCAAGAACCCTTCAGTGTTTCTTTTTACATATAACAGACAACCATAGAGTTATAGTTTCTGAAATGGTAGAATATTATGAACGACATACAGATCATTAGTTGAATGTACGAAGTCGGTAGTAGTTATGGCTCTAATTATTCTGCTTTGTATTCTTATTAATGGAAGCAGATTGTTGTAATAATCTCCTCCCCAACAGGTGATGCCATATTGCAGTGAAGAATTTACCCAGGAATAGTATAAACATCTTAAGAATGCTGCATTTACAAATTTTTTAACATAATACATGTATATTCTGTTAATTATGAACCTAAACTTATTTGTTAAGAAAGTGGTGTGGGAGTTCCACTTCAAATTGCTATCGATGTGGAGGCCCAAATCCTTGACTGATTTTTTTAATTTTTTGATTAAGCTACATTTACAATTTAGAGTATCACTACATTCCCTTTCATGCCATTTTATGGTTATATTGTGGTCTAGCTTATCTGTTAAAGTGAAGTATATATATATATATATATATATATATATATATATATATATATATATATATATATATATATATATATATATATATATATATATATCTCGTTTTGTCGGTATTAAAATTAAATCAATTTGAGAGTACAAGTGAATTTTTCATTCCGATTTCGCATTTGGTGCTAATTTATTTGCAAGCATTTTAGAGTATTCGTACACGCATGGGGATTCTTGGTATACAAATGAATGTGAAATTGCACAATTTTTAAGGATGATTCAGTGAATGGATGTACTTTAATGGCGAAATGCGAGGCTGTGTTTTTACTGCTGCGATATCATTAATGGAATTGGAATAAAAAAATTGCGAAAACAACAGCTGAATAATGGATCAAGAAACAGACCAAGGAAAATGAGGATAAAAAACAGTTTATCGAACTTGAAATCCTTTCAATGAAGCAAGAATATCAAAGCTTTGGTCGAAGGATGAGGAGAGCAGTCCCGATCTATAATATTAAACGTGAAAATGCATAATTTTAATCCCCCATTGAATTCTCATGTAATTGGAATAATAACATGTAGCCTCGAATAAAATAGCACAAACCAGTCACGTTCATTTGCTAATATTTCTTTCGTTGCCGTAGAATTCCACAAAAGGCAACCAAGAGCTTCTGATTAGTGACGTCAGTGCTGACGTATAACAAACAAAGTTGACAAAAGTAGATTTACTGTGGCTAGATAAGCAAGGCTATCATTGCGAACAGTCATAAAATTTTAGATTATGATTTTCATAATCATATTTCTACCATGTTGAGACATGCCACAGCAATCGAACATGCACATGTTCTGACTTGACAACATGAATTATGGCGATAGTTTTTGTTTTGTCTTGTTTTGATTCAAAAGAAATTATTGAAAAAATTTTGATAGCCATCCTAAATACCAAAGTTCATTAAGCATCAAATCAAGCCAGGAAGAAACTATGATGATTTGGAATCGTATTGATTATAAAATTCTAAAAAATACTTTCGTTGTAAAAATATAGTAGCTATGTCAAAGGTCATAGCACATTTATGATATTCGACCCGTTTTGGGTTTTATATATATACTCTGTATATTCGCATTTACACCCTTCCAAAGCGGAGTTAAAAAAGGAATGGACTTCCAGGATTCTACATGGATTCCAAACACGGCATTTCAGCAAAATCTGTCAAGCCACAAATTGAATAGCTTGCGTGCAGCTGGATGATCATTCGAATGGAAGATGCATGGATTCCAATTCATTCAGAAGCATTCGTCGTGGATGTGGGATTAGCGGCTTCTTAAGAGAAGCAATATCGGTCACTTCTTAAGGGCGGCTCGTTTTGTGATCATAGGTAACGACAGCGACTTCAGCAGGTGTGTCAATGAACAGCGTGTTTAAGACGTTTCTCTTTTATTTATCAGCACAAAAATCTGGGCAGCAAGAAGATCAAGATGAATGATGGCGACGGGTCGCCTTATCAGACAATCCTCCGCAAATAGACAAGCTGAAGATTCATGGACCGATGCAGGTCGGGAAGAAATTCTTGTTGTGGGAATCTCCTCTTTGTCAAAGAATACATCGAAATCCACTGGACTCGCTCGTCAACTGTCTTGGTTGAATATGTTAAGAAAAGATTTTGTTAGTGAACGTGGTGCGAAGTGTGCATCCATTTCATCATTTCTCTTTCAGACTGAGTCAACCTTAATTTCAGATTATTCCATATAGTTGCCGATTTGAGTGTTAGTAGTGCCCCCTTCCCATCAGTCCTGGTTCTTTTCGATGAGGCATCATACGAATAATTAAAATAATTAAAATCTTGGCGAAGAAGATCTTTGCTGAAATTTTAATCAAAATATTATTCTATATTGGAAGTTTTTTCCCACTTGGTTAGACTATAATAAATTTAATTTAATTCTTTATCCAAGTTTAAGCAAACAAAGTTTGCGCCTGAAAATATCTTCAGGACTGAGGCAACTCGTGGTGAAGGGGGACCACACTGGACCATAATAAGGTGAGACATCTTTTGGCAACTCGTATAGGTAACTTTATTACGTCTCCATTGCTTGCGCCTTGGTATCACCACCTCTGGGTCTGGCTCCCACTGACGAGACCTCAATAAAGGTCGAAACCGGTTTGGGTATTGGCCCTTCCTTTAATGCACATCTCCTTGCGCACAAGGAGATGTGCATTAAAGGACATCATGCAAAGCACATCTCCTTGCGGACATGTATAATGTCCGCAAGGAGATGTGCTTTGCATTATGGGAGATACTGAGACAAGGAGTGATGAGAGCTTGGTCCACCTTTACCACGAGTTGCCTCAGTTCTGAAGATACTTCAGGCGCAAACTTTGTTTGCTTACACTTGGATAAAGGATTAAACTAAATTTATTATTTTATATTCATTGTGGATTCTCCAGTTGATGTTGATTCGCTTGAGTTTATTTTTGTTCTTTCGCAACAAGTAGAGAACTTAAAGAATGTTTATTTGCAAGATGAGTTGTTTTTTTTCCACGTGTCTTCGCCTTGAAGTCTTTCCGAAGTAAAAGTTTGTTTTCATTCATTAAGCAGAGTGTCACTTTGTGAATCGCGAGCTTCCCGGAGACTTCCTCTCCTCACTGGACTTGCACTAACGGTCGGCCGCCAACAATTCCGTTATGAAGTAGCAGAGTCTTAAGCAACTTTATCTCGCTGAGCATGTTGCTGGCGGTCGACATTCTCTCGCGTCTTTAAATCCCTCGCTAATTATAAAGAAATGGCACCGACTGATAAAAAGTCGGAGCGTGCAGAGTCAAAATAATTAGTTGGAGCCGAAAAAAAATCGGCGGCAGCGACCACATTGAAGAAGAGGACTTTAAAGCGTTCCTTCCCCTCCTCGTCACCCACTGGGGGGGGGGTAAGGAAAGCAGCGAGCGGAATCTCCTTGGCCTAATTGAAAATTAGGTTTCCCGACAAAAGATGATGGAAAATACTTCGAGACTTTCCTTCCTCCCAAAGAAGGGGGCGTGGCTGTTACTTGCTCCCCCCACCTCAGAGACATTCGAAGCAGGGGAGGCTTAACGGAGCAGCAGTCATGACACCGTACGACACGATGCCGCTTTCTCCTATTGATCACAGTAAACGCCAAACTTGGGTTGATCGCAAGTGGCGTTGAAACACCTGCGCTGTTTAGTTTTGGTTTCCGACAGCGGTCAAAAAAGAAAGGGGTGGGGGGAATTCATCTGCGCTTTCTTCCGTCTCACCTGGCTGTTCTCTTCCTGCGGTCAAGGTGAGTAAAATTTTTTCACCAACTTTACTCTTTCCAGCAACAGCGGAACCACAAAAGAGTTTTTAGGACCGCCTTCTTGTCTCAAGACCCTCAATATATTCTTGAAGGCATCTGTTACTTATTCACCTGGAAGAAGATGCTGTTTTCACGCCCCAAATCTTTCTTCTTCAGTTCATTCTGTTTTGCTCTGCTGGAGTTCAGAAAACCTCCAACAGGTGGCATACAACTCGGCTCACGTTGGGTAAAGCGGTTGCTTTAATGGGGTTGTTGCAAACGAACATCCATTCGCTCGGTGATTTACTGTTTCTCGCTAAAAAACCTGTTTTTAGGGCACGGAATGGAGATTAAAAAGGAAAGGGGTAATTAAAGGCTTGCGTTCATTTGACAAAACGGAACACGGCGAAAACTTAAAAACACAAACGGACGACGAGAAGTGAAGTTTGGGTAATTTTTCCATTTCAAAAGGGAAAAAATGAATTCAAAATTAACAACCAAAAATAAGCAAACAAATTTGCTTTCTGTTTTACTTTCTCTTTTTCCATCTTTTACTCTCCCTCCATAATTTTAATACTTTCCATGGATATCACTTCATGTTGACTGCCTATCTGTGTTCGTGTGCGTGTCGTATGTTGCATCGCATAACTGATCGCAATTATCTCCGTGACCTCCGCTGTTCTTTCTTGCCGCTGTTCATAATTCAAAAGGCAAAGTTCACTCGCGCAAGTTTGTGGAACTTTTGCATCCTTCCCTTTTCACGAATGATTCCCCCTTTCCTCGTGAGACCAGACGTTTCCTCCCCCCCCACGCCCCTGCAGGTGCATCGATGGTGCAACGCCGGCGGTGTGCTGTTCTGCCTCCGTGGTGGCGTTACCTCCGCCATTCACGGCGTTGCGCGAAGAGGGCGGATCGATGATCTCGTTCCTCCCGCTTTTCCCGCTGCGTGGCGCGCAAGTGTGCGATCCTCGGCCTCTTGGCAGTTGCGCTTCCCCCTGAAATAACGCATCCGAGACGGAATTGACGTTTCGCATTTTCATCCCGCGATAGGAGCGACGCAAGCGTCCTCTACCGGCGAGACTTGAGTGCTCGGCTGACAGCAAAGGAGGTTCGCGATTCTTGCGGGAGAATTTGTGGTCGCAATGTTATCGCCTCGCTGCGAGGGTCTGCACACAGGTAAGTGAAACGAAACTTCCCTTCCACTTTGGGGTCCGTGTTCACCTCGCGCTATGCCGTCCCTCCGTACAGTTTGTGGCTTTCGTTGGCGCGAGATGATGACAGGAAATCGAAACCCAGAGAACATGTCTGGGGTCAAAGCGGCTTTGACGGCTAGCCACTGATGCGAGGTGTGTGTGTGTGTGTGAGAGAGAGGCCGTGAGATGACGTCACACAATCCACCAGCGTTGCTTTCTGAAGGGGGTTCCTTGATGAAGCCAACCTCTGACCTACGGTTAGTCATTATTGCTTTAGGGAAACTGCCCCGCAAACTAATCGGTGTCATAAATCATGCGGTTGTCAGAGAAAGACGATTCCTCAGGGTCATAGGTGAAAGGGCTATCAAAAATATTTCTTAAATGGATCATCTCCCCTCGCATTCGTCTTCACTGCGCGGTCCTTTATAAACGTATGTTGCAGGAGCAGTAACAGTGGCTCTAAAGTGTCCTGTTACATCTTGCGTTTAGAGGTAAAGTGTGATCTGTATGTGTGCGTAATCATGCTGGTGTGATGATGTGATTTTTAAGAGTAATACTCGGCAGTAAACCCAGACGGCAATAATCAGTTTATTAAGGAGTGTAATTCATTCCATCCTCTGTGTTGATAAGAAAAATTAAAAGAAAGAGGACTGACTCACATCCGCCGCCTAACAGTTTACAGTAAGTGACATGTCAAGCGATGTTATTTTATCCAAGTATTAGAATCTTTTTAAACAGAAAAATACAAGCAAACTACTTGTTGTGTGTGTGTGGAGAAAGAATCTCATTGAAGGCTGCAATCTCCCAAACTTGTGACGTAGTTAACCCATCACACTTGGAAGGTGTAGCAGCAATTCAGAGCCCTCTCTGGTCCTGCAACAAACCCTCGTTTTTGTTTTGTTTTGGTGTTTCACCAAGAAAGACCCCTTGTCTGGCCGATGTATATAAATGACCTTGCGAATCCAATCTATCTTATGTTGATCAGTAAGGTAAGAGGATTGATAAACATCACGGTTGCATTCGGTTCGGCACATCAAACCTCGTAAATCAGGATTGCCCAACAGCGTGTTGTTGTGAAAATAGGTATAGACGACCTTGAAAACAGGCGGAGCCAGGTCATGAAGTAATCTGAACCACGAGCGTCTATTCAAAGAGAATTCTGATCCATCGTCGCAATTTTAATCTAGACGATGCGTTTACCAAGTCAAAAGCAGGAGGCATTCTAATCTTTGCTAATATCTCTGGCAGGCAGCACGTGCGTGCAATGAACTGTTAGCTTATTGCTAAGTATGGTTTTAACTAACTATTGCAAAAAAGGACTTTTAGCAACAATCTGTTTATTATTTGTGTTGTGAAATTTACGCTTTTCTTATCAGAATCTGGAATTGCCAATCAGATAGTGGCTGTAACATCAGTGTTTTAACACAGTAAAGCATAGAAAAATCCATCCTGTGATTCAATATTGTTCATGCGAACCGTTCTGTAACTTCCTCAGGTAGATTTCTTTCCATTTTCCTAATTGAACTTATTACCCTTTTTGCCATGCAAAGAAATGATGGCAATTCTCCTGTTAAGCCATTTTCACCAATCCATCACATCACAATGCAATTTCCTTTGACCTGTTTGGGCAATTCCACACTTCAAAAACAGGAGATATTGGCCCTCTTGCACCTGGTAATGTTATAAGCCTTTTTCTTAGCAAAGATGATGACTTGGGAGCTTTGAGTAGCACACTTAGCAAGCGATGAATCTTAGAATCCAGCAAAAGCATAAATGCGTCTCTGTCGTGTCTGAGATTCGAAGTATTGAACTCGAATGATTTCTTGAGACTTAGAAAAACCATCACAAAAAAAAACTTCACTTTATTAGCATCACTCTAAAACACCCTGTAGACACTGGAAGAGGTCGCGTGAAGATACTTGGTTCTGTCCACAGTAGCATATCACCTTTCTTCGAGGGAGTTTTATATCCAATTCAAGCTGGCACTGAATTTCTGAGGCAAATAGAGCCGTTAAGAAACCACTAAAACCTTGGGAATGTCTTACGTCTGTAGTGTTTAAAATGCATAAATTGTTAATGGGAAAAATTGTAATCTAAAAGCAGCATCCACTATAATCTATTTTAATTCTCAGTTTTATATTTAATCGAAAAAATACTTTAAATTGAAGTTCTAGCTGTTATCACAGCGAGTCCTTCTCATATTTGGGATACTCCTGAAAAAACATTGCAACTTGTAGTGGATCAGAATGTTGAGTGAGCCAAAGGAATTTCTTGTGTAGAAACTGAACACGGTCTTTCTCCTCTTGTTTCGTGCCTCCAATGAACAAGGTGTTAGCTTCGTGATGAAAATCACCTAAACGGCACGAGAAGTAAGATGGTGATGGAAAGAATGCAATTTCGAAGACTATGCCATCGATGGTGCAAAAAGAGTTGTTCGATTCAAACAACGGTGGTACCAACTATTACAATATCCTGTCGGGAAAAAGTTAAGAAACTAAAACAGTATTTTAATTTCAAATGTTTCATTCAACTGAATATTTCCTTGCATCGATTTTAAATTGTTTGATGAAAGCCCCATTTTCTTAAAAGACCGTAAAAAGTCGCCGAAAAGTTTCAGCAGTCTAGAAACCTGCCAACGACATCAAACAGCAACAAATACTCATTCTATTTAGGAGCTTTTGAAACTATAAAAATAAGTCTGCATATTTAAGTCATTTTCTCTCTCTCTCTCTCTCTCTCTCTCTCTCTCTCAGTATACTTGATACAGTAAAATTTCAGTTGCAAAAGCAAAGCAAGTGACGCCAATATTTGATATGCGAAAATGACTTTACCGGAAAACTGATATGTATACCGGGAAAGCGACATATACAGGGGAACCCTGTTGCTACTTTGTATTTACATATTATATATGACAGAAGGAAAATCCTCATTCAAAAGTTTAAAACGGTTGACTCAACCATAGCAGTTTTAAAGCATGAAAGGTGCAACTCTAGTTTCAGCAATGGTCTTCAAAAGTGACAACTAGATGAAGTTTTCAAAATTTTCGTGCTCGGGTAGCAAAGAAAGCATTTTAACGAAGTAAAATGAAAAAAAAAAAAAAAGATTTCCGATCTATCTTGCAGTTGTTATTCTCAAGGTTTTTGGGGACTCGCAGGACAGAAGTGAATAGAGTCTGACCGGAAGTGACGCACACTGCTAAACGTGCTTCAAGTCATGCAATATCGGTCGCTTTCTTCTCCGTTTTATCAAGTAGCGTACAAGTGGTGAGGAGCCCTTTTTCATGAAGAACTAATATGAAGACCTCAAAGTATTCTGCCGCAAACAGTTCTGGTCGCTAAGCAACCATTGGTATTTCGATATGTGAATGATTTTGGTATCGAAAAGTGATTATTACGAGAACGTGAGACCTAGCAGACCCAGCAATGGTTCTAGATAGCCTGATAAAAAAAAAAAATAATAATAATAATAAGACCTCATTGTGTAATTATGAATTGTTAAAGGAATTAATACTGTCAGAAGAAGGCGGAGGTATACCAGAGTCAGGGCCACTTGCACTGGAGTTATTTGCTCTGATGGGATTCTTAAAATAATCTACTGAGGATTAATTTGTGAAAAGTAGCGAACCAACGTTTGATAAAGATCCGGGGAAAAGTTGGAGAATTCTGCAACACTCATCGTAGAGCGAAGACAGTCATTGAAGTAATCATCACAAATTGAGTCCCCAAAAGACTTTCGGATGATCACCGATTTTAATCAAATTCAAGGAAGTTGGCTTGCGCATAAATAAATAAACTTACTTCGCTTTGACTTTACGGAAGGGATCGGCGTCTGTCATAAGGCTAACTTTTAAGAAAAATAACTAGTGAGCACACACTCTCAACAAAACTGCATCTTAATTAAGCTCCGTATTCTTACGTAATGCTTAATCCACTTTAATCCTTCGCTATCAGGGCAGCTGTTAGCTGGTGTCTACGAGATGGACGTACTTCGCCCGAACCCCATTGTATAAGTGTCGATGACGGATCACAGAAGCATGGACCAAAAGTGAGTCTATTAGCAGTGCTTTCTTGCCCTCAAAGCATGCGATCGCCCATATAAAAACCCAAACCCATTCTCTCCCAATCTTCAATCGCTTAAGTTTGTTGGGAAAGCGATCACCGGCAGCAACTCTCTCTTTTGTGTTCAGTTGTTTGTTTTAGCCACCTGGACTCGATAAAGGATAATCTTCCTGTCTCACACCGCGCTTAATCTTCGCTACTAAGGTCACGTGAACGGATCTTGTCTGTTTCCGCTCATTCTTCGGCGTTTTTGAGAGAAAATCGATCGTTAGCATCAGACGAATGCGATAGAACATTGAGAGGGGGAGGAGGTGCAGCATCTGATCACGAAGTCTTTCACGGGGAGGGGAGTGAAAGACTTCTTCGTTGCCTTCTTGCTGCCATAAGAGCAAGAAGGCAACGGCATTATCTGGCTCCCCCTACCGGGAGTTTGTAGAATCCCTTAGAGACGTGCATCCTCTTGCCAAAGGGTGAGTATCGAACTCTGCAACCTGATCTTCCTGAAGAAGTATCACGTGTCGCACATTTCCCGCGCGCAAATGTCTGAAGGTCACGTGACAGTGCCTTGCCGCATATTGCAGCGGAGAAAGGTGAACGTGTGTCATTAGAACCCTTCATCATCCATCAATAACACAGTAACGTGCTGCTTATTATTATACGACTTGCGGTCATCTCTAGGCTAGTATTTCAATAATTTCTGAACTCATCCCTCCCAAATTTCAATGAAAAGCATGTATTGATCCCTGTTGCAGGCATCTGCCACTCACTTCTACGTAGAACGCATTGTAAAAACTGTCTTAAAGAAACGCCACATTTCTCAGTAATATGAGATCGCCAAAAGAACTTGACTATGAATGGAATCCCATCCTATAGGAGCCTATCCGAAGTACTGGTGTAAATCCAGTATTTCCACGTGTTTGGTAATAAAATCAGTCTCGTTACTTTATTGGCGAATTCTCACCTGTGCTGCAATTGTGACTTACTATAACAATACGATATTTATTATTGTGATTGCTTAATGCACTGCTGTCACGTTGTTGGCGTTCCAGTTTTCTTCTAATGTGTCTGTTTCGCTACGTATAGGAACTAATTCTTTTCAATTTTGGTTTTAACGTATCTGATTATTTATTTAAATCACTGTAAATTGTTTGATTGCAAGGATAATATTTCTAAAATGAAGTTAGAAAAAATGTGTAAACTATGGAAAATAATACGCATTTGTTTCAAAATACTCTTAGCCAATAAGAAATTATTACAGACAAGCATGCGCGCTTGTGAATAGCATTCCTCTATTTCGTAATTTCAATTCTTAATTATACGCACGAACGAACACGTAATCCTTGTCTCATACGCACTGAGAGTTTGTCAAATGCATCTCAAATGGCTCTTGATAAAAAGAAAAAGATAACAAGAGATCATTTCGATAACAAGGAATATTTTATCTTCCTTTTGATTACAATAAGTGAAAAAATTAGAAGACCACCCTTCTGCTTATTGGAGGGCTGAAACAATCTGAATGGGTAGCCCTGTAGAAACGGCATTTGCATCCATAGCGCTAGGCCCCAAAGAAAGGCTCTTAAGTTCGATTCTAGTCTAGAAAAAGTTCCAAATAGAGGAACTTTTTCTAACCTTTCTTCTACCGGTTCCCATGTTAGTCGCTTTCTGGAGCGGGCAAGTAAGGTTTTTTCCTCCGGAAACTCGTGTTTTCATTTTTCAACTAAAAAAAATCGACCGTAGAATTCACACGGTTTCAGACACTAACATGTAGTGTTAGGGTTCACGTGATGGCGGCAGTTGTCTGCTGTAATCTCTTCGCCGAATACCATTTAAAATTGTTAATAGCGTTAGGTTAGTTATCTCTGATTGACTAAGGATGGAGAATTGCTGCCCTTCAATTTCCAAAAGTTCTTCTTCTCCTGTAGTCCTAAATGAACCGTTGAGTTATTCATGACTGGTAGGTGATACTCTTTGCTAGCCTCCTCCAGTCGTCTCGGTCTCTTGTTCTTGATGTCAGTTGGGAAAGGGAGGAATTTGTCCATTTTAAGCGAGGTCGGCCCCTAACCCTTGATCCCGGAATGCCATTAGCCCTCTCCACATGTATGAACCATTTCATCTGTCTTCTTCTGATGACTGTCAGGATATTTTCCCTTTTTCTCCTATCTATTGAATCAGAAGTTCCAAAAGTTAGTTAGAGTTAAATGGCCTTGTCTAATCCCTGTAGAGAATAAAATGTATTAGCGGATTTGTTTTATATTATTTAGATTTATGGGCATTAAAGAGGGATAGATGATGTGATTAAGCAGCGTTTCTCCAGAAATTAATTCCTGATTCTGTTTTGTGGAATTCAGAAAATATTTTAAATGTTTATTAATAACAGAAAACATGAAACTCGTCGTGTCGTCACCAACTATTTGCTTCATATTTAAAGGAATCAAAAATCCAAGAAATTAATTAACTTCCGATTGGGTTTAAACTTCATTGTTTTAATGCATTTCACGAAATTGCTGTTTAAGTGTAATTTGAACGAACAGTAAAGATGGCTTGCAACAGGAAATGGTTTTGGTCAGTTACCTCTTTTCAATATTCTTAAGAATTTTCTGATGCGTTAAGCTTATGAATTAATATATTAAAGACTTCTTAATAGATTTAAGCAAATGTGGGATTAAAAATTATTTTGAAGTTTAAAAAGTCACGTAATTACATCTGCACATTATATTGACTTTATATAAATGTCAAGAAAAACATTAAACGTTTTTTAATTTCAATAATTGTTCACACGAATAAATTGTGCTGAGATATTCGTACACAGGTTTATTAGGTGAATGTTTTTGTCAAAGCTCGTTAGGTCAGTTTATTCCGATTGTTTGTAAACCATAAAAGTAAGCAGTGGAATGCACTGTTCATAATATATTTGGCAACAGCACGAGAACTGTTACCATGGCAGTACTGCTCTCTGAAAGGTTTTATTCAGTAATTAATGCACAAAGAAATCGAAATTCGATGTCGTAGGCAGCAGTTAATGACCGAATAGCATCTGCTAATAAACATCTCAGCAAGCAGAATCCAACTGTCGTATTTTCACGAGTAGACTAGCGATGCAATTTTTCTAGGAATGTTCCAAAGTATGTTTGAACTAATTGTCATTCTCTTTTTGTTTTGTTTCATTTTCTGTTCCCGAAAATTATTTCCTGAATACTTTTTTGTTTCTGAAGTTATAAATGATAAAAAAAACAAAGATTAACCAAGAAGGTTTATTGAAATAAACTTAATTTAATAATTTTTTAATTACTGATTAAAATAAGAGTAGAATGCGGGTGATAATACGATAAAAAGCCTGATCTTAAACGAATTATCATTATGATTTCTGAAAATAAAGAACAGCGTACGTACTGCGCGTGCTTTTTTTCTGTGAAAATAGGTAATGGTGTTTAAGACTTTCTTGTTTGGCGCTTTTGACAAGTGCGGCTCACGCAATATTGATTTACACTGGAGGTGAAATGAAAACACACACAAGATGTACAGCGTGAACACACTGGTGAGATTAATTTCTAACAACAGAAACCTCCGTTATAAATGTCGCTTTCCGTGTGTTTATGCCATCCGATTGTCACTTGCCAATTTTTCTAGCATCGTAAATGAGTTTGGTTTTTCTAGATTGAAAATGTGTTCGACCCAACCAAGACTACGCGGTCGTATATCATTAACTGCGTGTTTACTCTTCGTTTGTATTTTTACAGTTAAAAATTAACCTTTCCTCCTCGTGGATAACTCACCTTCAACTGAAAAGGCCTCGTAAGCATCCATCGCTTCCTCGAATCTCGAGATCCTTTCCAACTGAATAGCAATACTACTCATTTAGGAGAATTACTCGGAGATAATTGGGCAGGGGGTTTATTTGATATCCATCGCATAGTAAGACCCACTTTACTACTTTTATAACAGTAATTTTACATGAGGATCATTTCAAACGTTCTGTCCACTGTTAAAACGCTGTTTATACGACGCTCAACTATATCTTATTCGATGTAACAATGGCGTGGTCGGCCGAGTGGCAAGCCTGTCCGCTCTCCAGCCAAAAGGCTGCGGGTTCGAATCCCGCCTTGGGCATGGATGTTTTTGGTTGTCTGTGGAAATACTAGTATTAGTAGTAGGCGGTAGATGGCGTTTGTGTAGTTGTACTTGGATTGAATGGTGCCCTCCCTCGATGAGTCTTTGGGCTCCTTGGAGGTGTCACGTAATAATAATAACTTATGTAACTGTGTATGTTTGGGTGAGTCTTGCATTCCTGTTAACAAACCTTTGTTGTTGATAAGTTGGTATATTTCAATAAAAACTTCGTCAACGGCAGTGAATTCTCACGGAGAATAACCCGTTGAGTGGTTCTTTCAGTTTATGGGGTAAACGGATCGAAGTTCACGCAAAGTATTCTGAATCGCACTTCGCCTTTCTTCACGTAAACTCTCATATTTTATGCGCCGGAATCACATTGCACGAATCCTGTTCCATGACGTAAAGATGGACGCTATTACGCCATCCCACTGGCCCCGCCTTCGCCGTGTTTAGAACGTTTTCGTAAGAACCCTCGTACGCACTGCTGTTTTCCAAAGTTTTGTAGATGAGGCTTCCACAATAATACATTTAATGATATCTGAGTTACAATTTCCGACTTTTAATGAACGTGTTTTGAAGTTATTTTTGCTCTGCACTATTATTGGCTTCCGTTCTTTATCCACCCTGCTATCGACAGGGTCAATAAAGGTGCTATCACCCTTATTTGCCACAATAGTTTTCAAAGACTATTATAGATTTAAAATGATTAATAATAAATTCGCTTTTGTTTTATAATTTTTCATCAATATTCGTAAATCTTTCAGAACACAAAAAAGTAAATCATTTATAGTAAATAAATGAAGCAAATAATTTAAAATCAAGCAACGAGTGCGAGGCAACAAGAGAAATTAAGATTCATATCTAAATGGTTTAAGTTTGAAGAAAGGCAATTTGTCGAGATTGGAAATATTGACCACCATCACATCTCAATATAACACACTCTCAGAACCTCAATAGGTCAGATATCAACGCAGTCAAAACTTTTCACACGATGATACTGAATAAAACATTTCTGCTCGTGACAATGCTATGGTAGCAGTTCTCGTGCTATTTGCAGCAGAAATTTACAAACACAACTACGTAATACACTCTTTTTACAGAACTGCATAATGGTGGTATACAAAACTTCACACATTTTCAACGCGATTTAGTGTTTTGTTACACAATTCTCCAGTCGCACTATTTTATTTTTAAGTGTTCTTTGCTAGCAGCGACAGTAAATAAAAAGACATCTTGCCCATAAAACGGTCTCCGTGTTAGTTTTTCTCGTGAATGACGCTTAAAATATTGCAAGAGAAAGACACTAAATCGAAGTCCTAAACATTTGATGGTTTCTAAAATCAATAAATGTTGATTACAAAAGTTGTAATTACTGGAATGAATCTTAATCATAATTACGATGGACTTAGAAATCTGTGATAATTAGAGAACAACTTGACTGTGCATGAAGACGATTTGGAACCAAAAACATTAATGAGATGTCTTCAATAGAAAGAGATTTGGATGAACTGCAGTCGTAACGATTCAACAGACATAAGATGAAAATAATTGAACTCATTTGAAATATATCTTGAACTGCAAGATCATTCAACCAACAGCAAACCTCTCGATATAATTAGCAGAAAAATCAACTGAAAACGAAAACCATTAATGGAAATGAAACTGCTCGTAAAACTCTTCGGTAAACCATTTAGAAATTTCAGATGCTTTTTTAATTTTTTGAAACGCGTTCGAAAACGGACCTTGAAATCTCCTCGACGAAGTTATTTTTACTTTAAGAATACGCTTCGTTTTATCCATAATTTCCTCACTCAATCGCCGGTCCTTCTGCAGTCTCGTTAAAATAGCCGCGTTGCCTCCGAAGAAGAACGACGGTCGCATTTCAGCAGTTTTTTTCAGACGAACCATCGCAATTAAGCGATTATTTCACAGAAATGGATCATCATTTTGCTTAATAAAAATCAAGAAAGCCTGATTTTTACATTGGAAATGAATACTTTAAGGCAAATGTCGTATCCTCCGCTCAACAGACCCAACACTAATTAAGCGCATTCTTCTTACATCAGAAGGAGCATTCACAGTGAAAACATTCAGCTCTTTTTGATATCGAAAACGGTACTGTTATTTCTCTGTGCTCCCCCTCTTGTCTTTTGTCACAGATCCGTCAGCAGAAAGAATTCTGTATTGATGACAGCTCCGCTTCCCCAAAAGGGCATCTTTGTTAATTATTATTACGCTTGCGAGTGCGATATTGAACCGGAGATTCAACTGGACTGATATCGAAGCTTCGTCATGACCTCTACTAATGTCAGGACTGACGTCACTAAAGAGACGACATCATCATAAAGGTCATCCGCTCGGGCGTCCTTTATTCTCGCATACGAAGCTCAACTTTTTTTTTTGTCCCGAATTTCAAAGGTAGCCGATGGAATCAAAGATTCTTTGACTTCCTCCTATTCACTGGTACTAGAAAAGAGGCGAAGAAGTACCTTTCGAAAGCGAGAAATACATTCTCTTTCTCTCTCTCTCTATCTCTCTCTCTTTCTCCTTTCTATGGGAGAAAGATCGTAATCTATCTAATGTAATAAGAAGATGGAATTTAAGAAGGTGGAGATTATTAAGGATCGTAGATATTTTCCCCGACCTTCGCTATTCATATATTGACTTCAGCATCACTCGCAGAATTTCATTTCCTGGGTTTCGTTCGGAACTAATCGGGAAAAGTTATCGTGTTGCGTAACATTGTTAGTTTGACCTCTGCATTGATTCTTTCGTGTTAGGAGCGATCTCGATTTACTGCACCAGCAACACATCGTTTGCTTTGTCATGATGACCTTCACCAGCTCGTGTGCGTGTTTAGGTAACCATCATTCCTTTGCTGTGTGTGTGTGTGTGTGTGTGTGTGTGTGTGTGTGTGTGTGTGTGTGTGTGTGTGTGTGTGTGTGTGTGTGTGTGTGTGTGTGTGTGTGTGTGTGTGTGTGTGTGTGTGTGAGAGAGAGAGAGAGAGAGAGAGAGAGAGAGAGGAAGTTGGATTAGTTGGGATCAATTAACATTTACCATGTGATGAGCTTTAATATCGCAGCAAGCGTTTAATTTGATGACATGATCGTAAAACAGAATGAAAGACTCGGAACAAAGAGGACGGGAAAATAAACTTACACAAATAAATGTCTCGTACGAAAACACGAAATTAAGAGGAGTCGTTCACAGTAATTAGAGAAGGTTAAAGATAGAAAAAAATTCCGCCCCAATCAGAATCACCTTCTTAATGTCTTAGTTCTGTTTTATATCTATCTATCGAGTCGGCCTGTAAGAAATACACCATCATTATTGTCATTACTTCCTACCAGGAGACACTTTTTATAACAGTCTCGTTCCCTAAAGGAAGGCAACTTACAGTCTATTTAGTAAGGTAGGGGGAGGTACGTCACAGATTCGATACTATTTTAAAATTTTTCTTCCAACATGAAACTTTTGAAGTCATTTTTGTGTCTCCAATAAACAGACTGTTGGTTTCAAACTGGGCACTAAATTCACTTTCCACTTAGGATTGGGATTTTTTTTTTTTTTCACTAAAATGTCGAAAATTGTTGCAAGCAGTCCTTATCAGGAAGGTCATCGCGGGCAGTGGAATTCAAAACCGCCTGCGCACAAAAAGGTGACTTCATTTCACGCAAAATACACCCGTGGAGAAATGAAACCACACAAAAGTGCTTCTCTGCTTTGATATTTACAAGTTGGGCTGAAATTATTTTCGGTTTCGGTAAATATATTGTAACAATGTATGAGACACCCCCCCCCACCTTTGACACACGCACGCCCTAAACAATTTTGTGTAAGTGAGCTTTGCATAACTGCTTCAAAAGCACTTTTTTAGAAAACTGAAGAAAAGAAAATTCACTAATTTACTAATAATCTTCCATAAATTCCTTTTCCGATTTCAGAAAACGCTTTTTTTTTCTTGAAATGCTACTCTGCTGTTTCTTTTCTTTTGGGTGGACATTTTTGGCTTGCGTTCACGTTTGAGTTTTGCTTTTCGCGTGGCAGAACTGGAAGAGACTCTAATAAATTTGTTATTCAAGGAACTCTCATTGAAATCGCTGTAAAGTGCTATTGATTTGTGCCTTCGTTTTATTTTTTCTCCTTAGATGATGCCTTCCGTTTTCAAAACAACGATTGTAACATTTGTTCAGTCAAGATATCAAAAACATTTGAAAGTTCACTTGAAAAGTATTATTATTATTATTATTATTACTATTATTATTATTATTATTATTATTATTATTATTATTTGGCTTGGCAAAACAATCCCAAAGTATTTCTGGTGTTAATCACATGCGCGTACCAATTACGTAAAATATAAAACTGAAATAATTTTTCCCTCATTTTACAGATTAGTTTTAAGATTATCTGAAATCATTTCTCACTACTTGAGAATTTTTTCGCCTTAGTATTGAGAAAACGAACTCTTTTTACGAATGCTCATTTTCAATAAGCACACGAAGTGTGTTGGAAGCGAAAGGCAATTTTCGTTTTCCCAGAGTAAAACTCGACATTTATTTAATTCGCAATCATCTTTCCGATGTTGAATAAAAGTGGAATAAAGTGAACTGCTCTTTGTAAGTATACACATATTACAGAAAGAACTATAATTGTTCTCCCCTCCCCTGGACCCGCGATGATTTTCCTTCGTCTACTTCCTCCAAGCTGTCGTGACCTTGAGTTTCACGGCAACGTGGTTTTGCCGATAAACTACTTGGAACACATCCGTCTGCATTTAATGATTTGGAGGATTACAAGAGAGAAGACAACAAAGGAGGAACTTTGCCCCACACCCCCTCGATTCAAATTTGCTTTGCATGCTGCCTTCCATGATTTGTTATTTTGATAAACTGTATATTTTTATTAACATTTTCAGTTAATTCTTTTAGACTCATTTATCATTTTCTTAATTGTTTTTCTCGCTTAATTATAGATTGCGGATTTTCCTTAAATGTACCCGGTGCGTGCTAGTAAGGAGAACTAAAAAAAGTGTTATCTAAATTTCAGAAAAATCAGACTGTTTTGCTCAAAAGTAAGTCTCTATTGACCTTGTGATCATAAAGGCTACGTCTATGTTTATTTAGACGCATATTCTAGAAGACTGCTCCGTAGATTACAACATGACGAAAGTTGCTTACTATGCGCGTTCTCATCAGATTATCCATTTTCTAGTTGGAATTGTACAACATTAGAAAATGGATAAGAACCAGAAGGTTGCGAGGCAGTAGACGGTACGATCGATCTGTTAATAGATAGGACCGTATTTTGATTGTAAAACGTGTGGAGAATACAGTAGATAAACGCTATGTTTGTTAATCAAGCTCTTAAATTTGCTGAACGTGATCAGAGCAGCACGAGGATTCTGTGTGTGTGTGTGTGTGTGTGTGTGTGTGTGTGTGTGTGTGTGTGTGTGTGTGTGTGTGTGTGTGTGTGTGTGTGTGTGTGTGTGTGTTTATTTAATCAAGCTGAAAGAGACATTGCAGTTTATCTTTTCAGAACACAGAGCTACTATCCTAATGGAAAAGATTCCTCGTGAATTGACCAAAGAAGCAGTTTTGACCAAAGATGAAGATCAAAAGTGAATTTCGTTTTTTATGATGCTATGCATTAAGGGAAGGGCCGCTTCCCAGATGGGTTCTACTAACGAAACCTTTATTGAGGTTTCGTTAGTAGAAGCCCGACCCAGAGGTAGTGATACCAAGGTGGAAGCAACGGAGAAGTCATCTTTACCTATACGAGTTGCCAAAAGGTGTCTCACCTTATTATTAAATTACTCTGGACTAGAGATAGATAGTTGTTGAAAGTTTTTCACTTGGTTATACTATAAATTAAAGATACCAAGAAATACTTGGAAGTTTTTTCCCACTTGGTTAGACTATAATAAATTTAGTTTAATCCTTTATCCACGTGTAAGAAGTATCTTCAGGATAAGGTGAGACACCTTTTGGCAACTCGTACAGGTAATGATGACTTCTCCGTTGCTTCCACCTTGGTATCACCACCTCTGGGTCTAGCTTCCACTGACGAGACCACAATAAAGGTCGAAACCGGGCTGGGTAGTGGCCCCCCTCCCTCAATGCATAACATTATACATGTCCACGGAGATGTGCTTTGCATTATGGGAGACAAGTAGTGATGAGAGCTTGGTCCACCTTTACCAAGAGTTGCCTCAGTCCTGAAGATACTTCAGGCGCAAACTTTGTTTGCTCACACTTGGATAAAGGATTAAACTAAATTTATTATTGTAATGACATCAGTTCAGATGTAAAGCAAGTTTTCTACTGATAAATGTGTTTTCCACCTTTGAACTTTAGGAATTATGTTTCTTTTGCAAATTCTCGCATTTATAACTATTTTTAACTGATTAACAGAATTGTAAGTATTTGATGAGTGTAGTCGCATTCACAAAATGTGTTTATTTTCAACTCATATGCTCTTTTGACAGCGCTGCATCTTTTTTAAGTGGAACAATCGAATTCATTTAATTCCCCCAGTAATAGGATAACATAGTTTGAAAGAACCGGGTTCGAATCCTGTCTAGGACGCCAAGAGCATTCTTCGCGACTTTCCGACTTAATATAAGTCAGCTGATCTCATATAGGATATTTCTTCCAGCAAGAACTGTTTCTTTAATCCCAGAACAGCCGACACGGCCGAGAAACACGCGCAGTTAACACGCCTTAGTTGCTTTGGCAGCAATTCCAATCAACACAATGCAACGCCGAATTACGATAATAAAGATATTTCTATAATAATCACTGATTATTTGTTATTAACTTGTTAAAGCATTGCCAAAAGCTTGATAGGATGATGATAAATAAAAACAAATTTAAACTACTGCAACACCACGTTCAGAGGTTTGTAACGTTTTCACTATGGATGGAATGGGAATGATGAAGACATGCGAGACAAATGACGCTAATGAAATGACCAGGCGCATAAGATGGAAAGAATTTCATGCAACGAAGGCTAAACAAGTGAATAAAACCTAAGAGAGAATCAATTCGATGACAATTCTTACACATGCGTGCATTGTTTTTATACACGGGATGTTCTCTGGTAATCTCGACCACATCTGGTGCGCTGAATTGCTTCAGTGTCAGTCATGAAGCCTATCGAAAATGAGCGCAGTAAAACTAGCACTCAAAATTTGTTTCGTCTTACATTAAATCAAACTGTTTTTTTCTGTGAATTTGTTTGTTTGAGAAGAACCCCTAGGAATTAATAATCTCTTTTCAAAGGTCGAGCTTCAACTTGTTTGTCATTTCATACTGTGAAATCTTTCTTCCTCTCTCATTTGCAGCACTGAATGCGAGATTAACGCTTCCAATGAGAGCAAATAGTTCATCGCCTTGTCATCTGCGCCATGGAAAAAAAACAAAAAAAAACACCCACCGGAAACTCAACTTTCCTAAGTGGCGACTGTGTGTGTGTGTGTGTGTGTGTGTGTGTGTGTGTGTGTGTGTGTGTGTGTGTGTGTGTGTGTGTGTGTGTGTGTGTGTGTGTGTGTGTGTGTGTGTGTGTGTGTGTGTGTGTGTGTGTGTGTGTGTGTGTGTGTGTGTGTGTGTGTGTTTATTCCTATTTAATCAAGCCGAAAGAGACACGGCAGTTTATCTTTTCGGAACACAGAGCCCATCTGTATCTGATTAAAAGTTGAAAGAAGCTTCTCTCTCTGAAAATAAGAATCTCACTCGAGAAAGGACCCCATCGATCGATCGTCGCAATTAAAGAAAGAAACAGACTCGAAGGTAGAACAAATTACATCGAGCTGCACGTCTGGCTGATCGCCATGCACGAGGGGTTCAGGCTAATTTCTTTCGAGATATTTGAAGGGGAAACAGGGACTCTACGCTATACAAAACTACAACGCGATACACGTGGAAACAAGTTAACCGAAGAATGGTTAAAATAATAGTTCGTATTCCTTAAGCAATCCCGTATGCTTAAATAAATAAGAACACAATCGAAATGCTATTGATTTAGGAAGAGAATGAATCTCATGTTTCAAGAGATTATCTAGAAAACAGCAAGGTTCGGTTCTCCAGAGTTCTATTTACAAAAAAAAAAGAAAAGGAATAGAAAGAAAACACTTTAATCGCAACCAAACTGTCATTAGTGACTGTTTAAACATTATAAACTGATTAAATATCATGAACGACTTTCTCCCTTTTTTGTTGCTTATCTACTGAAAAAGAAAACGGAATTGTTTATAAACAGAAAGTGGGAGAAATGGAAAAAATGAGAAAATGCAGAAATATAAAGATAATAAAAAATAACAAAGAGAGAGAGAGAGAGAGAGAGAGAGACGAGAGAGAGAGAGAGAGAGAGAGAGAGATGCAGATCAAGAAGACTAAAACTGTTTCAGAAAAGCAAGAATAACATAAATACAACGACACAAAGAGATTGAAAGACCGAATAACAGAGAACAAGAAAGCGGGTGAAAATGGAAGAAAAACAGAAAGAGAGAGAGAGAGAGAGAGAGAGAGAGAGAGATCTCAGAATCCAGAAATGGAAGACAGAAAGTGAAAGATCGTGAGAAGGAAAGAAGAGAAAAATAAATATACTGCATACTAAAAAGATGAGAACTAAGAAGAAAGTGGACTGGATGGAGATGAAGATGGAGATGATGGAGATGGCAGAGACGGAAAAATTAAAACAGAGCAACGCCATTGGCAAAAAGGACAAAGAAGTAGATGAAGAAAGGGATCCTTAGAGGGGGGGGCTTGTAGTGAAACGGAAAGATAAGAGTTCAAATATCGCAAAAAAGAGAAGAATAAAATAGAAAAAGAGAAAATTGCAGAAAGAGAGAAGAGAAGACATGAGGCAAAGATAAATGAAGTGAACGAGACGCATTTGGAATGAGAGTGATAGAAAAATAAGAAGGAAAGAAAGAAAGAATATAGGACAAGATAAAAAGTAAAAAAAATCAGAGCTGAAAGAGAAGTGTGAAAAGAAAAATTGAAAGAGAAAGATAAAGAATTAGAAGAAAGATAAGGAATTACTCTTTTTTAATTCTGAAATTCGATAAAAGTGTACATTTGAAAAACTCGAACAACAAATTATTTATATTTTAGAAATGCATATTTAAATGGATTATAAAATAAAAAAACAGAAAATGGTCTGAAAGCCGAAAGGAAGGATGCAGATGACATCTCAGTTCCGGGTATCTTTTCAGATAAATAAGAAAGTCCATGCTGTCTTTCTAGTCCACAGGAAGGCATCGTTTGGGTTCTACTGTGCGTTAAATGGGGATGGAGTGTAGTAGAGTCTCTCTCTCTTTCTCTGTAGCAGAGAGAGAGAGAGAGAGAGAGAGAGAGAGACTTACAGAGAACTAGAAAAATAAAAATGAGAAATAAAAAAATAGGAAAACGATACAGAAATTTAAGGATAGTCATAAACGTGCCTCACTTAATTATCGTATTTTCCCGTGTATAACACGCCCCTATGATAAGACGAATCCTACTTTTTCTAACCCAAAATTAAGAAATCAATATTTTAAACATCTCCGCTGTTTGATGACTTTTAACTTGAATTTTGAAGAATACACCTGACAATCGTTTTTTTTTTTTTTTATTTTCAGACATTTTTATGGACTGATATCTCAAAATAATGTTAATACATTAACTATCCCCGCCAACGAGTTGCAGACGAATGAATGCTATTAGAGTTCTGATTGGGTTATTCAGAATCAGCCGTTAGTGATGTCATTCAACAGAGTTAACAAAGGCTACTTATTGGCGGAAGCCTATTCGCGGAGACAAGGCACCGGCAGTTTCGCCACGGCATCCGCGAGTCTCTAAACCTGTTGTCCCACGTCTATAAGACGACCCCCCCCCATTTTTAGTCTAAAAATTTTAGACAAAAAGTATCTTCTTATACACGAAAAATACGCGATATGTTTTTTAAACATTCATCATAGCAAATTCATTATAGATAGACACAGTTTTGCTTAATTTTGTGATTAACAATGATACCTAACATTAGACGCGACTGGTAATTTTTTGTCCTGTGCTTGGTAGGAATGAAACAAAATTCAGGTGAAGTAAATTTGTTTAAGGATAGCACACGCCAAATTTCATCAATATTCGTCAAGCCAAAGGCAAAGAATAACTGGCTAACTGAGAGATACAATAAACAAATCTAAAAGATAGGTGTGTTTGAGAAGCACATCTACTAAATGGGGAAAACACAGCTGGAATAAAAAGTTAAAGAGGTGAAGCCGATCTCAGTGTAAATACCAACGAAAAATATTACAGAAGTTAACTCGTTTTTGACTCGATCAAATCGACATTTGGTAAAGATCTTTTTTATCGATCGAAATGTTGATTTTTATGGAACTCGAAGACATCTTTGGTGAATGAATTCTGTCTCCTGCATCAAATAACATTCTCGAACAATAAATTCCCCAAGGATCGCCGTAGGCAAATTCTTTTCAAAGGGTGCCGCATATTTCGAGAGTTGTTTCTTTGATGGAATTCCTTTTATCCACGTTGCTAGAAATGAACATGGGCTGACCGAAGTAAGTTGGCGGCTTCCCTGTATGACTCTGGTGATTCCCAGGTAAATACATTCAAAGGAGCACCAAAGTATGATGTTGCTCTTTCCATGTCAGCTCATTTCTCCGGAACACGATTATCTCTCTCTCTCTCTCTCTCTCTCTCTCTCTCTCTCTCTATCTATCTATCTATCTATCTATCTATATATATATATATATATATATATATATATATATATATATATATATATATATATATATATATATATATATATATATATATATATATAAGCAGAGAGAGAAAGAGAGAGATGGGAAATAATTGAATTTGCATGTGATGATGCTGAAGGGAATGCTCCAATAATTGAAGCAACATCACGTTATTCTCACATTCATATTTCTTACGATTTAATAATAAAGTGCGAAGATCCCTTTGCTCAAGAGAATTTATTTCCTTCTAGATTACGAGTACACCAATAATCTAATTTTTAATTCATGCGCGGAAATAATCCCTGATTCCTGTTCACATTTTAAACGTATGTCGTATTCCATAATCCTCATTCTAATTCTACCAGTGTAAACTTCTGTCTTCTTCTGCAATGACTCCAATAACTAGATTGATAAACGGATTTGAATTCCTTGAGCTTAATCCTAACTTAAAGAATGTTTTTCGTTCGCTTATAGAAATAAAACCAATTCTAAAAAGCAGGATTCATCAGAACTGCACGCTTACTTATTCATCGACTTTTGCAGATCCTATCCGGAATAAAAGTGGTATTACTAATTCATTGGAGAGAGTGAGAGACAGAGAGAGAGAGAGAGAGAGAGTAAGAAGGATGCCTGTAGTTTAGTTTAACTTGTGGCTGATCCATCAGCACGCATTTTTTTAGGGACGTGGGGAAGGAGGCTACGCTATTAATGGATGGACGGTCGGCGATGTTTCTGTAGATCGTGGAAATCGAGTTCTTGTCACCAGGAAGCGCTGCTGCCTCTCAGAATGTGGATGTTCAATAAAGTAGTAGATTGAACACCATAACCGACTCTAGTGGAAGAGGGGTAGGTGAAGGAGAAATAACCGCTGCGATCTCGAGTATTCCGAATTAAAATTCTGTTTCGCTTTTCCATTTCGTCCTCGTCTGAGAGCGGCTCGTCAAAATTGATGGTTTCTCAAGACGTTTCATGTCTCGCGTCGCTCTCTTCAATAGAGTCGTTCCGCCGCTGCGGAGCTCTTTCCGTCAGCAATTTCTAAAGTTTGATCCTTAAATTTGTGCTGCCGCTCACATCCATACGCACACTTCTACGTCGTTTTTTTTTTTTTTTTTGTCGGTCTTCTTTCGACCAAAGTCGTGCCTCCTGCGATCTTCCCTTTCCGCGCGCCGTCACGTCATACTTAGCAGAATGGAACTCTGAACTGCGCGTCGTCAGAATTTTATCTTGTCATTCGTTATAGATAACTGTCTTCCAATTCTTCTCTTAACAGAAGCCATGATATTGAGCTTGATTGGCCGTCACTCTCTTGCAATTTGGTGCAAAGAATTTTTAAATTAGTTTTCTTTTTATGATTCTTGTTTGTCATCAAAAGTCGTCCATACATCGGATTGCAGAATCAACAACGATTTTACAGCTGCGATCAGAAGACGTCACGTGCATTCGATGCATTTGAGGACGTTCGATTTACAAAAATGTGAGTTTATTTTTTTCTCGTGTCAGAGTTCTTTGTTACAAGTATTCCAAACACGAATGTGATTTATTATTGCTCAAAGATAACATAACGTAACAGTCGATTAGAGGAAAAAAAAACATTTTGCAAAACGAATATAAACATCCAAAATCCAAGTATTTTATGTATTTTATTTTATTATTAATTTTTTTGTAAAATATTTTATTATATTTATCTAAATAGGAAAATTGTTAACCAAGTGTAAAATTCTTTAACTTAACTGTTTATGAACACTTTGTTTCGTCTCGTCTTGTAAACAGATGCTCATCTTTCTCTTGACGTGACCAATGCTCGCAATCCACCCGATTTTCCCTTTGCATTAAGGTTTTCAGATAATCCGACCGCGTTAGGCTATCGTTCATAATATTGAATGAATGAGAATCTTCCTGTGATACCCGAGCACCTTTGGTGATATCCCATTTTTAAGCTGATCCACCAGATCATCATCTGGACGATTTAAGGATTTTCGTGACACTTTTGATATTATTTGTTTTCTTAAGTACTTCCCTAATTCAAGGTCGAAAAAATATACCTTCCTTCGAGTTTAGTTTCTTATTAGTATTGTTTATTTATTTGTTATTTTATTTTATTTTTGAAATCTTGCAATTAGATAGTGGAATGCAGGTTCAGTTCTGTCTTCCGATGATACTTTCGCCAAGTTTATCTTGAAACCCACTTTAATACTGTAGTGGCAGAAGTATTTTGTAAGAGCAACTCATTTTATGTTCTCTGCGGTGAAGAATTATTTTCAGGATTTTCTTAGCATGATGTTCCACTGCTTTTCCATAAACACAAAAAAGAAGCAATGTCTGTAAAATTCCACTTTGAATGCCTATCAGAATCTTCTCAAATATTCCAGTGGTAGAACTCGCATACTTTATTATTTCTATCAAGGTAGTCTTCTTTATAATATTTCATGTATTGCTGATTATAGAGAAAGAGACTCACGAGAATAAACGACGAACAACCATCCTCCTAACTGACGATACAGCCTAAACTAACAGCCCTTAGAGGGCAAGCATCAGGCTCTCAAACCATCCGTAAATAGTCAACCCCTCTCATCAGAAAAGATGGAATACGAAAAGCTAATCGTTTGTACTCATCCATTTAGTTTAATTGTGCTGTCTTCACAGCACATTAAACTAAAACATTCTTCAAGAGAATAACAGATTCCATTATTTATCTCAAAATACGAAGGACTGTTTCGTTTCTCTTTCTAACACCAACAAGTTCCTTTGTTGAAGAGAAGACCCAAAATTTCAGATTAACAGTGCATTTTAGATAAATTCTAATTTCCAGCATGGTTGTTCAATCGTTGTCTTCGATAAAATAAAGTCTTCATAAATATTTTCATGTGAATGCGATCACTTCCTATCCCTACCAGAAGTGAAAGGGTCTTCACTTGCACCATCACAAGTTATTGCCCCACCATCAGCTGCTGGATAATCTCAAGAGTGAGGGCACTGGCCCGATTGCGGTGTTTACTCTTAAATACGAGTACAATATCAAGCACTTGTTTTTTCATAGGAAATCCAGTTATGGCAATTGCTTACAGGATCTCTTGTTTTTTTTTTTCCCGAAAGTTTTCACGTGTTTGTTAAATCATCTCTACGAAACGTGCAATAATGATTTTACAGCCGCAGACTTTAATTGAGGCAAAACAAAACAAAGAAATGAGAGACGTCTGAGCACAAAAGAGAACCCAAGCGGAGTGAGTTTATGTTTCAGTATTCCTTGGTACAAGATAGGTTTAGAGGCTTTCAAATATTGCCTAACTCAATTGATTTTCTAACCACAACTGCATCTTGCGAACCATTACAGCTACAAAATTGCGATTAAATAAAAATTAGTTGAAAAGTTTAAAATTGGCGTTACTAAAAATGAAAAGTATATATATATATATATATATATATATATATATATATATATATATATATATATATATATATATATATATATATATATATATATATAAAGAAATGCTAATAAATGCTTACGTGATGGTTTTTTGGAATACCTTAGGATTCATCGTATAAAATGAATTAGAATTTGATTCAGCGCCTCAAAATAATGCATTTGGGGAGCTAAAATAATTTTACTTATAGAAAACATATTTTAATTTGTGTGCTATTATTAATTAATACTATCATTTCATTCTGTTGATCCTTTACTTGTGACAGTAGAATCAAATGTATATTTATAAAACACCAGTCAGCCCATCTTTCATCTTCTTTTCCAGTAAGTTATGTGGAGAGTGTTACCTTTTTAGCTATATGAATGACGTTGCAGTAATGTCACAAATAACTCACCGTACTTCGCCAAATGGATACAGTTTATCAAAGTGGAAGCAGGTAAAGAGCTTCTTAATTAATACTTAATCAATCGTGGGGTTCAACTACTGCGCATTTCAGAACAAAACTGTCGCTAAGTACGGGGGCTAATCGATCGCATGGTGCAGAGTGGTTTGGTCCAAACAGCGTTGTTTGTTTTGAAAGGAGATGCTGATGCATTCGCAGAAGCTATTACAGGACTCATATAAAGAGGTCTTCAAAATATTTTGTTAGTTATTAGTCACTTAATCGGGGACGAAATTCTGTTGTTATTCGAACGTGGGATCTACTTATATGACGCATGAAATGTAGAATAGATGAGCTGACAACTGCACGTGCTGCATTGGTTAGAGTTCTTTCAAGGAGGCAAACAAATATCCTTCGTCAACACAAGGACCTCTAAATTTAGTGCTGAGCATAAGAAACCGCAGACAATCTGTACTACAAGGATCTTGAAGAAAAAAGTCCGCAGATATTGCCTTTGATGAATCGAAAAGGATTAGACCAAAATAACTACCAATTTGTGTCATCTTTGTAAGCTGTTGTTACCTGCGTTTATCTGAAGATTATGAGCAGAATGCATCATGTCTACTAAGTGTATTGGAGGACGGTCAAATCACGTTACCCTCTTGTCAATGGCCGGGTAGGTAGGCCCATGTGTAACCCCCAATACATCAAATGCAACTGCATTTCAGTTTCTTAGATATTTTATCCGATGTGATGGACAATGTTAAATTTATAGTGATTTTAATCCGGGATCGGATTAGTTACGAAATTACACTGATTTCATTATAAAATATATAACGTAAAATAAAGCACTTAATTGTCTGTACGTTTGCTCTTAATTAGAACAAATTTCATATTTGAAACGACGCTAATATTTAGGTAAAAAATACACAACCTTAGAAAGTCGGTAATTTTTGAACTAATTAAGTCATTAGCTGAAGACAATTGAAGTGAACGTCATTTCATAAGGATTATTTTTTATTTATTCATATGGAGTTCCCTCCCTTTTCTCCCCCGTCCCTATTGGGGCGAGTTGAGCCCCTCATTGGGGGATCAAGTATTTATGTCTGTAGATCCGTGTGTGTTCACAAGGCAGGTTTGCCTGCTTGCGGGATGAAAAACCCCAGATAAACTGGGGGGGGGGGGGGGGGAACCCTGCTGCCCAAGACCGGCTATCTTGGCTATGGCTGAGGAAAATCCTTAAACTCTTCACGTCGTCGACGAGAATCGAACCTGGGATACTCCTTCCCCCAGGCATACGGTTGCGAAGCGCATGGCCACTCTGCTAACCGCGCGGACGACATTTCATGAGTAATAAAATAAACAGAATAGTAAAAATCAATATAATTAATTTTAATGCAATATATTTTCGTCAAGTACAATTTAATAATAACTCAAATAAATTTGTCACACTATTGCAAATATATCAAGTATCATTCAGTGTATTACGTCATTTAAGGATGTCTTCGCACTATAAATACCGAATATATTAATCATCAGGGTCTGAAGAAACGCAACAAGAAGCCTTGTATAAATATCAATGCCCTTATGAAAGACATCAGGATTCAAGACGTATTTTCTTCTTCAAAGAATGGATGTGTACTTGAAAGTAACACATCTTACTTGTTCCCTTGCGGTAACTTTTTGTTCTTATTCTCCCTTCGGAATGCTTTCCTGGTTTAACTTTTTTTTAAGTCTTTATTTAGCATCAGAGTACTCTGTTGTATCTTATCAGCCAGTTGAGGGCTGGGATGGTTGTTTTATGGTTTTCAAGTCGCCTTTTGTGATCACTTCCTGCTAACTCACTCCTCAATCTGGAAACAATATTCTCGCAGCATAATGGACTCTTCCATTACTCTCCGAAGGTTTGTTGACCCAGTCCCTTTATCTCGGGGAAATTGCGTCCATTGCATCTCTTCCACACTGGAAGCACCTGCCGGGAAGAGAACTGTTGCGGGCTTCAGACTTTGCGAGATATTTCATGTGTCGTAAATCGTGCGGCCATTAGGCTCGCGCGTGTGTGCGAGAGAGCACTTTCACTTCCTGCCGCAAATGGAGATCGTGGTTCGGAGAGCACGTGATATTTGGCCACACTCTCACGGGGAATAATGGAAAGGGAAGATCGATCGCAAACAGAAAGACCCAAATGACCATCGCGATTGGGCGAAGCCGAAGCAGATGCTCCGGTGGCTGAAATTGGAAGGGCAGTTTCCTCTGGAGACTCCTTAAGATGGAAGAAAGAAGGTTATTCGCCATCATTCTGCCTGGTGGAGCATCCACTGTTGCTGAAATAATCTCTCCCTCAAAGAGATTATGAGCAGATATGTGAGGAATGGTCGGAATTGCTTTTCGCTATTTTAGCGATTAGTCCCGCAACAAAATAACGAGACTGGCTTTGTTTAATTTATTTTTGTTATGTCAGCTCCATCAGCCAAAGACTGGAAATCTGTAGCGCATTTAGACTGCGGATGGCTTATTACAGGCCACTTGGCAGTAACGAACGTACAGTTCGTGATGACGTCAATTTACGTTTCCTCTTGCTTAAATTCTGTTTTCTAATCAACGAATGCTAATAATCTTAATGTTTGGCGGAAAGATGCTGGTTTCGCTGAGGTAATATGTTGGGTCTCGTCACAGAAACGAATGACATGGACAAAGCAAAGCTATTTTTGGTGATGGAGACAAATATTTGAAAATCCGAAACTATAAAATGCTAAATTGAATTTCTAGACGTTCGATCCGATCTCTCTCTCTCTCTCTCTCTCTCTCTCTCACACACACACACACACACACACACACACACACACACTAAATCAAATGATTCATTTCTGTACTGCGGGCATCAGCAGAATGGCATTGACTAGAATGTATATCTCTCTCCGTTTGATAGACGTTCAATCCTCATGTTTTTAAAAATGTATGAAACTCTTCTTTATGAGATGATTTTCATGTCAATTTTCTCATTTTCCCCCCTCTCCAAATAAACCTGTAGTAATTAGAACCTAACGTGTGCAAATGGTGCATAATCACAGCAGCCATACTTATGCAAAGGGTGCATAAGCTACACTTGTGCACCCTTTGATTCAGCTTTGGTTTATGTGGTTTAAAACTTTGAGATGCACTCTTGGTTGGCGAGTGGAATCCTTTGATTGTCCACAAAACTGAACACCAAAATATTATGTATACATTTTAAAGAATTCTGACTTCGTATGCTGTGTAATAATTCTATGGAAACGACACCCAGCTGTTATCAACATGGCAGAGGATTTCGACGCTGTCGTACATCGAGGGGGAGTAGCGTTATGAGTTGAAGAAATAGGGATATAAAGGTAAGCGCAGAGTCTCAGTCCCATTGAGAATCTTTGTCATGTAGATTGACGAAACGGTTCAACTTCGTTCCATGATTGAGATACCGTTTTTGGTGGAGCAATGCGTCAAAACACTTCTGCTATTTATTAACATTTGGTTGAGTTTCCCCAAGAAGATGACGTGTCTCACTGCGGTGAACAGGTTATCTGCGATGTCTCCGAAAGAATGTCTGAATAATTTTTGGTTTCATTTATGTTCATCAATCCCTGAGGAATCTATTAAAGCATTGCGCCCTCTCTTAGAGAAGTTTGCTGCTGGATTTGCGATGTAGTTTACAAATTTCTGGTTGATTAGGAAATTATCCTGGTTTTGTTTAGTTTGACTGGAATTATTGCCGAAGTAATTAAAACTAAAAAATCAGTGTATCATGTCTGTTAATTGCATGTGTTTTCTGTCTGGGAAGAAGGGAACCTCTCGTCTTTCCCAGAAGATAAATCCTACCTCTCTCATAGTAAACAGTTAACTCACGTTCAGTTGAGAAATCCTGAAAAGGTTCTTTGCATTCTAGACGGAATTAGAATCCAAAGGGACTTATTTCGTCATCAATGCAGAACGGATTTGTCTCTATGTGGTCAGTAATGCACTTTGCACGACTGCTTTGTTGACCCTTTCAAGAATAATGTTAAGTACTTAACTTTAAATGATCTCGAAATGGACTTCTCTTGAGAATCGCATCAGTAACTGCAAGCATTCTCCTGAGTTCAAAAGTGTCTCGAACAGTAATGAGAGAAAACCCATAAAGATGATGGATCTGACTTTCTTCCACTTATCTCAAATTTATAAATGGAGAATCTTTCTTTCGCAGATGCGTTAAGACGATACAAAGTAATGCATTTTTGTAGAGCTCATTTATTTACATTTTGACTTTTATCAAGAGTCGCGCTACGAGTGGCTGAGATCGTTGAAAACGTTTGTGTGGCGACACAATTAAAAGATGGAGGAAAAGTAAGAAATTCCGAAGGAAAAGAAAGAAAAAATAACACGAACAGAGAGAGAGAGAGATAGAGAGAGAGAGAGAGAGAGAGCGAGAGAGAGAGAGTATGAGAAAGAAAGGAGAAAAGGAGATTCACTTATGTTGATAAGAAATGAGTCCGTTAAGAGCTTCCGTAGCTCACTTAGTATCATAAACGCCCTTTTATTGGAAAGATCTTGGATAGAATTCCATGGGAATGCAAAGAACCTTTATGAGGGATATCAGCTAAGGGTGAACGAGCCGATCTCATACGGAAGTAGAGGAGGTTTCCCCCCTTTTAAGAAACTCGGATTTTTCATCCCGCAAAACAGACCAACCTGCCAGAAGAATACACGCAATTTGCAGGAGACATAATACGATGGCTTCATAGCCTTACGTGCTTCGACGTTAATTCCAAAACAGCACGTCCCTTAACATTATGAATGCATAACTCGTTGGTGATTTCCATCCAGGTGACTTCAGATAAATCCTGAAGTTGGGTTGAGCTTTTCGTACTACGTGGTGAGGCGGTGAACTTTGTCCCCAATTTTGTCTCCCTAATGGAATTCCTGAACACGAACAGAAATGCGATTGATCTTCCTCGAACGGGGAATTAATTGTAAACATCTCTCTCTCTCTCTCTCTCTCTCTCTCTTAGTTTTAGATCATCTTTTTCGTCCCTTCCGCTGCTGGAATTCGGCAAGTAATGAACAGCGTCTAACACGTATTTCGCCGAAATGAGCACGCGGTTGCTTGGCAACCGAACACATAACTTCTCGCCGATCCGCCGTTTAGGGAGGTTCAAACGGAATTAAAATGGTGGATTCTCGAAATGAAAGATATTTTTCTTCAGCCTCGTTAGCTCCTCCCCGGGGAGAACGACGAACCCAGAAAGTGCAATGTAATTAAAAGGAGCCCAAAAATCATCGCTACGCACTGAACGAAACGTAATTATAGAAAAATAGAAAGTTCGGCCGCTTCCAATTCAAAAGGAATCTTCGTTCGGTTGCGTGCGCTCACTCGCTCTCCGGTTCGGCTTCGGAGAGGCGAATAAATATGGCGTTAAAAAATTAATGCGATCCAATTTAGAGGGATTTTGGAGCTGCTCCAGCAGTTTCGTTCGCTGCGTGGTCTGAGAAGTACTAATCCCATTTCCGTGGAGAGATTGTTGGCGACTTTCTTGGCCAATTACAACCTGCCCTTTAGGTGCTGTAAAAGGCTTTTAAGTGTTTGGCTCCTGAAAGGTCCAATTTAAGATTGGACACGAAAAAGTTAACTTGGACGTAATAAGAATGCACTTTGACCATCAGCTCCATAATACCGTAGTCGATCATAAAACACCCGAGCATTCATTTTGGTACACCCATTCATTAGCATGCGAAGGACACGCTGGACTCCGTGCTCTTCTTTTATTTGCTTGGCCTCCCTCAAATCGAACCAACCCGTTAGGGGGCGCTGTAAATCTTTCTAGGATAAATCTCATTTTCCGATTTCGTAGCATTTTTATTTAATATGATAAATATTATAAATTTTTTTTAACATAGAGTTCATCGAATCTTACATTTGATCATAATTTTTGAGTTCCGATTAATTTCATTAAAATAAAATAAAATACTAACTTAAAAATAACGATTAAAATAAGTTGTTTACTAAGATGTTATCCTAACTGATCACACTCCCTATTTTATGTCACTGTGGTTACGTACACTCTCTTGATGTACGTAATCCATTCATTTATATTCTGTGATGGTATTTTCTTCTTCTTAAGTAGCTTCTCCAATTTGGAGGTTAGCAGTCATGGTATGCCAGTTTCCCATCCTCTGTCATTCTTTTGATTTCGTAATAGCTCTTGTTACCCATCCATTTCTTTTCAACATCAACCCAAGAAGTTCTTCGTCTATCAGGAGATCTTTTTCCTCTAATTTTTCCTCAAGTATTTCCAGAGACGTATTCCCTGCTGATCCTCTTATTATGTGTCCTGCCAACTTGCACTTCTCTGTTTAAAGTCTTCCATGAGTGCTCGTTTGGTTTCCATTAACCAAAATCAATATCCTTCATTAGTTTTTTTCTCGTTCCAAGAAGTCTTCAGTGCCCTCCTATAGCACCACATCTCCAAGGCCTGCAATTTCTTGATTATGGATTTTGTATTTGTCAAAGTTTCACATTCATAATTCAATGTGGACCATACGTAGGATTTTATTCCTCTTCGTTTAGTCTCTTTATTTATTCCAGAGTTTATCAGTAATTCATTCTTCCAGAATGCTTCTTTTGCCTTAGCTATTCTTGATTTTATTTCCATAACTTGTTCCATCTTCTGCAACCATTACTCCTGAATAATTATAAGCCTTTACATTCTGCATGAATCCTGTTGATGCTCTTAAATTTGTGTTTTGTTTCTGCTTTTAGCGTATTACCATATACTTGGTTTTATCAGTATTCATTACTAAGCCATCATTCTGACTCTTTTTGATTTTTAACTTTAATTTTGATTTCGCTATGAACACCAAATCATCAGCAATTAATCTAATATTGTTTAATTCTATTGCAATTTATTTTTATTCCAATTTCAATTTATTCACATTCATTCATTATCATTTCACTGTATATATTGAAAAATGCAGCGGGATATATTATACACCCTTTTTTGACACCTATTCTCTTTCGATATCTATAGTTTCATTATTAATGTCGTTTATAATTTGTGTCTTCTGATTCCAGTATAATTCTATTATTATTATTATTATTATTATTATTATTATTTTATATATTTAGATATTATTTCTGAGGTCTTTTGTATCAATTTGAATGCCTTTTTAATATTTCTATTAACTTTTCATGGCTTATTGGGTCAAATGCTTTTTGAAAATCTAAAGCAGAGATATATGTTATTATTTATTTCAATTGATCTTTAAATAATAGTTTTTAATTCAGAAATAGCATTGACTGTACTTTGCTTGTTGTTCACTTGTATGGCATTTAATTCTAGAAAACATTTAGAAAAGATAGTATTTTAGCAAAAGATATTCCAACTCTTTTCAACTTTAGTTACTGCATTCCTTTTTTTATTTTTATTTTATGAGTTTTCTATAAGTGTACCCATATTTCATATAAACACAGAAAGCTAGACTAGATGACCAAGTGTACAGCGTCTCTGGTTACCGCTTGGCTGCCGTCCAATCGTCTACCATTTAAGCAAACAACATTCACCAAGATGGACGTCTGTGAATGTCTTTAGTGGTCGGATACTTTTCTTCTTTAACAAAACATCGCTCAAGCCTAATTGCTTTAGATATTCTTTAGAAATCTGTTATGAATGAAGTCTCTTATAATTGAATCGTGTTGAAGCTATGATCACTCAAGAAAATAATCATTAAAATGCTAGACTTCGTATTTTTTCTTCCACACTTGTGTAGCACAACAGTACAAAAGTATATGTCATTAATTTTTCCCCACTTTTGTTGCTTAAAATCCAGAATGGGTTCTGTAATCGAATGTAAAAATGCTGCTGCTGTTGCAAGTTTTCAATAATGACCAGGATGATGTCGAATATTCCAAGCCACAAGTGTCGTTTTCTTGAAACTACCAAACTACCTGATAATGAGGAGATCGTTCGTTTTCTGTTCATATTCACAAACTTCAGTTCATCATTGCCATTACCATTACAGAATTGTTAGCTAAGGCACAAGTATGTCACAATCACTTCGAATCTCGATAGCTCTTGTGTTATTATTAGCAGAGGGACATTCGATACACGTAATCGGGGACGGAAATATATCACTAAAGTTTATTGGAATCATTTTCCAAGTAGAAAATCCAACTTTTTAAATCTACGATCTACGAAATATTCCTCATCCAGCACTGTGTGTGTATTTAGTTTTTATTTTATCCAGTTCCCGATTTCGATGGAACAATTAAGTTTCTCTCCTCGAACTCGATCCTCTGGTGATCCTAGCAGAAATCCAGCCTGAGCGAAATGTGGAATTGTAGTGCAATGTCTGTGAGTGGTGTGTGTTACAAAAAATGCTATTTAAGACTGGTTAACTCTCCCCACAGCCTTGCTTGCTTCAGCCATAACTTCAAAAAATCAATTCCGCCATTATTAAGAATGTCCTCAAACATTCTCTTTTCTACTGATAGTCTATGATTTGAAACCCGCTGGTGCAGAAATATTTGTAGCACAATTTCTAGCTTGTGAAATTAGGCAGGAGAAAAATAAATAGAAGGATTTCCATCTTAAAGTGGTGCAAAAAATGTCCTTGTTAGGCTTTCATCTTGGATTAATAAATTACTGCCACGGCGCTTGTACACTAGAGTTATTTAGCGTTTTGTGCTCGGGGTTGACATTAGGAAACCTTGTTTCCATTGTGCAGTTTAGTTTTAATTATTAAAATAGCCATTAGGATACAAGAAATAGTTCCCAAATAGTTCCCATATAAGGCGGCTCTTATATGGGAACTATTTGGAATAGATGACCCACCTCCGTATCAGTCTCTCGTATCACGGTAAGAATTGCTGCTGAGCCAACTAAGGCCAGTCCATTCACTATGCTAATTGCGAGTGTCCTTAGAGATGGTTCTCAGTGAAAACGAAATCTGTTGAAGTAACATTAATTTAGATGAGTTATGATTTACGTCTTTATATTCGGTTCGCTGCAAGTTTTTTTTTTTTAATTGGTGAATGTGTTAGCACACATTCACCAATTCACCGAACTGTGCCAACCAGTCCATTGCAGAGACTGCTTGGCAAATCGTATTAGTTCTGTGTTGAAAAGATGTATTTAGTACAGTGGATTACATTTTTTTTTGCTGTGTTTTTAGTCGTGCTCATATGAGCTCTCTTTGTATCTTTCAGGGTTCGAGGTGCCATGGACCCAATGACGGAATTAACTGCTTCCGCCTGCCGTGAGTTGTCCTCGTGACGAACAAGCCGCTAACATGGTTGTGAACCACGTGGACGTGGAACATGGGAAAACGCCAATAGACGGCGCTACTGTGTCTAAGAACGTGGAAGAGCCGGCAACCGAGTCGCAGTCCTCTCTAAGACGGGGAAATGTGGAACTCAAGATTGACCGCAGCGGCCTCCAGTGGTTTCTGCCGCAATGCATTCAATTCGCTTTCGCTGACCCGGAAGCAGAAGCGCTCTACAGACTCTTCTACAGCCGCGAGAAGAGAGGGAACTCGAAGACCCTCTTGCACGTGGTGATTCTGGTGGACATCGCGCTGCTGGCGTTATACTGCTGCACTTTCTCGGCCGTGGACAGCCCTCAGGTGGCCTTCCTGGCGTTCGTGTTGGTCTTCTGCAGCGTCTTCCTGGTCCTGCGGAGACTTAGGAAGATCAACCGGAGCGTGTGGGCTTTCATTCCGTACGCGGCTTGGCTCATCCAATTGGGTCACATCGTCTGTGACGTCAGCTTGTACAGTGTTCCGCGCATGCCCAGTGATGCTGTCTCTTGGATGCTTCTCTACACTTACATGGTGTATTTGCTACTTCCCTTCAGACTGGGGCTTTGCGTGTCCCTCGGGGGCGTGATGGCCTTCCTCCATTTGCTGCTCGTGGGCATCCTTCCACCTTCGAAGTATTACACAGAATATCAGGTAAGACACCTTGCTGACTTTCGCTTTTCAAACTTGAAGGAATCCAAGCGCGAGTTATTACCACATCAGGAATAACTGCAGGCACGTGATTCACATAATAATCTTCATATTAAACCGAAAAATCACGAAATATCCGTTGTCATACATAAATCGCAGATTAGACCTGAACCTCCTGAGCTCGGGAGTGGTTTTCTTTATTGTCTATTCTTTTCCTGTGTATCCAACAGAAAATGCTGTCAGATCCAAGAAATATTGGAAATATTGCAACTGGAAGCAGTTGCAATGAATGACCACTGGATGCCTGACACTCATAAATATTTCTAATCTTTTTCTTCTGTATCCCGGATGATAATGTTTCTGAGACCCGCTGAAAGCTTCTCATCTCAAAACTCATCTTTCTCTGCTTCAGTTAACTCCATTTCACCCAGGCAATCTGATTGGCGTAATTTCTACAGATATGCAATGTTTGTGATCCTAATTTGGTGAAAAGAGTACTCTGCAGGTCGTTGATACCTAATGTTAACGGAGCTCGTTTTCTGAATTTGCACTGGAGGTTGGTTTCCATTTTAAAAATATTTAAGTGGTAAAAAATGTAAATTATGCATTAAAGGCACAGGTATGACTGATATTCAGGCACAAATTTTTCCCGTTATTAGAGTGTACTTTTTCTGAGGACCGTTCGGCTCTCGAAACAAAACCAACGTGCTCTAACTTGGAAAACCCTTTCTCACAAACAACACTTTGTCTACAAATTCGAATAGCTGTTGGTTGTCACGTGTGGAAGTCGCCAGGCCGCGCGCGCCCACGATTCAGACATGCACGTCATGTATGCGCACGTTTCTTTCTGATGGAGTCAAAATATGCTTTCTATTGATTAAGGTCGTCCACAAAAATATTCCAGCGGGAGAAAAAAATGATACGAGGGAAGAGAGACTACTTAGACTTATCTATTTGATATAGAAACCAATTACTGAATACCGTTGAGAAACACATTAATACCAAAAAAAAAACCCGTCAACTGGACAAGTTCCAGGTAAGGCCTTGCTAACATCCCTTATTCGGAAGCATTATTCATCTGGTTTCTTTACATAGGTGGAAGCATACAAACGCTTCGTGGTATCCGAAGCTTTTATATGAACAAGCCGTGCTGCAAGAGCAATTATTCTGTCAACGGATTCATAACAGCATCACATTGCTCGAAAACTGTAAGATGATGTGTTGCTGATGATCAGTTGGTGTATCATATGTATACAATACCCTTCACTCGGACATTATCATTATGACTTTTGCTTCGCCAACTCCTTCAGAGTCCGATGTCGTAAGATAAAAACTTGGATTTGTGTAGGCGCCAAGAACATCTTCATTAGAAAATAGGTGACAGCTGATCATCTTACATGTAAACCTAATAATGCACACAATTATAAGATAGGTTTTGGTTTTCTATTGTAACTGTTGCAAAAACAACTAAAATCTTGCTATGCGACCAGTGTATTGTGCCTGTTAACTACGGGTTCTTCTTTGCTGGTTGACCTGTTGTGGGATGCAAAACCAGAATTTCTGGTAGAGAAATTTAGTAATTTTCCATTTAGAAAAGAAATGCTTGAGTGTAGAAGGAGAAGATGCCTTAGAAGAGATTAGTTTATGTTCTCAAATAAATAAATAAAGGATAAAGACTTCTTGATAGGACTACGAATAGGTGAAAGGTAATCATTGCAAAATAAACCTTTCACACCCCCAAGTTTTGGATCTGATAAGAGATTTTCTTCCTCAGAATCTTGGGCTTCTTTAACATTATTCGTATAGCTAAATAGTTCTAAATTTTAACTGGTGATCTGGAAAAAAAAAATTAATAATCGCTAGTTTACCTATAATTTTTCAACATAACTCATAAAAGTTTAAAAACTTGTTTGCATCCTCGATGAACACGAAAACAGTAGCGAACACAGCAGAGTGCCGAACGACAAATCGAAATCTTTGCACACACAACTGGTTCAATGGCTGCCGATTCACCGCATGAAAACAATAGAGACGGCGAGTTCCCCTTGCGTGGTCTGATAAGGAGTGCATGCAATTCACAATCCCCTGAAGACAGCACCGTAATGAGGATCCTCGACGTGTCGACCGAATACAAACACTGCGGCTCGACGGTGGCGCGTGTTTTATCAGAGTTTTGGTAGCGGAATCATTTCCATGCGATTAGCGTGAGGCACTGCCGCGTCTGAGATGCCAACAGGTTCTGCATGTCTGTTCCGCTTCGCAAGCAGACCATTTAATCCCCCCCCCCCCTTTCCCGAAGGCTTGGAGTGCTGCCAAGTGGGTTACTGTGGAGCTTGGCGTTGCTGTTTCAATAGTTTTTTGGCGCTGCAGTGCTGGAAGTGCAGTGTTGTCGACGTGGGTGCAAAATACAACTCCCACGTGACAATGCGTTTCCGGTTGTGTTGCAGTGCAGTTAAAAGATCCGTAAAATATGCAGCTATACTCGTGCAACAACTTCGCGAAGACGTTCACAAAGCCCACCGGTGATCTTCGGTAGAATAAATCTTTCAGATTCCAATATGGCAACGATGCACATTTGAATGACTTGTGGCGAGTGCACGCATTAAGCAGAAGATGTCTCAAGCGCCATCTGTGATGATGGCAGAATTCTTAAAATTTTATTTTTGCAAGGTTTAAATTTTGAATAGACTCTTGTTATTTAGCGACATTCCATTCTTTCACTTCTTTTCTAATTTTATTAAATAAATTTAAAAACCTAGTTATTTATAAAGTCTCTCAACTTTAACGATTCACAGAAATGATCTATGAACAACATTATCTATGCTATGAAATTACAATAAATTCGTCAATAGCTTTGCTGCTCAAAGAAGTAGAAGAAAGAATCTCTAGTTATATTTCTTAAGTAACATTAAATTTTATACTTCACTGTGACATAAGTAATATTTTGTTTCTTTTAAAGAAATTTTAGAGAATAATCACTGCATACGAGCCATCATTTAAACCAGATGTATTTCGAGTGAAATGTAGTACTGTTCTGAGCAGAATCTTGTTAGCGCGCCATTTAAGTCATTTATTATACGCGATATTTAAATGGATTACTTGTTAAAGGATGACTTTATTTTCTGAAGAATTATTCTTCTGTTGAATCGTTTCACGATATCAGATGAGCCAGGAATAATATACAGTATAATGAATACTAAGCCCTTACGCTATTGCTATTGATAAATTCATTTCATATAATTCCGCAATAATTTCAGCTATAGTGAGAGGGCGTTTTCACTGCTGCCGAAAGCCAAACGAAACAAGTCTAATGAGACTGAATTGTTTTCTGTGTATTTTATACTGCTCTTTAAAGCTTCAATTTTGTCACATTATGAAATATTTTGGTAATTATCGTAAATTTACTTAAAATTCTTTTAAAAATCGTGAGTTTTATTATTATTTATTAATAAAACAAATCAATAAATAATTTCTCTGAGAAATGAGCCTAGTTTAATAGGCTTGATACTCGCAGCGAGTTGGGTTTGACGTAATTCTACAATTTTCTAATACAAAATAATTCGCTTCAGTTATAGTAATAATGATCTGTAGTTTGGGATGGCTGCCCTAACATAAAACTCCACATCTTGATTTCTGCTATCACTAATGGACGGTGCATGGATGGTTTATCCAGTTTCATGATATACTAATATACCAGTTATGGTTTAGAAATACGCGAAGGCGGCTGTTGTTTAACCAACTTTCCCTCTGAAGTCTCCAAATTGTCGCCCCTCAACTCTCTACGAAGACTAAGGGCATCTGCCTATTAATTTCCAAACGTTTGTTACAGAGTTCCATAATTCATTCTCTGATGAAGAAAGCAGTTAAAGATTTTTGTATTTATTACTAGAACATTAAGAATATTTGGCTGTTTATGTTCGAATTAGACAAACATTGCTAGGTCCAGTAGGAAGAAATGATTGCGTATGTTGCCTATTAATGATGACGTTACTGAATTTTTTTTCTCGAGCTATAAGGTCACCAGATTTATTACCACCGTTTGAAATAATATTCGATGATTTAAAAACACGCAATTAATATATTTGAGGTGTTTCTGTGTGAGTTACACTTCTATTGGATTATTAAGAGGTCTTCATGTGAAGATATATTTCAAGCTTAGCTATCAAGATTCACTGAACTTAGATTATATCAAAATTATGCCGTTTTTTATCCTAAATATATTTAATGAAAATAACGTATGTTGGCAAACTGACAAATATCTAGATATAGGGGATTCCAAATTAATTTACACAAATAAATATTTCCGCCTGACATTTTATAGTAGTCTGTAAGTTTTGGGGATAATGATATTAATTAATTGCAGTTTTTAATAAAGCGAATGAAATGTTCATCAATTTTATAATTTTTTACAAGTGCTTTTAAGAATTGCAGTTACAATCATGACACCAGGAAACTCAACTATGATTTCGTCATCGTGTTGGCAGTTTCAGTTGTTACAAGTTAGGACAGACAAGTGTGTTGATAGAATTTTTACAGGCTCTTCATCTGAACTAATTATGGAATTCATTTTGTGCAAACGAATGCGAAAAATCAATTTACCTCGAAAGCACTGTAATTTTCTCGTGGCGAAATATGCGAGGAAATGCGGTAACCTGAAGATTGCCACCAACTATGAACAAAACCCGTGTTTATTTTGAAATTTGAGGTTTTATATCAGTCCCAGCACGGGTAACTATCAATTTCGAGATGAGATGAAATGAAATGTCACGTGGTATGAAACGCAAGACTTACTCCGTAAACTTATCTACTTGTTAACTCACAGTGTTTCGTGAGCTTTCGCCAGACTAATCACCTCATTTTTCCAGCTAGGAGCCAACTTGTTGCTGTTCCTGGGTTCGAACCTCGTGGGATTGCTTTCCTATTTCTTCACCGAAAGGCGCGAGAGGAGGGCGTTCGTCGAGACGCGGCAAAGTCTGGAGGCAAAGCTGGTGGTAGAAGAGGAGAGTTTAGAACAGGTAAGAGCTGGTTTAATGCATATCGAAATTGTATTTTATATTAGTGCGCGCGCGCGCACACACACACACACACACACACACACACACACACAGAGTTTTAAAATGGTTGACTGAATGGACGCACGTGTATAATAATATAGAGAGGGTGAGAATTTTCTGACAAAAAAGGAACGTTAAATTTTTCTTTTAAGTAGCATTTTCATTTTTGCTTTCATTTCTTTCAATTTTTTCATTTCTTTGGCTTTTCATGTTTTTTTTTAAATGTTCATTCAAATGGAATTCTTTCGATTTTAATTAAATTTTTTTTTTGTTTTGCAGTTAGCTTAAAATTTTGAAAACTTGATTTTTAATTTTTATTTTTTAAAGAGTTTTTTAAGCGTTTACTTTCCTTCGTCGAGTATTTGTTCATCGTGTCTTGAAATGACAAATATACTGAAGGGGTCGAAACTATTTTTATTAATTGGGTGTTTATCTACGGTTGCCTAGGCTACCCAAGACCTGTTTACTGCAAAGTGAAGCTCGTAAAAGAATTCCACGGCGTCGCAACTCGACACCAATCGTTATGCTTGACGTCAGCGGTGTAGTCCTGGAGTCGTTTTGCAGCCCATCCTCAAGTGGGTTCCAAAATGACAAATCTGAGAAACACTTTATGAATAATATTTCACTCAGTTTGCCCTCACCGTTAATTTACTGCAGCCTGAGAAAGTGTTTGCTTTTCAAGTTCAAAAATTCTTTTTCCTTCAAACGGAGAGTAGTCGGGTCACGATCTATAGTTAACCGTCGATAGCGCTTCCGTAATTGACTTAATCCAGAAAGACGTCGGCCAAGTGGACCACAATAGCGACACCTGGTGTCAAAAAAGGAAAGCGGACGCGAATTTTCGGATTTATTTATGCTAATGAGGGGTGCTATTACGAACAGCGTGTTCGGAGTGTTGTAAAAGGTAATTAGCTGGCAAAACGGTGTCACATAAACCATTAGCCGAGACTCTCCGCGTTTCAATGTATTTGAATTGCGTCCTTTCATCCTCTACTGCATATGAATAAACTCCATCAACATACCGAGCGCAACGGCACTCTCCCCCTCTTCCTCTTGGAAGAGAGTTTGAGATCATTAAGGTGCTTCGAGAAAAGGTTCGCTGCCGAGAAGTAACAGAGAAAGATGCGCGAGCGTCTTCTTGTCCGTCTATCCAATTGGCAAACTTTAAGGAAAGAATTTCTATTTGCGTAAATCCAGTTTTCTGATGCCTCCCCTTCACTTTCACGCTAATGGGTGCATGCAGAAAGCTGCCTTGCGTGTGCGTGCGTGCGTGTGTGTGGGTGGGGGCATTGGAGGGGAAAACTTAATTAGAATTCCTGCATTTATTTATATCAGTTTAAGCCACATGCGGTCAGTGATATGATACGATGTTTAGACTAATGTTGTTAATGCCCAATGAAACAGACAATAATTGAGTGCTGCTAGCAGGTGCAAATAGCAAGAATAGTTGAGAAAACTCGCTGCTCGAATTCGCCCTTTACATGAATTCAGAAATGTTCAAAATGAAAAATAAATAAATAAAAAATGGAGGCTCAGACTTCTCACCCACTCATTCTAAAATTAGAATGAGTGGGTCAGAAGTCTGGCCTTTGCGATTCAGAGTCTTCCAGTGACGAATTTTTCCATTTATTAATAGAGAAATTTTATATGTTCATATGCCAAATATATGTTTATTTCTTACACTAATAGCAAGAAGAGAGAAATGTTAGAATATATATTAATATTATCATTGTCAGGGCTCGACAAATACACTCGCCCATTCGCACGCAACGATCGGATTTTGAAAACTGGCTAGAAGCTGCTGGATAAAATATAATACAAATATTTTTTATTTAATAAAAAATAATTTTCTGAACTTTTTTAACTTTGAATAATGTGTAATATAAAAAGCCATTCTAGCAAAATACGAATGTAATAAATTATATTTTCAAAAAATCGGTGTTGTTTTTACTGTCATTAACTTCTTCTTGAGATGGTTCTCAGACAAAAGAAATTCCGTACTGTAGAGCACCACAAATCACTTTATGGAACTCCTGTTGACTTATTAGGACATATCACGAAAAACGTCAGGGGTGGGGGCGAGTACATTTTTTGTGTGGAGTATAGTTTTACATAATTTATTGTTAATAAACATAGAGACTCAGAAGTCGCAGGCCCAAAGTACCACGCACTTCTTACGCCTGCTGGAAAATTCATTACTGAATCTCTATACGCCAACAGGTAGTAAGAACTGTCACTACTACACTCGATTAATTTTAGTTATAGTAGCGTGCGCCTGCGCGCATGCACGCACGCACGCACACACACACACACACACACACACACACACACACACACACACACACACATACAGTTAATGCAAGCTCCCAAAGCAATCAATCAAGGAATCTCTGGTTTGAGCGAGCCAAGAGGATTCACTGCAGAGAAATGAATCATCCTTACTCATCAGGGCGACCTTCTAAGGCTCTTCTCATGTGACTAGAGAAATTACTTTCTCCCTTGAAGCCTGCCAAACGGAATTTTAGGCTGAGGACGTGTGCAAGGATTGCTCTCGAAAGCGCGTCCTTGGGGAAAAGGGTAAATGTTGCTTCCACGTTTGCCCAATCCATTGGGAACTAAGAGTGACCAGAGGATAGGCAGCGACATCTAGTGCCAAATTCCCGAATTGTCGTATCTTCTAATTAAAACAAAGAGTTACTTTTGATTAATTCCAAGTTCAACACTGCTGTCCCTTCGGGAACAAACTAAGAATCTTTCTAGTGATTTGTTGTGAAAGCAATCTCAGAGGCGTGTCCATTTGTAGAGTTTCAAGAGAAATTGTTCTATCGTGGTTTAGCAGTTAGGATTTTTTATAACAAGGCTGACATTTTTTTTTTTCTTTCATCCATCGCTGACTTAGAAAATTCCAAGTATTTTCTAAGTCAGCGATGTAAAGCGGTAAAATGACGCTGCGGACTCTAAAGTCATCCTTACTGTTCGTGCACACCCTTCCTGAATTCGCTAGGATGCGTCATTAGCACGCCAACTTTCAACCTCTAATTATCCCAGTTGCCTAGGAGATGACCAACAAAGTGCAAGCCGGCAAGAAAAGTTGAAGATATTTCGTCGCAGGCACGACACTGGAATTTTGATGGCCGTCCTTCGAGTGCCAAGCGGATGGCTTAAGGTACCCTCTTATGGAGAAAATCATTAATCAGCAGCCGAAGGAAAAGGAATTGATTAAGAAGTCCTTCTTAATGCCTTTTCGGGATGAAATTAGTGACAGGATCTGAATGCACAATTCTACACGGTATAAATAACCCAAGTAACGAAATTGGTCAAGCAAACGTAATTTTCACTAGTGTAAATTTAACACTTTCCATAACTGTTATTGAACCAAGTTTTCCAACGCGTTCCTTCTGCTATACGTGAGGTTCATAAATTGGTGGCTAGTGATGGGTTGCGCACTTCATATTTCGGTAATTCTCATGAATTAAATTAGGGTGTCGGCACAACACCGTTCATGTTATAGCTAAAAGTTACGGCTAACTAGATAATCCGAGAACTCTGTACTGAGGACAAACATGGAAATTTATCAAGCCACTTCAGTCCTCCAGTGAGCAGATGGCCATCTCAAGCTATTAATGAAATGCATCTATCATCTAAAGACATTTACAAAAGCCTATACTCGAACAAGTATGGAAATTTGAATCCAGAGGCTGTTTAATTGTTTAACATTTCTGATAAACCGTTTTCTGAATAACATATTTCCAATTTACTTTGATCGCACGCACACACACACACACACACACACACACACACACACACACACACACACACACACACACACACAGAACAGACTTTGGAATCATTCAAAAGTACATATTCAGTTGGCGATATTTCCGTTATATGAAATAGTAGATTTCAAAGACCTAACATTATTTTAAAGCCGAATATATGTAGAATTTTTTTCAATATTTCCATTATATCCAGGAAAACCTATCATAGAGTCTCCAGCAGTGTATAATAATAATAATAATAATAATAATAATAATAATATACATGAATAGAATGACTGGTGGATCGGTAAAAAAAAAACCTATTCATTTTGCGAAATGGACTTTTTATGTTTAAAAAAAGAAACTAACAAATAATATCATAATTCACTCCCCCATAATAAGATTTTCACGTGAAAAAGGAAAGTTGAGTTAATTGTGTTAACTCAACAAAATTAACTCAGTTGTGTTGAGTTTATTCCTTCAAGGAATATCATTTATTCCTTGAAGGAATAAATGATATTCCTCCAAGGGCTCGATGAGCTTCAAAATTTTCAGCTGGTGCAAGTCGTTTTTCTCTAAAGCCTTCAGTTACCTAAAAATATTCTTCTAATTCGTGTGAAGCAAAAAGCCGTACATTGCTAAAATTTTCAGACATTAATTTTTAAGTGTTTATGATTTGCATTCTTTAATATTTAAAGTCTTTTTTTTTTTTTTTTTGGCCTGTCCTGTATTCCAGGAATTCTTATTGAAATACATTTTCATTTCTTATGCTGGGGCACTTGTAAAAACATTGCGACTTGACAATGATGTTCAACTTTTCACGCGAAGCAAACCCTTTCTTTAGTATTTCAATGCGAGATATAAATACAACTCCTGAACTTGATTACTAACCTGGATAACGTTAACAATGTGTACGGGTAATCCCCCTTGTCGAAAATCAAGATCAAGTTTTCAGCTATATCCATTTCTGTGCGGCCACCCCCATGTCCGCCGACTTGTCAACAGCGGGACTTCGCTGTCGGCATGGGGTAGACGATCAAGTGCATGCTTCGCTCTCTCATATCGATCGAAGGCCTGCCGGATCGATGTTCACCAGTGAAGTTTGTCTGCCCGGTCGTAAGGTGAGAAGTCGCTTTGTTAAATGACAACTGAGGAAAATGCGTGTCCTGGTGGCTTCTAAGGAGGATCAAGGTGACACCGAACCGTTTTTGGTATCTGATGGCTGTAGATAAAAGAAACAGGATGGACTATACGATCAAAAGGAATTCTGAAATTAAATTTCTCTTGAAGCGATAGCCTACATCACCTTCTAACATAAGGCTTACCTTATCGGTTTTAAAATTCGCTTGATTTCTTTATTAAAATGTATTTGGAGCTATCTCTTTACTTACCACAGTCTGACATGTTATTGTTACTATAGTAGCTTTTTTTTTGTTTGTTTGTTTGACGTATATAGTGCCTTGACAACAACGACATATAAAAACCTTGGCAACAGTACTAAATGTTGACGCGTTTTGGTTACTTATGAGCGGAAATGGTAACACAAAGGGCGTGGTTGAATAAAAAAAGGAACAGAATATAGCTCGTGCGTGACGTCACTGGATGGAGTCCAATTCACCGTGGGGTTGTAGGGGATAGCTTCACTTTGGTGCCAGGACGCATCCTATAATTAATGTGGTAACGGCAAGCAATGGTTCTCAGTTGACCTTGAATTCCCGCTACACCGAGAGATGGATGTCACGTGATATGGGCCATCAAGGCTCGTTTGGAATGCCCACCTTCATTTATTAATGGGTGTGTCTCCACTTTTGCCAAAGTGTCACATTCCGGTTTAGTTAAGCCTCGCTCAGTTTAGAGAAGATTCACCGCATTCCATTTTGATTGATGAGGACGATTACATTTTCTTCGGAGCAAAAAATGACATCGATACGGAGTATGTATAAGGGCACCTGTTAGCTAAATGCGATTTCTGGTTCTGGTATTGCGTGTCATATATGTTCAGCTTATTTCAAATGAGAACTTTAATTACAAATTGCATTTCTGCTTGGTGTAATAATTAGAACAAACCGAAGTTGCAGCCTATTATTTATCCGTGATAGGTGAGTTTGAAATAAGCCTGCTGTTTAACAGCCTACACATTTGAGCATGGATTCACATTGATGACAACGTTTCCACTCTAAGAGAGGCCTCAGCAAGAGTTGCTCTCAAAATCTGCTGGAATAAAAATGTTATAACGACCGTTTCAGCATCGCAGAAAGTGTTGTCTGTTTATGCATTTTGATTTTTAATAAACAATTCAATGATTCTTATGGTATGTCAGTTTTTAAAAATAATTAGTTTTTTCCAGTGCTGAAAAAGCGATTTGTTGCCTACATCCATAAGTAGAAGTAAGTTTGAAAGGGTGCTTCCAAATTAGCATGTCTTATAAATACCCGCTTTTGGTAGCGTTATGGCCGAAGAAATTAGGGCAAATTACTAAGTGATTAAAAATGACTAATAGAAATTACTATAAATTTACAAAATGTAGGCAGACGTCATATGTTTATCTGCTAACATTTTCACATTTTCTAAATTTTTAAATTAAAATTCCTTTGGATTCGAACAAATAAAATGCAATGGTTGAAGCTGATCGGGAGTAGCAGACTTTTCATCACCATTGGTCATCCTGATTCAGAATAAAAACTTTTATGGCTCATTTATTCTAATTACATTCAATCGTTGATATTGTTTATATCGTTCTGTCCTTTGAGGGTAAAATATGCAAAACATGAATCGTAACTTGGACTACTTAATTAGCAGCCAAGCTCTAAATGCTCGGATTAAATGTTCACCTGCTTAAAAGTAAATATATTTTTATTGAAATAGCTGTTCGTGAAAGCTTCAATCTTCAGATGAGAGAGAGAGAGAGAGAGATCAACGTTTATAAGAGATCAAACAGTTCACAGCTATTTAATCTACAATTTCATCAGTATATAGAGAGAGAGACCTTTCATAATAGTGTTACGCAATATGATTTGACTTTTGAATTAAATCTCTCTCTCTCTCTCTCTCTATTTCTTTACACATTCCAAATTTCCATCATATGAGAAAAAGAGTGCAGCATGATGAGATGAGGAACAGGAGAATTGAATGAAGAGGAAAAATATTCCAGAAGAATGTGGAAATTGGAAAAATAATATTAAAAACATAACCATTATTAATACAGGTGGGCATTCAAAAATCCGGCCATCGATAATCCGATTCCTTTGGATCTCCGGCATGGATTTCGGAGCGCGCATTTTCAATTTACCGCATTGGCACTCCCACGGTTTTCTGTTTATGTTTATGTTTATGTTTTGATGGCGCTGTAGTCGATAAGCATTGCGATAACCTGCTTATTCCTTCTCATTTTATCATTTATTTGCTGCTGTATAGCCCCATTATGGATTCAGCAAAGAAAAGAGGTGGCGTAAAACGCAAACATCGTGCGTTGTTGATCACAGAGAGAATTGTAGATATGGTTAAAAGTCTGGAGAGAAATGCCTCTACAAGTAGTGATGAAGATGAAAGCAGTGACGAAAATGAGGAAGATGTGAGAGAAAGAATCTCTATTGACAGGTTAATTACGTTGACAACTGAACTGCCGGCTGGACTAGAGCAACGAAGTTTTGTAAGTGAACAAGAAATCATGAATGTTTACTTGCTCCAAGATAAACTTATTAGAGAAAGACCCAAATATATGAAACAGCAGACACTGCACGATATGTTCAAGAAAATAGCTAGGAAGCAGGAAGAAGCAGCAGTGGTGTCCACACTTCATAATCCACTGCCATTAACTTCAAGTCAACGAGATGTGCTGTCACCACCATCAACATTTTATTCATTAAAATTCTGAGGAACTATTTTATTCAGTTGAACTAAAATTCTGTAGAACCGTTGTTAAATTTTAATGTTCACCAACTAACCGTTTAGTTACCGAATACCGATAACCATCCGAAATCCGCACCCTTCAGATCCGGAGGTTGCCGGATTTGCAGTTGGGGGGGGGGGGGGGGAAGCGTATTGAAAAATAAAATCCGAGCGAATTCGAACAATTTTGTTTTGGAACTTATTTCGAAGAAATAAATTCCAAAACAAAACGAAACAAATGGAACAAATCAAAAATGAGAACGCGATGTTATTTGAATGGCTTTTCGCTGCTGTGGCTGGACTGGATGTGGCACTAGTAGAAAACAGACCACAGTCATATCATTTAGGATATTATTTGCTAGAATTTCCTCTATTAGTGACTGAAACAGTGGAAATTCTCAGAAATAAACACCTCAAATGATAGCGCAATATCTTGAAAAACAGAACCTACAAATAGGTCTTAAAAGCTGTTGAAATAAGAGAAGTTCAAACAACGATCTGGTAAACATGGTACTCATTAAATATATAGAACCCATTTGCAAAACGCTTGGATCTTCTGGATGTGGTCGATGAAATTCTCGGGAGTGAAGAACTGAACGGAAACTTTCGTTATTGGTTTTCGTTGCGTTGCTTAAAAAGGAAACATAAATGAGACTGATTGGACTACAGAAGAATGGATTTGATGCGCGAAGGATAAAATATTCTTTAAAGAAAGTGAAATTAAGAAAATATTAATGAACGCGCGTCTTGGACGTATGACGAAAAAAATGACTGAATAGATTCTATAAATGGAATTAATCAGATTAAGTTATTTGAAATTATAATAACGAAGAAGCAACAAAAGATCAATGGCCAATACAAGCCATTGGTCTGCTTTGCGATGGAATCCGTTTTTCAAGAAGAAAATATTTTTCTTTCATTTTGTTATTTTTCTTCTGTTTTTTATTTACTTTTTACACAAATACTTTTTTGTTCTGCGAATTTAAACCTAAGTGCAGAGCACAGGAAAAAAAGCCTACATATCATTAATTTGAGTATATATACTCGTACGTCAACCTCAACTACAGCCCTTCTGATTGTTACTCCTTTGCCGATCATAATGGCGATCATAACAGCGCAGCTGGTCCGAGAATTATTTCCAATGTGGGCAATCCGTTGATAATTTAAACGTTTGATACATGTATTCAAATAACGTTTCATCTATCTCTAATATTTTTCACTTGAATGTAATGCACCCGATGACGTCTTCTAGAAAGACGAAACTAAGTAGCCACAAAATATGTGTGTGTGTGTGTGTGTGTGTGTGTGTGTGTGTGTGTGTGTGTGTGTGTGTGTGTGTGTGTGTGTGTGTGTGTGTGTGTGTGTGTGTGTGTGTGTGTGTGTGTGTGTGTGTGTGTGTGTGTGTGTGTGTGTGTGTGTGTGTGTGTGTGTGTGTGTGTGTGTTTCACTATTGATTTTGAATTTTGCGTACACAGGTAAAAATATGAGAATACAAACGAATATCGTTAATCAGTCTTAAATAATAAAGTACTGAAAAATAATACCATAATAAGAGTTTTAGGAGGCGAACTCGCCAGATTTGATAAAATAAAACTTCCTATTATTAGAAAAATGTGCAAGATAGAACTAATAATAGCCGAGAGGAAATTTATTAGGAAAAAGGGACTTAACATCGTGAACTGAGGATAATTCCTATAAATCAATTGTACGCGATATGCCTCATCAAAGCTATCTTGACGATATATAAAGCATTTTAACCATTTGAAAACTAAATGAAATAAAAGCATAAATGGTGTCCGATGATTAGGACATTGTTCTTTAGGTGTTCTCCAACAGCTGATCTAAGCGTAGCTGAGTGAGTAACGATGATGAAAAGAATGAGTTTGAATCCTGTCTGGGACCGGAAGTGCCTTTTTAGTGACTTTTCAACTGAAGGTGTGTTAGCCAGTCTCATACAAAGGTGAGGCAAGTTTCATACAGCATCGCAACTAGTCCGAGAATTCTTTCAAATGTGAGCAATCTCATATCCCATGGTATCAAATCGGCAAACAGAATGCATGAAATTAATAGAAATATGCATTCGCCTCATGCATTCTGTTAATAGAAATATGCGTTCTGTTTTCTGCTTCAAAAGTAAATAAATAAATAATAATAATAATAATAATAATAATAATAATAATAATAATAATAAAAACCGAGATAATAACTTTTACTGAAAAGACCAAGTCAGATTATGAAATTTTGGGTTGACAGTTGCAGTATAAATCGGAAAGAAAAGAGATACCGAATCAAATCATAATTGACCGCAAGAGCTGAATGCTAAAAAGAACGGGAAGAAATAAATGAAGTCACATTACACCAGAGATAACGTTTTGGGCATTTCAAAGCTTCCCACTTCCGTAACAAGGCAGTGTTTCAAATTTCAGATTCTTCCCCCCCCCCCCACACACACACATTCGTATCTCAAGTAGGGAACTATCCAGGCACCAAATTAGAAAAGATACCGATTTACAGACATTTAAGCAAGATTTTTTCCTGGCTTTTACCGTAGAACTCCTTCGTAGCATCTTGGAAAACTTTCTATTAATTTCTGATAAAGTTATTCTTCTGTTGTTCTGCTCCATTTAGTCTTTTAAGTCTCAGCAAGTTTCTTCTACTGATACCGAGAACTGTCTTGACGGAACTCTAGTTTTACATTCTAAATCGACCACAAGATATTCTATAAATTTTTGCTATCTAGCGAAGATAATTATTGTCTTCGAACTACAATGAAGTTTTGCGGCATGGAGCGTTATCGTATTGGGAGGTATAATGGCACCATGAAATGCTCAAAAAGTGAGGCTATGTTTGGCTACCCCAACCTCGATAGCTTAGTTGGGAAAAGCCACCCTTCTTTACCGCAAAGACTCTGGATTCAAATCCTGCCTAAGACATCGGTGTTTGTAAAAGAAAACCTCTGGATGAGCTTGTCTAGTTCCTTGAGTATATAAGCTTGTGTTAGTAATTGCCACAATGTAGAACACGTGCAATGGTCCTGAGCATCAGTGCAGTACCTGACAGTCAATCTCACACTACAACCAGTGGACCTAATAGATACAACGAGAACTCTTACGTCATTAAGCAGCTGTCTCTTCCAAACTTCGTCATCGAGTCAACGCACTCAGGCGATGCGCGCTATCCAGTATTTTCCGAATTCAAACTAGTCCGTCAGAGTGGAGGAGAGTGCGGAGTGACGAGTGACTCCACGCATTTCCAATACTCTACGTCCCGAATTTGGGTGTCAAGTCACCCAAAATCGGAACGCGAAGCAATGAAAACACCGATGGGAACACTTCGTAGAAACGAGTATAGGATTTCTTGTGCTGCTCGCTTCAGTATTTTAAGCTCATGTGGTCATGTGTTAGACTCACTATCACTGTGGAACGCAGACTCGGAATGCTTCATAGGTGCGCAACAGTGGGCGTAGACATTTTCTCCAAGCGACATCCGCCTGTTATTCCGTTTCTGAAATACTGTGCTCATCGTCCAGCATACAGGATTGAAATGAATTCTGATCGCATCACTGATCTCCTTTATAGACCAGAAAATATCCATTTTGAGTACTCACATCTACTTTCCTGCAATCGAAGGGTATCCATTAACACTTTTTGGCAGGAAAGGTACCTTTTATATGAGTCTGTCGCCCAATAAAGGTAAACATATAATATATTAGTAATGCAGGTGAGCTAAGGATTTTTTTTATCAATTATATATGTATTTTTATTTAATGTTTTGCATAATCCGAAAATCCTGTTCTAGTAACCAAACATGGAACTTTTTCAAGTCCCTTCAGGCCTCAAGGGGCAGCAGGGGCGATGAAATACATCTCCCACCTACAGACAATCACCAACATTCATGCCCACTGTGGGATTAGAACCACAAACCTGCTGGTTGGAGAGCGCATAAGCTAACCTATTCTGGTTAAACTAACCTATTCTGGTTGGCCGAGTAATACTAATACTCGACCAACCAGAACATGTTTGTCAGTTTTGTAGATATATTTATTTATTTTGGTTTGGTCATGCCAACAGCTACAGATAATAATATTCACACAGCCATATTTTAAAACCATAATTTAGCAGTTTTAGTTCTAATGCTTTTTAAGGTTTTATTTTTTAAAAAAAAATTAAGTTGAAGTACTGCGTTTCGATGAAAAAAATTCGAAAATTTTCGGAATAATGTCTGCAACGTCTAGGTAAAATATCGCATTTCGCTCCCATCGAAGTATAACACCATTTATAGATAACTCATCTCAAAAATAAATACATAAATAAAGAAGAAGCGCGTGACCACATGTCGTTTGATCGGAATGGGTTCGAAACTCTCCTGGGACGAATAAGAACGAACATTTATTAGGTTTTCAACTAAAAACTATCTGGTCTTATACAATACGCAAGTTTTTTTTTTTTCGAAAATTCAAGTTTTCCCACTGTAAAATAAAATAATAAATAAAATTAGACATGGAAACACAATGCATTTATTAGATATAACACACTTGTATCGTCAACTTTGCTACTGCTACAACTAAGTTCATAAATACCAACCAACCTAAATTGTGACCATCGTGAATAAAACACCTCATTTCCATAGTATCGCTTCTTAATCTTATTTCAAATAAATATTGGCATGCATCTCTACGGTCTCGTGCAGATGAAACAGAATATATTGCCAGAAATAACAGGGAACACCGAATAAGGAAGAAATGAAGAAACTCATTAATAAACAAGCAAACTGCGTTCTTTGCTCTGCGGTAAATCCTTAAAAACAATCACCGTTGCTTGTTTTTCAGAGCCAAAAAAACAACAACAAAAAAAAAGCTCACTAGATTAATGTTTCAAACTTACACGGATTTCTAGAAGGAAAAATCAATCGCATACTTCAATTATGGGCTACCTCGGAAAGAAGATTTGGTGATGGTTCTTCATTTCTTTTTTACGATGATTTTTAGAAACATCGGCAAAGCGTAATGAGTAATTTGCGGAAATGCATGCAGCGCCACTCTTGAGAAAACGACATGCGATCACTTTTAACTTCTTTCGTCTGCCTGAGTGAAATAGGAACATTTGTTTGAATAATCGTTTCGTTGAAAAAGTTCTCCCTTTTTTGTGGTTAAATCAACAAAATTACGTGTTGCAAACTTCCACTTGGTAGAAATACGTTAATTTTCTGCCTTGTTATAAAAATACGAGAATGCCTTCTTTTTGCATAATTTTCGTTACTCCTTTTAAATCAAACGAATCAAATGAATGGTCGTCTGTTCTCCTAATCTTTTCACTTCTGATTGGTCATTCAAATCAGATATTAACATTTGAATCAGTGGCGTAGTTACTTAAATATTTTCAATCAGTTGGTTTATAATACGGAATTTCAACGGGCGAAGTGCCAGCCACAAAGCCCATGACAATGTCTGCAGAATGTAAATTTATATTGGTATCGGAGTAACTAATGAGAATTAATGTAGCAACTCACGCGGAATTTCTGAGTATTTTATTGCTCAGATAGCGACCGGAAATTTGTTGTTCGGTTAACTGAATAAATCATCAAATGTTTACTGAGTCGTAAGTAAATCTTATCCACAGGCAATACGGTCTAAGAGTTTGAAATAAATTTCAAAATCACAATGTCTGGGATAACTCTTCTTCCATAATTTTGATAGCAAGTAAGATAATAAATGTTATTAATTTGATTCTTGTAACAATGTTTACCTTTATAAATTAACTCAGTAACGATATTTGTTGCTATTTATCTAGACCAATTTTAATGCAATATTTTATATTTTCCACACAAACCATTCCATGCATCGTTTTATTTTGATTTTAACTGTTGTCCGTTCTTTATATTTCCTATTATGAAAAATTCAGCAATAGATTTGCTGGGTTTTTTCTGTTTCGTAGATGAAATATTTAGGTTCATTAAAGTACTCAGAAAGGCCGCACTCTGTTATTTTATTTTATTATCTTTGCACATTACCTGGTGCAGACTCAGGGACAGACCAGGAATTATTGATAGGTGAAGTTAAATTAAGCTAAGAAGAAACAAAAGGACCGTATCAGATTTGATTTAAGTATATAAATGAAGCATTTAAAGAAGTCGGAAAGAAATTAAAAAGTTTGGAAAAGACAGGAAGAGAATTAGAACTGTGGGAAGAAACAAAATGTACAGTCCTAGAAGCAGCAAAGAATCCTCTCAATAAAGCAACAAGAAATAAAGATAGTTAATGGTTGTCAGAAGAAGCTATTCATCTAGCAGAGGAAAGAAGAAAATTAAACTTCAGAGAAACAAAGAAAGGGTTAGAAAACTGAGTGCAGATTTCCAGAGACAGGATGGGAAACATAAAAAAAATCTAAACACAAGATACAAGTAAATTGAAGAAAGCAATATTATGAGTAGAACAAGAGATCTGTTTAGAAAAATAAATGATGTTACAGAGAAGTTTATTCCTAGATTAGGAGTTGTAAAAATTAATTCGGGAAAAAATCTGATGGAAGAAGAAACAGTGAAAAAAAAAAGATGGAAATAGTATGTAGAGCATTTGTACAAGAAAGATAATAATATTGAAGGAGAATTTAAAAGGAAAGAATTTGTTGAGGAACCCATGATAATTTAAAGTGAAGTGAGATCACCAATGAGCAGATTCCCAAAGGAAAAGCTCATGGAACCAATGGTGTGTTAGTGGAATTATTGAGAGCAGCTGGAGATGACGTAGTGAATATCTTGACTGAAATTTGTCAACAGGTTTGAAAGAAAATATACTGGCTTAAAGATTATAAAACATCAGTATTCATTACATTTAAAAAAATAAATAAATAAATAAAATCCCAGATTCTCAGATTGTGAGAATTATAGAACCATCGCTTTAATTTCACATACAAGTAACGATATGCTGAAAGTAATTCAGCACAGGGTATGGGCCATATGTGAATAGAGAAATACCGCAAAAACAAATAGACTTTAGGAGAAGTAGAGGAACTAGAGACCAAATAGCAAACATGAGATGGATTATGGAAAGATCAAGAGAATTTCAGAATTTCATCTGTTTTATTGATTATAAGAAAGCTTTTGATTGTGTGGATTACAACAGACTGTGGATTGTAATCAGATCAATGGAAATACCTGAGCATCTAATCTAATTCTCTTGATAAGAGAGCTGTATGGCAACCAAGAAGCTTCAGTAAAGACAGTCTGTGGAAACAGGCAGTGTTCGAGTGGAAAAAAGTGGTGCGGCAGGATTGTATACTGTCGTCCTAACTTTTCAATATTTATAATGAATATATTATGAGAATGGCTGATTTAGACAAAGATCCAGCTGGAATTAAGAATGGCGGCAAAAAAATAAATAATTTGAGATATGCAGATGACACAATCCTCATAGAAGAAACCTGGGAAGATCTGTAGCGGTTGATTCTATTGGTTAAGACGGAAAATAACAAAGTCGAGCTTAATTTTATCATCAACATAACAAAAATGATAGCTTCTGGAAATTTAAATGAATTTATAATAGAGGGGATAAAAAGAGATAAAGTTATGACTTACTGGGATCCAGAATCAGAAGTGATGGTAAATGTGAAGATGAAATTAAAAGGATGGTCATGGGAAATGCAGCTATGTTAAACCTGACAACAGTTATGAAAAATAAAAGTGTGAGTAAGTCCACGAAAATTAGAATTGTCAAAGCAATGGTATTTCCAGTATTGATGTATGGATGTGAAATTTGGATCATTAAAAAGAAAGACAGAAAGCGAATTCATTCATCTGAATTATGGGTGTGGAGGAGACTGTTAAGAATCCCGTGGAATGCAATAATCACCAATAAGAAGGTTTCAGAAAAATATAAAGACAGAATGCTCCTTGAAGGCGATGATAGCTAAACAGAAGTTGATGTACTTTGGACATATTATGCGAGCTGATGAATCATTGGAAAAACAGTAATATTAGGAAAGGTTGAGGGAATGAGAAGAGGACGACCACAAAAGAGTTGGACGGGCAACATAAAAGAACTTACCAACTTGAACTTTTGCTGAAAGAAAGGACAAAAAAGCCGAGTGGGATGGAGAGCCTTTGTTTACAAGATCACCAAGAGTCGAAAACGACTGGATGGTATATAACAAGAACAATAAAGAATTCGCGTTGTATAAAATGTTTGATATGAAATTAACACTTTCATTGCCAAGCTGAAAATTGGAATTTCGTGTGGTGGCCAAATTTTTTTAAATTTTTTTTATTTAGTTAGCGACGTCCACGCGATAACGCGTGATCGGCCGTTTGGTGAGCGCTCGCATGGCGCGATATCGCGTGATTGGCAATGAACGTGTTAAAATTATGTTAAATTATGAAACGAACGTTTTAATGCGGTTGACTAAGCATGGGGGATTAAATAATTCTACCTACTTGGGGAATGAAGAGTCCTTAGTGGACTGGTTTTAAAAACAGTCGCAGTTCTCTGCCTTTTTTAATGAATAGACTAAAAGTACATGACTGGAATATTAATAGACACAAACCGGCCACTGAATTAGAAACCTTTATGCAGATGTACATGTACATAAGATGTATATATTTTGCGTATATGCAAAATACTTGGTCTCATGCGTCACCAAGTGTTCTAGGCAACGGCGTAAGAATGCTGCTGGTCAGTAATCGTCAGTAGTTTTGATCACAATGGTGTTGAACAATCCCCTTCTGGCTGGAGCCACGATTTTGAAACCAGCAAAGCTCTCAAAATATGAGATATCCCGATTGTTTAATCATTGGAATAATAACGCACGCACGCGCGCGCAAACACACACACACACACACACACACACACACACACACACACACACACACACACACACACACACACACACACACACACACACACACACACACACACACTTGTCTAAGAGACGTAACTGTAATCCTAAGACAGTCTGTCAGGAACGCGATTGTCGTCGTCCAAGAAAGCTTGTACGGACGAATAGCAGTTGACCGAAGCATTTAATGAAGACTGCTCCCGATCCATATCTCATCAAACTGTAGGCAGGGAACTCAAGAGGATCGGTATTTGCAGTCGCTAAAGGAGGTCCAACAGGGTATGAAATAAAAGTGTCTAATTCAGTGGCCAGTGTGTGTATAAACACATCTTCCAAACTAAGAAAAAAAATCTTATTTACATAGGCTCTTTAACTAATATCCTAAACAAAAGTGTAAGTTCTGAAAATTCTCAATGTTAGTAAGATATTACTGTTCCAGTTCTATATATATATATATATATATATATATATAATATATATATATATATATGTAATCAATTTTTTACCTTGGGGATATTGTTGCATATTAGGATAACCAAGTTATTTTATAAACTTGGTTATTTTAACTCCTAATCCCAAGTATGCAAACAATTAAGTTTGCGCCTGAAACAAAGTTCAAGTCTAAAGATGTTACAACACCAGGGCAACTCATTGTAACGGTGGGTAAAGCTCTGATCACTATTCTTAGTATTTCCCATAATGTAAAGCACATCTCACTAGAAGATGTATACTGCAATGCATTATGGGTGGGGTCACTGCCCAGACCGGTTTCAACCTTTTTTGGGGTCTGGGTAGTGACCCAACCCCAAAAAAGGTTGAAAAAACGCCTTGTTGAGTTGCAACAAGGTGTTTTAATTTTTAATAAAAATCTCTGGAGGAGATATAGATGTAATCAATTTTTTACCTTGGGGATATTGTATATTAGGATAACTAAGTTATTTTATAAACTTGGTTATTTTAACTCCTAATCCCAAGTATTGCAACTCCTATAGGTAAAGTTGATAAGGCTCTGTATTACTATAACCTTGGTATTTAGAGTCTAGCTACTCACTGAGGAGACCTCAAAAAAGGTTGAAACCGGTCTGGGTAGTGATCCTACCATAATGCATTGCAGTATACATCTTCTAGTGAGATGTGCTTTACATTATGGGAAAATACTAAGAATAGTGATCAGAGCTTTACCCAGAGTTGCCCTGGTGTTGTAACATCTTTAGACTTGAACTTTGTTTCAGGCGCAAACTTAATTGTTTGCATACTTGGGATTAGGAGTTAAAATAACCAAGTTTATAAAATAACTTGGTTATCCTAATATATATATATATATATATATATATATATATATATATATATATATATATATATATATATATATATATATATATATATATATATATATATATATATATATAGTGGTTATTTCAAATAGCTGAGTTTGTTCTTTTTTTTTAAATTCCCAGAAAATCAGTCGAATAGCCCTTTCAAATTCCATAAACAGCAACAACAACAAAAAAAACACAAGATAAACAATTCCCCAGTTGGAAAGAAAAATAAAAAAGTTCGTCTAGTTTGAGATCCCAGCTGTTTCCAATAGGGCAACCTTGTTACCGACTGAACTACTGAGGCTCAACCGCATGGTCAATTCTGGACGTAGTAATTTCTGTCTTAGATTTCGATCCTGAGATACTTCAAAACACGCTTCTCGCTTTTGTCTAAATGACAAGTTTTAAATGAGTGCTCAGCTTCCTTCCTTTGGAGAACAAAACAGCGGCTTATTTGATAGGCCTTGACTGCTTGCCTATTATTTGGCAACTGGCATACATCGCTACAGAGATGGTATACATCACTGCCGAGATGCACGACTTGAACCTGTACGTGCAGTAGCCATTAAATAACATAAAATGTCCCTGAAACAAAGAACTGAGCATAAAGGCAAAATGAAACTTTTTCTAGGAAACAAATTCTAAGTGAAGTAAAATTTTTCTATCCAATAATTAGTAATTCATTTTTTAAAACTGAGTGCCTTCCGTACTATCTTTCTTTTCGTATTAGACATAATTAACTTATGGCCCATTAACTTGGTTCCCCATAAATCTTATTTTCTTAATTGCAAGACAAGCTCCTAATCCTCTCTCTATAATCTGTATTTGTCAGCGTCTGTTTCTGCGCGGTTTCTCTACTTACAGGAATGAAATCTTGAGTTGAGGAAGAAAAACATTTCCAGCCCTGTAGCTGATCGGATGATTCACCGTTACTTGGACGGTTCCTTAAAATCGGGCAGCAAGGAGCGCCTAGAGTGCAGTTGGTATAGACGATGCCTTTTGTTTCGAAAGATCTGGTGGATGAATGAAGAACGTGATAGTGAGATGTTGAATGAATGCTACTGCTTTCGAGATGAACCTAAACAAAGAAAACTATCAAGAATGTTGTCGCACATTGATATAGTTATTATAAAATAAATTAAAAAAAACGTTTAATGAGGACCAAAATCAAACAACTATTAGACACTATTAGAATGCGTTAGTGGATTCGAATCCCATTTATGGATGTAATGAGCCGTCAACTAAAGGTGCGTTAGCCGGTCTCATATACCGGTAGTAGGATTTTTCCCCTTCTGGAAACGAGTTTTTCGTCCAGCAAAACACTCGGGCCGGTCCAAAGAATACGCAATTAACAGACAAAATACACAGCGTTTGTTGCTTTCGGTCGTAATCTTCTCTAACTAATGGAGTCGCAATTTCAATCCCAGGTCTTTCCGACCAAAGGGAAATGTCTTCTGACTGGCCTATGGAGATGCCTCACACGAAATCTTCTTTCTGATAATTCATCAGAAAGAAGATTTCGATAAATGATGTTAAGGGATTGTGGTTACGAAGCTGTATCATGAGTTGCTATATTTGTCATAAGTCAGTTCATGTAATTTGAGCAAAATTACCGCAGTTGCAGACGATTTTCATTGCCAGTGTAAGACTACCACCACCTCGTGATTGTAGGCCTGAAGTGGCTTCAAAAGAGTTCTCTAGAGCAGGGTTTCGTGATAATCTAACCATTAGCACCTCGGTAGTAATACTATAGTGTACTAACAGCCTTTCTTGAGTGGAATTCATATAAAAATATTTGAAGATTGTAAGTTCGTCCTGATGAATAACTCTCGCAAAATAAAAGTGTCAAACCGATCATACTCAATTTATATCCGAAATTATAATCAGTCAAGTTTGGCCGGCCCTAGTGATTCTTATAAGAGCAATTCGTAACTCTGTACGGATTTTTCTTGGATTCACTGCTGTGACCTTATTAAATAAAAATCTCAGGATGAGATTTTTATTTAATAAGGTTAAAACACCTTATGGTAACTTGTTCTGGTAAAATACTTATAAGCTCTTGGTATTTCTAAACTCTTGGTATTTCTAGCCTGGCTCCCACTGATGAGACCTCAATAAAGGTCGAAACCGGTCTAGGTAGTGGCCCCCCTTGCCTTTAATACATAGCATCATACATCTCCTCAAGGAGATGGGCTGTGCATTAAGGGTAAATATTAAGAATAGTGATCAGAGCTTATTCTACCTTTACCATGAGTTGCCTTGACTTGCACTACTTTGAGGGTCAGCTAGACTCGCAATACGTGCAGGCGCAAACTATATATATATATATATATATATATATATATATTAATTTAATAGAACGGTGTCTAATAGTTGTTGTATGATTTTGGTCTTCATTAAACTTTTTTTTTAATTTATTTTATAATAACTATAGCAATGCGTACGACAACATTCTTGATAGTTTTCTTTGTTTGGGTTCATCTTGAGAGCAGTAGCATTCATGCAACATCTGACTATCACGTTCTTCATTCATTCATTCATTCATTCATTCATCAGGGTCCTGTTTTAGCTCTTTACTCTTGTGGAGTATTCTAATTTAGATGCAGGTAGAGTTTTATATCAAAAGAAATGCGGGTCATTTGCAATGTTACTCGTAAAGTTTGTCATATGAAAGCACGAATGGCTCGCTTTTTGCTTGCAGCGTCTCTTCAGATCAACTTATCAGCGCCTTCAGTGTAGAATGTTTGTGCTACTAGTCGCCCTACAGTGAAGTAGAATGCGTTAGTGGTGTTTATGCACTTAGCGATAAGATGAGATCCCCCTCCGTGATCATTCAAAGGAAAGAGGAAAAAAAGCATCACAAAGAATACCGACAGAATCTTTTAATGTAAAATACAAGCAACTACATATTATTATTATGTAGTCGAAATGTCATTGCAGCTTAGTAGGTTAGCACTCCATTAATGCTTAGATGAAGTTACGAAAACAAATTTTAAATAAAGATAAACGTCCACTTCTGTGGAGGTCTACGGATCGATTAGAAATAAAAATGGAACATCGAAAATTAATTAGCTAAAACCTATTAATAGCAACTGTTACAACCAGATTATGCATTATGTACTATTCCAACATGACCGATACCAATAAATATAAATAAATGTCAATATAAAGCATTCATGACATGACTAATCTCATGGTAATTTTCATGAAGGTTCATAGTCGCAACAGATATGAACATATCGGGATAAACAAGTCAAAGACGAATATTTAAAGTTGATCATTCCGAGAATTTTTTTTTATGTCTTTATCATAAAATTCGATTGACTTCTCTCAAAGTCTCCAACGACTGACAAACCGTTTTAATTTTTTTTTCTCGTTTATGGATCGATGACTACGGATTAATTCTTCAATGGATCAAACGGGTGGAATTCATCATTATCATCAAATTCCTGATATCTATCGATAAGGGGATGTATACACGATGCGATGATGTTGATACTGTATAAAACGTTTACATTATTAATAAATTCCTATCGACAGTTTTCCTCCAAATTAGTCTGCTACTTCCAGAACTCCAATATTCTTAGTTCTTATACTTCTTTCTATCTTCTAAGGCACCTCTAAGACAACTGAATCAATTTTTCTAATCTTGATCTTCATCCTGGTCTCTTTCTTGCCATCGTGGCATCAAACACCTGCTTTGCTCATCTTGCATCTCCCAATCAGCTTAAGTGTGTACTACCTGAAATTAGCTCTGTTGACGCATTTCTGAATGATAACAGTTTTAAATTCCTTTCTAATATTTTCATTTTTAATCTAATTCCCTCATTCGTGACATCTGTTTACTTCCCTAATCCTTCTCAGAACTGTCATACTGTGGTTGTCTCCAGTCTTTGATGAAGTCTTTTACTTCCAACCCGCTCTCAGATCCATATGTTAAAACTGGCTTAAACATTCTGTTATAAATTGCTAGTTTAATATTTTGACTAATTTGTCTCTTATTCCATATAAATGTATGCAGTTGACACCCCACCTTTGTTTTGCTAATTTTGCTATTTTAATATTTAATTTTCCATCTTCACTAAAAATTAGCCTAAATAGATAAAATGTTTTGCTTTTACTGTAGGTACTCCATTCAGCATACAGTTGATAGTTTTCTATGTTCCTGCCTATTTTCATAAGTTTTGTCTCTCTGTTGCTGATTTTCATGCCATACCAAATTATTTATGACAGTAGTTATTCAGTTCGGTTACAGAATCCTGCAAACTTCTATTGAATTCAGTTAACAGTATAGCATCATCTGCATAAAGGAAAGCGCTGAGATTAACATTTTTAAATTTTCATATCAGATATAATCCCACCTTCCTTCATATTGAAATCTATAAATAACAGTGGAGATATTGTTTACATTTGCACTTCATGCCTGATGTTACGCCAGACGATCTTCCTGTATCTTCTTCCATTCTAACTGCTTAGCTAAATTTTAATACAGACTATGTACTGTTCGGTACAGTGTCCGATTTACACTATATGATTCTAATGCTTGAAACTGTTATTCCGTTAGTGCCTTTCATATGCGTCTTCCATGTCTACAAAACTTACGTACTGATTCTTGTTGTATTCTCATGATTTCTCAACTATTTGTCGTAAAGCAAAAATCTGAAACCTCCATTTAGCCTGAACCCAGCTAGCGCTCAAAGTTTCTCTTCGATAATTTCTCGTAGTGTCTTCTCAATTATGCTTTCATAAATCTTACCTGGAATATTCAATAGGGAGTTTCAGATGTAAATTTCTTCTGGCTATGATAATTATAGAGAAATTTCCCCAGTAATTCTCATATTCAGTCAGTTTTATTTTCTTTTTTTATAAATTGGTACTATAAGAGCTCTACTGCAATCATTTCGAATTTGATCAGGCCTTCGAAATTGTGCTGCGTAGTCATTGCGAAAACTTTCCCCTCCATACTTGAGCATTTAATCTACTCCAGCTGCCTTTCCACATTTCAAGTTTTGAAAGCTTTTTCTAATTCAAGTATCGATGTATACTTTACTGCCATTCGTGTTTCGTTTAACGATCTTTCAAAATATTTACCTCCAAACATCTAGAACAACTTTATCTTCAGATTTAATCTCAGGTTATCATCGCGGATTCCTTTTCCAGTACTTTTTCCTCCGTTTCTAAGCTTCAAAGTAGCATCCAGAATATTTAATAACCTTCCATATAATTATCTATGTTATTTCCGAAATCTTCCCATTTTTTTTGTATAGCCAGTTTTACACATTGCTTTGCTTTCTTACATATTTACGTAAAAACATTTAAGGTTGTCTCCTTACAAAAATATGCATCCACGTTTATTCGGCTTCGATAGAGATGGGGCAGTTAAAAACTTTTAATATAGACTGAATGAATATAAATTATATACTCTAATGCTTATCAAGTTGAAAAAAGTTATCGTTATTATGGCTGTCTCTAAATTAACCAACAAAAAAAAGATTCAAAGTTAGTGATTATTCTTTCTTCTCTCTCTCTCTCTTTCTCTCTCTGTGTATATTCTTCCCGATGAACCAGATCTGTATTAACGTAAGTTGTCTTGAATACTGCTAGAAGCAGAGAACTTGATTGTCTTTTTTTTTCTTTAAAAAAGGAATCCAGTTGAAAAGTAGATTCTCTTGACAAAGAGTTTTACATCTAAGACGCATTAAAGGTCTAGGAGATAAAAGCAGAATAAAACACAAGCATGCGTTTTTATTAAAAACTCATCCTTATGCTTTTGTTTTTATAAAACCACACACAATATAAAGGAGTGAACTCGCAAAGAACGTGTAGACGTGTTTTGAAATCATATGTAAAAATGTTCTGTCATTGCTGGTTTCATTAAAGTCTTGCATTGCAATGCAGTTACTGCAGATATCCAGAACATCTTTAACTTTTCTTTTCATGTCAACTTCATCATCTTTAATTCCTTTCGTCGTTTTTTTTTTCTTCTGTTTCTAGGTTTATTTGAATAGGCTCTAAACATTTTTAAATATTTATTTTCCTGTTTTTTTAAAGATGTCTCCATGTTGAACGTTAAATTTAAGAAATAAAAAAAGCAATTTTTCTACTTAAATTACACGTTGTTTTGCTTGGTTACATTTTTCTGTGTATGTATTTTCTCTTGAACCACTGGTCTTCAAGGTGTGGTTCTTCATTTTAGACTCTATTTTTTTCTTGAATAATATGTGGATATTTATTTGTATATATTGGATTCTCTACAGTTCACCTCTGAGAGCTGCTTAACTTTGACTTTCAAACATATTTTTCTTTTCAATATGATATTCGTTGCTGTTCTGCTTAAAACTAAACTCGATCTCTTTCTGTTTCTGATTCCCTGTATATATACTTAAGTAGCCTGCACCAGCGTGCAGATATAACTACCAACAATCATTCTCATATTTGCTTGAAACTTCTCACATTTTCTTCGTATTTACCGAAGATCAGAAAGTCTGTTTCACATTAATCTATTCTCGAAACCTCTGAACATTGATCTGAATCCATAATATTGAGTCAGCTTTGATGGATGCACTACAAATTGACGTTTTTTCTTAATGGTTGTTTCATTTATATAAGTATTTCAGTACTTTACTTTATTTGATAGTAAACATCATTTGTAATAATACTCTACTGCGTTTTGCCTTGGTATTTATTGGTAAATACTATTGAAATATATTTCACCATGTCTGGGAAATTTCACTAAGTGTCATTTGCCTGAGAAGGAGATCTAGGGGTTCAAATCTATATGCAATGAAAGGAATTTTATTAAAACCTTATGTTTATGCAGGAATAAGTTAGCTGACTAACACAGAATTGGAAATGTTTCTCCTCTGGACTACTGTGGTTTCTGTCTCCTTCAAAACATTCAAATCACGTCAGCATTCTATAGTCATAACAGACTAAGCGTACTGCTGTCCACCTTACCGTTTTTAATTAGATTGAAAGTTAATGACTTCCTCACTTCTGAGAATGGATATTACAAGACCTTAACTAAAAAGTTTTGATGAACAAAAATAGAGGAAAATTTTAATTGCAAATTTCCACTCTCAGCACTGGTAAAATAGGAAAGATTCGCCCCTAGCCTTCGGATACTCTAATAGCATCGGCGGGAAGGAGCAAGAAGAAAGGAAAGAAGATATACAGGTAATATGTATATATATTACATGAAGTAAGGCATGGTCCAGCATCAAGTACCTCGGGTTTGCCACGCCCGTACTCACTAAAGTGAGTCCTTGAGGACTAGACATTATCTGATAACAAAATTAGAAGAAACTTCTAAAAATGTAAGATACCATTTTATATAAACAAAACAACAATTAAGAGAAAAAGAAAGGCAGAAGAAGAAGTAACAATATTTTTAAAAAGTCAAGCAATAAAGCACCTATTCTTGATTAAATTACAAAAAAAAAAAAAGAAAAACTAATAAATTATCCAGCCGCTAGGAAATTAAGCTTTGTGATTTAGTCATTATTCTTACTAACCTTAATGAAGCTGAGACATGTATAATTAGAAAAGATGCTAAAAGAAAACTGAAGTGAAATGTCTCCGGAAAATTAATAAAACACAAAAATTTCATTTCAAAAGAAATGAACAAAATTAAATGTGAACTTGTTAGATCGATCGCATATTATTATGGATAATGCTAAGCAATAACAGTTAGGATGGTTTGGCCATCTAGTCAGAAAGCATCCAGAGAGAGAGAGAGAGAGAGAGAGAGAGGAGAGAGAGAGAGAGAGAGAGAGAGAGAGTAGTGCATCAGGTGCTGGATAGACAGATAAGTAAAAAAATAATCCTGTTTAGATATACAGTATATATTATCCATAAAATAATATTAATAATTAAAATATAAAATAAACAAATTATGAGGGCGCAAATTTTTGGACAAGTTACTTGTGTACATTATGCTGAATTGCGACCTGCTTTGTAATACATAGCTACAACTTTTCTGTAGGTGGAGGAGGACTTTCCCCATCAGAATTTGGTCGACCTTTAGGGGAGCCTACCGATAATCTGTTTATTGTTCATTATTGGAAATACTTTATCAAATTTCGTATATTTAAGTGACTTTCTCGATTGATTTTACGAGGTTTATTCTAAGGCACGTTCCAATAACACACACACACACACACACACACAAAGCTAATTCCGCGTCGTTTGCCTAGAATAGTTCCTTCAAAAGAGTGACATAAATCATTCTATTTCGAAACATTCACTCCTAAACTAAATTTCGAGCGTCTCAAACGTGATGATGTCAGATTAAGTTAAAGTTTCACTAGAATCTGCGCGTAGCTATTAAGAATGATCGATGTGTTTGTTTGCTGCACTTCAGTAAATTACCTTTAGAAATGTGTTTGACGTCAGTGCTATAAATATAAGGGCACATCGACTATGCGATCCACAATCGAATTTTATAACTGAAGACGTAGCTTCGCAATACAGTTCACAAGTCGAATTAGGAAAGGAAAAGAAGTTGTATTATAGCCGCTATGAATTTCGCGAGATCTAATAATTCTTAATAAATTTATGCGCATTCGAGGGTTCGTTTATAATTTTCAATGAAAATTGTGTTATATCTGCTTTCTGCATGTTGTTATTTGATTCTACGTTACAAATTACGCTATTATTATTAGTAACAATGAGTGCTGTTTATTAGCAATAGAATTATACAGTTAATGCTATTATTATTATCACGTGGTATTAATTAATAGGCGTGAATAATAGAACTTGAAAATAATGGAAAATTGTTATGCTATTTTCTGGTATTCACCAACACACTTAAAGGAAACAGAGTGCAAGTTGAAGTAAAATATTTAGAAAAAGAAAATGAGAAATGAAGAAAAGACTGTGGGAAGGAATTTCAAACCATTTCGCTCTGACGATTATAATTAAGAATTGTACATCTTCTCCATCTGTCACTTTATTTCTTTCTTTTCAGTGCTCGCGTCTACAGCAGTGTTCTCACTTTCTCTCGTGCATCTCTTTATTTTTTGCTTTAAAAAGTCTTTTATTTTCCCTGACAAATTCATTCTTTGAAAATTCTCTCAAGTATTCGTATTGGTTGGAATTAGCCTAAATCTAATTAATAATATCCTTATTATATCTAAATTGCTTGTACTCTCAGTCTATTTGTTGAATGAAAAAAACTTCCGAAACTGCCTCTCTCTCTCTCTCTCTCTCTCTTCCTTTTATACATATTCACATCCATTGCAGCCGCTTTGATCTCATCAACTGATAAAAGACCTTGATCACTGAAGTTAGCCTCCATTTTTATGGGGAGAACATAAATTTGAGGGGAACATCTGCAGTATGTATGTATGTATGTATGGGAACCGTAAATTGTTATAATAAAACACGTTAATTAACCTTTCTGATTGCAAATTTTAAACAGACGCTTTCAGAAAGAAGTTCTTGTTATCTTTACGGTAGATTTTATTGAACATGATCGCAATGCAATATCGTCAGTGAAATTTGGGTTCTTATCTTACAACAAGTTTAAAAATTGCGAAAATTATAATGAATAATAGAAGGTATAAGCTGTCTTAGCTTTTAATATATTATCGACTTCACATCTAATATTTTACGTTTTGATATTAAAGATTTTTTACAAAGAAAGTCGGAATAAAACACAAAGAGTAAATAGAAAAGGATTTGACTGGTGAATACATTTATCACAAGGCTTGCATTCCATGCTCTTTTTTATGACTTGTATTTAATTTCGATTTCGGGACTTTAAACAGCCACGAAGCTAAACACGAAAATGCAACAAGCATAGCATCCTTTGGCACGGCCGGCTAAACTGGATAGAATAAAGCAGCCTGCACTGAGCAGCCAGTTTATTAGGTATATCATCATCATCATCAATGGAATCGACCGTTTCTTCAAAGATACTAACAATATCTACTTGCCTGGATATGTAAAATAGGTAAATGGATAAATGGATCTTTGTGCACTAAGATCCATTTACCATGAGGATTAGTTTTGTGGTATACGTTAGGTGTTGGGTGAAACCAATTCTGAAACCAGTGCCTCAATGCTGTGATATGTTGTTGATAGCCAGGTGCACGCCTTCATGCTTATAGTTCATTCATCTCATAACAGTGTTTTTTTTTTTTTATGAGCAGGACTTTGCGGCATATCACAAGACAAGACAATGATCAGTCAGAAATGATTAGATAAGTCTAGTTTTCTTCTTGCTAACAGAAATAACTTGGAGAAAACATCTATGCTGTCACGTGAAGACAAGCACATTGCCGCTTGGTCTTGAAGCCATTGTTTGGTTTAGAATTTGCATAAACAGCAACAAAATATAGAAAAGATACAGAAGAAACCATAACGCCTGTGATTTTTGGATCATTTCTATATTTGTGGAGACCACTAAAATATTATCCTTAGTACAATTGTCGGATTGTTTTTCTTTTCGTTAGTTCAATCAGAAAACATCAATCAATAATTACTGCTCAAGAAAGAAAGTGCATAAAGTAAAGTGCACAAGAAATGTTTGTTCAAGAAAAAATGTTTATTATTCCTTGATTATTCCTTGATTATTCCTTATTCCTTGATTCATTGTGGAGAGTAATTTGCACACGTTCTTATTTCCTTTGATGTAAGGCAATAAAAATCACTACAATTAAAGAGATAATAAAAATCGGTACATATTTGTATGAAATTCAAATCATATGGCATGAGCAATTTGAATGATTCGCTGAAAAATAAATACTCTAAAAGTATCATAGGAGTCCGAATAGATTTTTCGAGCAACATGCTGGGATCTCTGGCCGAGATAACCTCTTGCACCCGTCTTGGCATCGACTCCTCTCGATCACGGAAGGTGCAGTGAAGTATTTTGGACCAACCAGACAGAATAACGTCTCGGAGGTCAGCGACCGAGAAAGACATTGGTATCGACCAGTAAATGCTGCGTTCCACATTATCGCACAAATTTTCCATGGGATTCAAATCAGGAGAGAATTAGGCTACGAGGGAAGCACACGGAATGCTTGCATATATATAACAATGCGTACGCAATGCGAGCCTTGTGATACGGGAATGTGCTGTTGGAAGAATCCAGATCTGTGGGGCTTCAATGTCACCCTATAGATCAACACCTGTAAAAACAGGCCGGGTAGTCATATTTTGGCTCATGAGAATCGTGTTGTCACAAAAAGTCTCTTCAGTAGATTTTTTAATTTTTAATTTTTGTATTTTACGTATCCATCAATATTTATCCAAATAAAACGAACTTGTACTGCTTAATATTTCAGTAATTGTCTCTTGCTTGATTTAAAGATTAAATAATGAGAATTAATTTAAGTGTGATTATTACGTTTGAATTACATTTGGATACAGGAGAGAAACGTTTCAAGAATATGTAATGTTATCCAAGAGTACCAAGCTAAAAAAAAAAAAAAAATGATATTGTCAGGCGATCAATGAATAATATACACTACAAACCATTTTATATTACGCATGAAAGAATTGGAACACATGCAGGTAAATTAGGTCGTCCGTAGTAGGAGACCACGTATAATTTGACGATTTGATCCTTGAGAAAAAAGGAAATGTTGAAGTTTTACCAGCGTTTGATATTTAGTAATAAAATTCGAAATTATTTGGAAGGGAAATTGTTTTTTCTTTTTTTTCCTCTATAGTATTATTATGTTTAGAGGCTCTCTACTTGACCTGTAAACCTTCAGCCAACGGACTATATGTTTGAATTGCGCTGTTGCATGAATGTCTACTATGAGAGAGGCGATTTTCATCCCCCCATTGTTGTGAGACTAACCCCCCCCCCAGTGGCAGGCTCGGAGACAGGCTGGTTGGGGGTTGTACTAACAAAAAGTCGAATCAAAATGTAACACGCGGACCCTGCATTGGAAGCGGGATATATGCATAGAGGAAGAAGAAGAAGTGTTGTGAGACTAATACTTTGCGTTTTTGGCAACATGAAATGGCTCTTGAAAAATGCAAAGGAACCGGAGACCACCAATAAATGCCATAGGGTTACAACTTTTCATACGTTGGATTTCGTTAAAACAGTTTCTTGAACAAACTTAAAGCACTTCAGGCGTCCTCATTACTAAGAATATAATTATAAGTTTATCTGTATATAAAATGAATGCTTCTTTCTACAGGCTCCTCGGCAATTTTACTCTTTTGATAAAATAAATTCAGTCTGTTTCTCTCCTTTTTATTGCAACATAAGGAAAATAATATTCATACGCCATAAGAGCATCAGAACCCGGAACGACATAAACAAAACTTCAGTTGAATCAAATTATCATTTTCTGCATGATTTTACAATACCATTTCCATTAAACTCGGCTTCCAGAAGGTGTTGGCTTCCAAAAGCTAGCACCTTCTGGACATCAATGAAAAATATTGCATTTTTACTTCACACAATAAAAAGTTCGTGTTTCAGTAACAAGACAAATAATGTTATTGTCATAACTGTTATAAATATTTACACATATTCAAGTTTTATAACACGCCATCTAACCTATTTCCATTTTATCTGTGGTGTACTAACCTATTTCCATTTTGTACTGGAATGACATTTTCAGATTTTGCATATTCCACAAGCATACTTACATAATATCATATAATACCTTATAGACGACGTAGTCCACGAATAACCGGTGAGGTACTCCATCGCCATGCCAATATACCTTTAAGATAGGTTATAAAAAATGTTCGATTCTCCTATGACAAGAATCCAAACTGATAGCAAACTTCCATGGTTTCTGTTTGTTACTATGCAGTTAACCTTGTACCGAGTACAAGGTTAGCTTTGTACGATGTGAAGAATTCTCCTATCCGGATATCGTCTTCACATTTTTCTCCTTTTCTTGAAACAGTAAAGATTTTTTTTTAATTTCTTCTAAATGTCTTTTTTCCAAATCATTTTCTGAATTTCAGTGGCATTTCTTAAATCACACAAGCATTTTACATGCACACTATCTGCCATTGCAATGTGCCATTACTATTTGGAGTTACGGCTGAAGCAACTAATTTTATGAGGCCAATGAATTATGTCTGTTTAACTTTGAGTTCTTCTAGCCGGTTAATCTGTTTTATGGGATGAAAAATCTGAATTTCTCGCAAAAAAAAATTTCAACCGTCGTATGAAACCATCTAACTCGCCTTCTGTTTTAGAGTCCTTAGTCTGGTATGCTGGACGTTGGTTTTTCACCAGACGATGAAATTCATAGAATTGTTACCAGAACATTTCTCGAAAAGACATTGCTGACGGCTGAATTAGGCGCCTCTCTCCATCCAAGAAAATGAGTGCGAATCATTTTCTTGGTTGGAGAAAGGCGCCTTGTTCAGTCTGCCAAGCAGAGGCCTGCGAGGAAACAGAAGGAAGCAGGAAATTGAATAAAGTAACGCCTGACGACACAAAAATAAAATTAACTCTACTATTAATTTAATAGTGTTGGTGATATTTTCTTGATATGCTAAAGTCCTGAAAAATAACAGACTAATTTTGGAGGTAAACTGTCGAAAGGAAGAAGAAGATAGTAATAATGTAAACTTATCGTCCTGTACATTGCACCTTTTGAGGGTACATATCAGGAATTTGATGATGATCTACATTCGCACATCTAACTAAATTGCAATCTTTACTTCGACCAGTGAAACTGAAACAGGGCATCTTAAAGTACCCAGGTGGGTGTTGCTACCTTTGCTATTGCCATGTGCCCTACTATGGAGAAATTGAAAACTCTGCAGAACAACGTATAAAAGAACACTTCACAGATGTCACATAGAAAAGAACTAGTACCTAATGTACTATCTTCTACAAATTCAAATGATAACTAGTTTACTAGATAGAAAGTAAAGTGGAACGCATTGTGAATCTTTCACGGATGTTATCGAAAGAAATATTAGCATTCACAGAAATTATGCTCTTTCTTAGCTATCTGAATAAACTTAACTGGAACTGTTACTCAGCTACCCCTCAACTAATGCGTCAGCGAGATCAAGTCCTCAAGTTCACTAATGCGAACTTTCCCTGATTAGTTTCGAACAAGCAATGTTTTCAGTAATGCTAGTTACTGTTAGTATATCCTAATTTTTATGTGTTGATAGAATAATGAAATTAGCGGTACCTTAAATGAACAATGCAATTAAATTTATTTTTCTTTCCAAAGGCGTTACTCCATTATATAAACTGATTAAATGGAGAGGAGTTGTTAATTTAATGGTACTGTTCTTTTTTTATGTTGAGCTCATACATGAGAGGTTGGTTGATCAACCTATAGTACCTTAGTACCATATATGGTACTAAGGTACTATAGGTTGGAACTGGTTCACATTTGATTTAAATGACTGTAGATTCTATTCCTTGGGGAACACAACAGGTGGGAGACTGTTGCACATTACAGTAGTAGCATGGATGAAGGAGGAGGAAAAGAAACTTGTTCTGTGGGTTTCAAGGTGCCCTGTGAAGGGATGTTGAGCAGCAACTGCACGTGTTTCGACAAGCTTAGTACAGAGTGGGGAATTTTTGATGCTATTTCAGATGAACATTTCCCATAGAAATATTTATAGAATACACAAATTGCAAAGACAAAACGTCTGTGTGAAAGTGAGGGGAGTGAATTTGTAAGAGATGGGTCCTTTATCAATCTAATTGCTCTCCTCTGTATTGAGTCAAGAATTTTGAGGGAGCGTTTAGGCGCTCCACTCCAAATGCGAGAGCAACATTCAATAGCTGGGCGGATTTGTTTAAGGTTAAAGCTATTCAGTTGTGAAATAACTTTTGAAGCGAAAGAGAAATCCTAGTTTTTTGGAATCTGAGGATGCGGCGGTTGTGATGTGTTTATGCAAGGAGAGGCGTGATGTCAGGGTAACTCCAAGAAGAGAAATCTCAAATTGTCTGGAAATTTGGATATTGTCAAAAATAATGCTGGGAGAATATGGTTCTTTTTATGAGATATAAGACAGTATTTTGTTTTATTAGCATTGAAATTGACGAGGTTATCTGAACCCCATTTGAGGATGGCTTGGAGATCGGAATTGAGGGCGGTGGTGGTTCATGTTCTGTAGGTTGAGGTGAGTTGTGTGGAGTACGGTTTATCAAATGAAAGGGAAGAGTGCAATGTGCTGTCATCTTCAAAACTGTGTATTGAGTTCGAAGTCAGCTGAAGTAGGTCATTGATATATAGTAGGAAGAGTGTTGGTGAGAGGACAGAACCTTGCGGAACCCTGTCATTAGTTGAATGCTGGGAAGATAAGGAACCATCAACTACCAGAGAGAAAGCTGGCAATCCAAATACAGAAGTCCTGGGACAGACCAAATGATAGTTTCCTTAGTAAGACTTTGTGTTGGACTCGGTCAAACGCCTTGAAGATATCAAGTGCAACCACTTGAGACTCGCGAAAATTCTCCATGGCATTTGTCCATAGATGGGTGATGTGAACAGATTTCCTGTTGATCGGCAGCAACGGAATCCATACTGGTGGCCGTTTATTAGGTGGGTACTTTCAAGGTAGTGTTGGAGTTGGGAATTGATTTTTTCCATTACTTTAGACAGGACTGAGGTGAGCGAGATTAAATTGTTGGTTTCATCCTTCCATTAAAGGACGTAAATCGGGTGCAAATATAATAGAAGGGAATATTTCCAGAAATACAGACATAAACATGAGAAATATACTAAGAGCAACCTTTGCCGGAGGGAAAAGATGTAATATCCAGTTTCAATGTTCTCGACTGCATCATTTATCCTGTTAGATAGTTTCCGATTTCAGGCTATTTTCGGTTCGTATGTTTCTGTATTTCGATATAAAATCATGGATTCCCTTAAAAGATGAATTTTCATGTTTTAAGGGAATCGCTTCGGTTTCATCCTTCCATAATCGCTTCGATTTGTCCTAAAAAGCGACTTAAAAGTTAATGTCTTTCGTTCCATTTCTCCAAACTGTCACTGAATCCGAGGATTATTTCTTGTACTACATTTTTTCTGCAGAAATCTCATTGACGAGTCTTATTTGTGAACATTAGAAAGAATTCTTTTATTCTAAGCGATGTCGCTTGATGTCTTAATCATTTTCCCCAGCAAATACGACAGACGTTTGTTCTCATCATGCACTATGCACAACTCATCAGATTTCACGTGGAAAAAAATTATGACTGCCACGAAATGTACGTCTCAATCATCTCTTACATCGTGTTTTTCGAGACCAAATATCGGCGAAGTCGGAATAATTATTGTGAAATGTTTACTGCTACGATAGCTGCGTGGGCTGCATAGCCCTTGAAAAGAACTTCTTTAATCCCGTTCCTCCTACTCTCACCGATGTCCTGCCTTTGTCATCCTTACGAACTCTATTAAATGCCTCCTGTGGCTGTGTAACTTGGTTATTTTGCTGCAAAATCATTCAGTTCTTCAGAAAGTAATTTAAAGCTAAAACTTTTCGTGTGTGTGTGTGTGTGTGTGTGTGTGTGTGTGTGTGTGTGTGTGTGTGTGTGTGTCACTTATTTAAATGCAAATCTGTCGTATTGTCAAAGCAGTTCTGCATTTCTATAATTCGACGAGAGCATCCGCCTTTTTTCAATCACTTCTTGTGAAACCAATGGATTAACAAAGAATGAAAGGCAGTCTATCCACTAACAGAAGTGGATGAAAAGATGCGCGTAGATAACTATTGAAACTTAATTGAGGAGTTTCGTTAGAGTTACTTATGTATTATAATAAATTAGCTTAGAAAGCTCGTATCCCGTTTTAGGCAATAGATATTATTTGTCTTGCACAGAAAATCTGCCAATTCAGAATACTTCCTTGGGCCTTCACTCTCCCTTCTTGAGCGCCACTGTAAGATTGCGGATGAGGAATTTTTGCGCCCAATCGAGAAACACCTGTCTTATCTCTTCTAATAGAGGAAAATCGTCCAGCCTTAAAATGAAGCTTTATTTTTGAGGGAAAAAAGTACATTTCTCAGAGAAAACCTTCAGAGAGTAAAGAGGGGTTACAAACATCCATCACTGTGAATGGCAAAATTTAATTTTACTTTGTGCTGTTGTACTGCAGACACTCAGATTGCCAATCTCATGAACGGTCGATTTCTATCTCATCGTCACTTTCTTTAACACTTTCACATGGATAGTGAATTGCGAATTAAACAAGTACGGAAATGATGCGAGGAAATCATGTAAAGTTAGTTCGCAAAAACATTCTTGAACTTTATACTGATTTTCTTCATTATAACAAAAATTTGAAGCTATAGCGGTTTTCAGATCAGTTTAAAATTCGAAAGCACACTTTTATCCATTCATCCATCTGTCTGTCTGTCTGTACCGGTCTATGAACAAATGTACCCTGGCTAGAGGGATGGGATGTTATTGAAATTCGGTATTTTTATGTGATCCACGAAAGTTTTTTAAACGTATTGTACATGAGTTCTATGGGCGGATTTAGGCTTAGATAATCCGAAAACTCTGTCTAGAGAATATTAAACACTCCATGTTTGTTATCCATCCACTCCCACAAACATCCATTCAACAACGGAATTCGAAAAAAAAATGATCTATTAGTTGGATAACGGACTCATTACCACCTCCTGTTGCCAGCTACGCTTGCCATGTACGCATATAAGTCTCAATCACTAATAATCGTGATAGGCGTCACATTCCGTTGACGTCATTAAGGAGAGAAAACCAAGCTACAAACTATTGGCCAACTTTTCTTTTTATGTTCAGTAGTTCGTATAAGTTATGGAGAACGTTTCACCTCATGAACGCCACCAACTGTACGAAACAAAAAAGTCAGTTAGTTGTATGAATTAAAATATTTAAATTTGATGTTAACCCATTTGTGCATTTTACTTCCATTCACGCTTTTGTTACGTTTCTTTTGCAGGAACGCCTACTTTTGTCGGTATTGCCCCATCATGTAGCAGCGGAGATTCGACAAGACTTGGGTGCTGTGGTGACAGGACAGTTCAAGAAGATCTACATGAGTCGACACGAAAATGTAAGGTGAGTTCTATCATCTCTTCTGTCCACACAAGCTCATACTAACTCCATATTTCGTGGTGAGTGGCAAGATATGAAATGAGTCGAGGACTTCAGAAAAGACTAAATTCGTTGCATTAAAACAGTTTAATATCCTGTACTGTATAATGAAAAAGAATGATGAAAGTGACGACATCATATATATATATATATATATATATATATATATGTTAAAGATGCCAAGCTATTTAAAACCTGGTTTTACTCCATTTCCCAAGTAAGCAAACAGACAAACGAGTCAAGTTTGCGCCTGCACGTATTGGAAGTCTAGCTGACCCTCAAAGTAGTGCAAGTCAAGGCAACTCATGGTAAAAGTAGTTAACATTTATTATACCCAAGGTTAAATACCTTCTATATATATATATATATATATATATATATATATATATATATATATATATATATATATATATATATATATATATGTGATGCTGAACAGCCTATTTTTTCTACCTACTGCAGGGTAAAGGCCCCTCCCGTTGAGGGAGGTTTGGGTTTACTACTCCCATGGTGACCCAGTCCATATTGGGAGAGTGTATCTTTACTTGGGTGAATGAAGGTGGAAGAGAATCACAAACATCCATGCCTGCGCGGGATTCGAACCCGCAGCGTCTTGGCTGGAGAGCGGATACGCTAATCAGTCGGCCAAACAGGCTGGCAATTTTAATTTTAATTTTAATTTTACCGGACACTTTACCTTTGAGGGAGGTTTTGCACCAATGCCTCCCTCAAAGTGGAATTTGTCTCCATTCCGCCATCAAAGCAGCACTGAGTTCAGCGACAGATCGAGGACGTGCTGCTCTGGACCTCAATCGCTGCTCTACAGGAACAATTCGTCCCACAGATGTTCGATGGGATTCAGATCAGGACTCTACGCAGGCAGAATAGTCCTTTAACGCCCATCTCTTCATACCATTCCATAACAGCTGCAGCTTTGCGGCATGGGGCATTATCGTCTTGACAGTAACACGGGTCCGTTCCATAAAAATTCCACAGTGTAGGCAGCACCTGATTATCCAGAATATCAAGGCACTAACCTGCCTTCATTGAACCATGAATGCATACCACACCATTACTCCTCCACCACCAAACTTCACTGTGGGTACAACACATTACGGTTACAAGCGTTCCCCAGGTTGCCTCCACACCCACACCCTGCCATCAGACTGGAAACAGGTGAACCTTGATTGATCGCTCCAGAGTACCGTCTTCCACTGGTCAGGTTCACACGCGCTTTGTACCAGACCAGACGAGCCACCTTATTCGTTGTTGTGATGTTCTGCTTGTGCGTCGCTGCTCTTCCGTGGAAACCCGGTAAATAGAGTTCTTTTCTTACAGAATTAGTGCTCAACATGGTGTTACTGGCGCTCTGGAACTCATCACAGATGGTCTATGTCGATTGTAGCCGGTTTTTGCATGCCATACTATTCTGTCCCTGTCGGTCATCTTCGGCGGTGCCCTGAGTGTTTTCTTGCATTAGTGACACCAGAACGTTTCCATTTGTTGTTCACATTGCCAATTGATTTTGGATGCTCCAGTTGAGCAGCAATGGCACGTATGGACATGCCACTAATGTGACAGCTCACGATTATACCTCTCTCAAAGTCACTGAGTTCGCATCCTGTTGCCATACCACTTGTATTCAACTGCTACGATGAAACACTGCTTCCAACTATCTCTACACCGGTTTTTATGTTATTATTAACCAACTTGGAATGTTCCATAACTTCAAATTACAGGGGTGTCGGGACAATTATTGGTAGATAGTGTATGTACAGCATGACTCAAAAATCAAACTGTACTGAATAGCTACATCAACTCTGTCGAAGTTCAGTACAGTACTGTTGTTTGCGCCATACGGTGTATATATATTTCTTGGATACATGGGTTTAGTTATGTTTTTTCTGTTTATATACAAGTATATGAACAGAAAAGTGTATTTAAAAAAATATCAGATTGAAAAAGATACTTTTTTTTCCCTGCATGCGCTGTAGCCGGAAAATTCATCTGCAGAGCAGTTTCTGAATATATATATATATATATATATATATATATCATGGTCGTCGTATGTTTCGCTTTCGCGCAGGCCTACAGATTTTACCGTGAGCTTCCGTAACCGATAATCCCACGGAATATGTTGGTTGCTCCTTATTCTCGGTGGTATCCATCTCTGTCAAAGCGTGTGTTCACGAGGCCGGTTTGCCTGCTTTGCAGGAGGAAAAAGCCCAGGATAAACTAGGGGGGAAAACCCTGCTGTCCACGCCGAAGACCGGCAAACTTGGCTATTGCTGAGGAAAATCCTTAAGCTCCTCAGGTCACCGACGGGAATCGAACCTAGGACACACCTTCCCCAAACATATGGTTGCGAAGATATTATAAAGTGAGTAAAAGCAAATGTCCAAATTCTTCGCTTCATTAGACCATCTGTTGACACTCTGCACTGTGTGTGCACTGCAATAAAAGGTGGACATGAAATGATGTTTAAAAATTATAAATTAATTTATTCAGTGTGTAATTGTATAACTGAGTAATTGTATTTTCTGACGATGGATCAATCTGAAAAGTAAAATAAAGTGAATATGTCCGACTTTTAGTTTCTGCATTGGTTGCAAACCGCGCACAAGAGGTAAAAAGTCTGTTACAAAGGTCCTTATTGATGACTTTGTCCATTTTCACATTCACGATTCCTTCTCTGATTCGAACAATTTCTTGCATTTGGTGAGCGCAGGTTGGTTCTTGAGGAATATCTTTAAGAATTGATCACGGCATTTAAAATCATAACTGAAAGGCAACCATAATCTCAGATCACTAATATTATATTGCATGAAGCAGTGTATACTATAAAAATACAAAAAACCTTGTTATCCTCTTCAATAGCAATAGTCATTACTGTTTTGCATGATTTGTTCACTTATGGTGCACTTTGAGGAGATGTGGAAAAAGATGCTGTCATGAAATGTCTTATTAGGAAAGTCCAAGAAAGACTGAACTTCGCATCAATATTTATTCCTTTTGTTTCAAAATTCGATGTTTACATGCTTCATTTTACAAGGTTTGTTTGCTTTGAAGTGTTACGATACCCCCCCCCACCCACCAAAGTTTGCACAACACGACTGATCATAGTACATCAGTCGTGTTGTGTGGGTAGAAAAAGGTTTCGTGCAGGACTGATATTTTGTGACGCAGCTGTGTGAACATCGTGGAAAATCAGCATCTCAAGGGAGAAAATATGCATTTTTTGTACCCTAACGCCCGATCTGTACAGGAGGTGTTGGTCTCCTTCTTCCCCCAACACATGCGCACAGCCAACCTGGCTGTGCGCATGTGTCGGGGGCAGAAGGATATTTTTGACAGCAAAAATTGCACAACACAACACAATAATTCGTTGTCTGCCTGAGTGTGGACCGGAAGAAAAATGAATGGCACAACGGTTCAATCCACTGCCGCGATATGCTGGGGAAAATTATTAATGATTCATTCCATTGACACATTCTGAAATGTTCGCAACTTTGAAGATATCCAATAACAAAGAATGCTGACGAAGACTCCTCGTATGCTGCCTCCGTCTGGATACCGAAGTAGGTTCAAATATACTTGAACATACGCTGTAATAAAAGACGATATGCAGATCCCTGTAATCCCAAATTGTAATTGTAGCAGGCACACCACGAGGCTATTCTGAAATCCTCGTTGTTTCTAAGCCTCACACCGCCGTCACACTCGATCGAAATTTTCCTTTCCGTTTTCACCCAGTCCTTTGATTGCTTTCGCTCGACATTAAAACTTGTAATGACGAATTAATTTCGTCTAATGATTGAATTAGTTTAATTATTCTTAATTAATTTCCCCGTTTGTAGATTGCTGCATAAAGAGAATGAATGCTTAAGTAAGCATCGGAACAAGGCGGCAGTGGCGACTGTTTTAAAGGCAAACAGCCTCATCTCGTCGTACGGCCTCTCACTAGGAGGGTCTAATTAGCAGCCGAATCTCAACTGTGGGAATTTGTTCGCATTGCTCTGGAAATTGTGTCCTTTCACTCAAACGTTGTTCGTGGCGGGGAACATCGCATTACCATTTACAATTCACTGATTTTCACACCAGAAAGGGTGAGATGGGGTGATCGCCACTCCCTTCCGTTAGTCAGAATAAATAATTTATTCAAATGATTTTGTTAATTTTTAGTTTAATTACCAACACGTCCACACACACACACACACACACACACACAAAAAAACGTGCTTTCTTTCATTATAATATCTTAAAATATCGAAGTAATGTTAATAGAAAAAAAATTGAAGTAAATGTAATTAATAAAACTAAAAGTGTTCAACAAATAGGAATTTCCCAGTCGACCCTCTAATACGTCAATTGATCCTCCCCCCACAAAAAAGATAATTTCAAATTGTTTGTTTATATCACAGGAATGGTTTTTCAACTGAATGAGTTCCCACATAATATGCTAAGGAATGCCGGTTATTGAAGACTGAATTTAAATTGTTTATTCACTTTTCTGCATTTTTTGAAGAAAGAAAAATACCCATTTTTAACCAAGCAAAATTAGTTGGTTGGTTGTTTAGATTATGTCAAAGCAACTAACATGTTTGCACAAATGTTGGTTGGCATGTTGGCCACTGCGACAGCCTTTCCGCCTCCTTACCGAGAGGGCTAACTAATCTACAGAGCCCTTATTAAAGATTCTTCTCGTACGACAATGGGAACATTTTTATTAATCAGGGTCCGCTTGCCCGCCCACTTTCTGACTTTCTTAAAACTCTTCAGAATAACTTTAAGAAAGTCTTCAAAAAGCACGAATTAAATTCGAAAATTCGCTACCCCTCGGAATGCTGTCTTGGGAAGCAACTCCTGGTGCGCATAATCAACTTCAATCTATCAAAAGCAAACTTGGTTAAGAAATGGTAATAGAGTTTATCCTTTTTCATTAAATAATTAGCTTAATTGCTAAGTTGAGACCTTCGGACTATATCTGCATAAAACCACTAAGAATACTGAAATGAGTTGCTTGTTTTTTACCCATTATTTAATTATTGCTGGCATAGCCTATTCGAGAAGCTTAACAGAGACGGCAGATGAATGCTAAACAAAAAATAAAATAGAAATTTATTGTGGAACATGAAACTGGATTACACTCTAGCGCCAGGATCGGACGGAGCAAATAAGAAAAAAGTTTGAAAGAGAAAGTAATTGCGTACTGTTATTTCAAAACAATGTGTTCTTCGCGCCCCCCCCCCCAGACACACTATGCCACTTCGGTAATTAAATGTACGATGTGTAAGCTACCCTCCATCGTCCGCATGTAAAGCACCCTGACGACCATAATTACTGATTCTATAAGTGGATTTAATTAGTCAGGATAAATGCGAACTAATTAAGTACTCGGGCTCGCTTTGAGAGTCTCAGAAATGAAACACCGCTCGCATAACTGCAGAATTGTTCGAAGAGCGATGCCCCAGGAAACGATGCCGCTTTCCCAGGACTTGAGGGAAAATTTTTTTTAATTTTTTTTATTAATATTTTCAAAGAGAAAAAAAAAATTCTTCTTCGGTCCGAAGGCGAGTTCTGTGCATAATTGGTATTCAACGCGAGCAAACTCAGCATTCGGCAAAGAAAGCCGACTCCGTTATCATGGTGTTCTTGGAAATCTCTTCGAAATCCTGATGGGATTCGGAACATTAAGGAACAATGAAAGGGTCGAAGACGTCTCCCATTATTCATGGCATCAACTCGTCCAACTTGTCGACCCCTTCCGAAAATTTATACGAAGTTCGTTGTGAGTTCCACTTCGCTGTCTTTGTGCGCCCGTTAGCGTCGTGCAATTAATGGACAAAATAAATCTCACGCGAGATTGTCGAAGACTCAGCTCCGGAGATTTCTCATTCAGCGACGCACGCGGAGAATGAGGAATAATCACGTGATCTCTAGTCGCGATAAAAACTCGGGAGTCAACGGAATATCACAAACTCTTCGACAAAGCGCTTTAGACTTGGAGATGGAGGAATGCAACGGAGGCTTTCGGTCTACAGTCAGAGGAAAACATAGAAGGGGGAAGGATGCTGTGAAAGATTTATTCCTGGAAAGGATAGCGTTCGTTAAGGGAGGATGCAGTCTGCGCTAACGCACAGATTGGTGATGTGACTGAAGACCGAGAAACGCGACGGAAATGCTAATTAAGGAATGACAGAATGTCGGTGGGGAGGGATCTGTTGAAAAATGTCACGTTACGTTCTCTTGCACGCATCACTAAAGGAAGAAGAAAGTCACGCACGGCGAAGAACTAAGAAACACTCATTAAAAGCATGTTTAGTCGGGTGCCAAGTGGGATAAGTGAGAGTTGAGTTTGAGAACTGCATTAAGGATAAAAAAAATAGAAAGAGAGAAAAGAAGAAAAGTAAAAAAAGAGTAATGAGATAAAAGGAAGCAATACATTGGGAGAGAAAAAAGAATTCGATAGAGATAAAAAAAAGGAAGTAGAAAACGAAATAGAATTGAGAATATAGAAAAAATTCAAAGAAATGAAGACAAAAAGGTTGAGAGGGAGAGAGAACATAGTCAGTGAAAGGAAGAAATGGTGAAAAGAGAAAAGGAGATAAAGAACATTGAAATACATAGAAATGGATAAAGAAGACGACGTAAAATGAAGAGAGAGAAAGAAGAAAGAAGAGAAGGAAAAGGAGTTGTAAAAGTAGTTGCTTAAGATTACGGCGGAGGCAAGCAACGGGGCAACACATTTAGTGTGTTGTCTGTAAAGTGTGTGCATTCTTCTCCCCCTTTCGTTTGTTTCTCGGGGTAGAAAAGTAGAGAAAGAAAAGAAACAAAAGGAAAAACCGTATTGCTTCCGTGTGAGAAATGGAGAAAAATGAACGAAATCGATTAGAAAAGAGTGAACGCATTAATAGCAATGAGAAAAAATGTAAAAAAGAAAGTAAAAAAAAATTGATAAAGAATTGCGTAAAAGAAAGACAAAGAAAAAAGAAACAGAAAAAAAAGTAGAAAGTATGTGAAATGAAATAAAGAGGACAAAGAAGTACACAGCGAGACACGCAAAAGCAATAAAAAGAGAATTTTCTGTTCTCGAATAAGGATTAAGAGCAACGAAACGTGCGACTGTGCATCTTACTTCAGGTGGTTGAAAGTTGTAACGTGGAGCGACCGAATGGTTCGTTTCCTTGAAACCATAACGGACGAAGAACGACGGGATCGATACTTTCCCAAATGACACGTTGTTGTGGGAAAATTCCGCAAACTTTCCTCCAGAATAGCTCTTCTTGGTCTCATATATAACACTCAATAAGCTAGAGTATCACGTGATTTCATTTCTGGTTGACATGGAAACTGATAAACAATGGAATTTATGAGATTGGTGAAATGGACGGTATTTTTCACCAGCAAGAAATTGCTGCTGTGCTGGAAGACCGCTAAATGTGTCCATTTGGACAATTCCCGGTAAAAAGAAAAATTCGAGTCCCCCCCCCCCTCAAGAACAGCCAGCTGCGATTTTGATAAACAAACGCAGTAGTTCGTATATACTCAATTATCATAAATATTGTTATGCACACCATTCAGAATGGTCGGCATATCCTCTCATGGACCAAGAGAAGGTATGTTTTGGAACTACGCTTCTGCAGAATGTTATTGCAAAAAAGCACCCGACTCAAGATGTCCTTACGGTTCCGTGATTCATGATTGTGTGTGAGTGTGTGTGTGCTGCAGTTGTTTGCTCAATGCCAAAATTTCTCACGAGTATCATGCGTGACTACTTGCCAATCCTCTGCCGTTGCACGAAAGATGGACTTCGACATGAACTGCACGAGAGATTTCTTCCTCCTGAGCGGCTGCTTAATGGAAAGCAGTCGGCATAAACTTTTGCTTTCTTCCACTGCACCTGGATATCATTTCTTAATTGCAGCACCTCCGACACTCGCCGCTTGGATGCAGCGCACAAGGAAAAAAAAAACTTTTGTTATTGGTGTATGAAAATGCGTCCGTATTATTCTGCCCTTGAATCTTTCGTTGTCGACGATATATATAAGAATTGTGAAAGACCGAATGAGTGAGAAAGCTGAAGCCATTTGCGAGTTGAAAGTGATTAAAGAAAAGAAAAGAGCTGCGTGTAATTAAGCTGTTGATTTTCTTCTTCCACAAAAGTTGTTGACCGAAAGAAGTCGAGAGGGAATCATCTGGCATCCGCCGGTTGTAAAGAACGTCCCCTGATAACATTTTCTTCTCTTCGAGAGTAGTACGTGAATCGATATTTAATTTCAGTGAGATGTTGCATATCGCCGCTATAATTAGTGTTGTGTCTTCACCTGTCATGCCTTTGCTATCCCGGGGAAGTCTGATGGCAAATAACTGTTAATTACAACGAGTCCACACGTCTCCAAAACCATCGCAGGAGTCGGGCTGGTAGCACTTTGATCTTTGCAGTCGAGAGGATCAAAGCCAACCGATATTAATCTCCCTGTCGCGGGTGCATAAACACCCCTGGATGATCGCTTCAGCGGAAGAACAGAAGGAAATCTCCTTTCCGGAAAAAGCTCTGTTTAAATACTGGCAGAACAGTAAACACTTTTCTTTGATCTTATTCTCGGGATTACGAGAAGACGAACAAACAAAATTCCAGATGACTGTTTTCCGGTTGCAATATGAAGATCTTACCGCACTGGGGAAATACTGTTCGTTGGAAATATGGAAAATATAAGAGCGAAAGTTGTTGCAACTCGTATTACAAGTTTGTTTTATTTTATTATTCACACCGAGTTGTTAAGGAGCTACTATCTTGACAGGTGTACTAGCAAGGGTCATGCGACAGTTTGTCCTGCAGTTGGAAATACAGAGTTCAAATTCCATCCAGGATGCAAGGAATATTTATAAGAGTTTCTCAACTGAAGGCGAATTAGTCGATCTCATGCGAAGCGCAACATTTTTTCAACTACAAACCAGCCAGAGAATCCAGGCAATTAACCGATGCAATGCACGGGCAACCGAACAATACACCCTTGCATTTTATCAGGGGTAAACAACTGCGGTGATATTCTTGTTGGACATGATAGGAAGGGCCCAAATACGACGAAAAACAAATCCTGAACACAGACAATGTTTTGATGTACTCCTACAGAATCAATGTTGCTAGCTGGTCAACTGTGGTAAGTCGTTGTAAGCGACCACAGCAAAACCACACGTGAGCATCCAACTTTATATAATGGTGTCTCTATCTATCACTCTATCTATCTATTTATCTATCTTATTGCGTGCATATACGTATATATCCTCCGTCAGAAACTAAAAAGCAGGCTTTCACTGGAACTTGAGTACTTCAAAGAAACAAGAACTGTCGCGAAATTCATGGAGGAGTGGAATTCAATTGGTACCCTCTTCTGGATTGACGACGACATACGCTTCATCTGAAAAATAACTCAGACTGAACTGAACTGTAAATTTTGAATTCATTTATTGCATTCTCTATTGTATACCCAAAAGGAAAATGTTTCTTTCTCTGTAATATATACACTTATATACTTATAAAATGTAAATAGTCATTGTTTACTTATCGTCTAATGTATATTTTAGCAAGTTAAATAAATAAAAAAAATATTTAAAAAAATTATTGCGTTTATATAGGAATACGAGGCCACAAGCTATCATGTCTTAGCAACAGCGACGTAGTAACTTTATACTGCCGATCTATCAATAAGTTACTAATGACGAATCACACCTGCCAAGACGTTCACAACTCACAACAACTTTTCTGTTCTTAACATATTGAGAGCAGCCGTTTTAGGATAAGTCACGTTTTCCCGAGTAACTGAACTTTCAGAATAACGTTTTTAAAGCTCAGAGTTGAATAGCGTTTTATCTAATCTGGGCTAAACTCAAATTCTAACTACATACTTCAATGATGATACTCACGGGAAACTTCTTCGAAATTAAACGGTTTGAAAATCGAAAAACTCATTGGGTGTGCGACATATCTGCATGCCGTACCTAAAATGCATTCTGTAAATTTCACAGGCCAATGGACGTGTAAAATTCAACTCTGGAAGGCATTTGGTTGGATTAGGGCACAGGCAACCAACGTCACGAGTAAGCGCAGTCACGTTTGCAGCTCGTGTGTTCGCTGACGTTTGTTTGCTTGCAAGGAAGAAGAAAAAAATAAAAATAAAAATAAACTGAATTTACCGAAACTTGCAATTTCGTTTGATGATGGGATATTAAGCTGTGTTTTAAAAAAAGAGGATCGAACAACAATCTCATTTCTTGTGACATTCGAGTTCGAATCTTTGCAAGCAAAGAGGTACGGTCACACAGTTCTCCGTGCTCCTGGTAATGTCGGATGGCATCCGGAACTGCACATCGTGTCAAACTTCTCCCGACGTCTAAAAATTACTTCGACAACTTAAGTTTTTTGTTTCTGAATTTCATGAGTGCGGAGCACTTGTTATTATTCGTTTAGTCCTCTGTCCACCGCACAAATCGATAAACAACTAATTTGGCGTACAATACAGACAGAGGCAGAACTCAAGCACAGTCAAAATGAGAAACGGGTTCCTTTGGACACCTAATAAGTCAAGAATTCGTTCAAAAACTCTACCAGAGGGGAAAGAGACAATGAAGAGAAGAAAGCAAAGAATGCAGTTTTAAGGGCATTCAGTGCATTCTCTGAATTCCGACAACAAAAATTGAAAAAGATAGACCAAGATTTTCGAATCCATATTATCGAACCTTTAGATAGGATAATAAAAAAAAAAGAAGGATCACGTAATAGCGATGTTCAGGGTGAATAAGTTTTGAAAATATTTGATTTAAATGAAACAACCTGAACACGAAACCTCATTGTTATGATTAGTGCGCAGTTACTACGATAATTTGTTAAGTTACTGCGCAGGGCAAAGCATTGTTTTATCATGACATCAGTTCCTGATTAACGTTAGCTTATAAAAGAAAAGAAACTGATGTATTTATTATGTGCGTGGATCGTGTTTCTTACTTTTTTATAAGTAGCCGCATCTATTATTAATCCAACTCCAAACTTGTTAAATAAAAATGCAAAAAAGAAAAAAAAATTATCGTTTAGAAGGTAAAGACTTCTCTCTCTCTCTCTCTCTCTTTCTGAAAGAAGATAATTACGTTAACATCAGCTTCTGCAGACTGCACAGAACCCTTAGTTACTATGGCAACGGCATCTGGCCATACTTCTCCCTAGTAACAATCGAAATGGGCGGCATATCTCTTCTACGCTTCCACAAAGTACTCTGCCAAATATTGGACACGCCCTGTTCGCTGTCTCTTCCTTATCTAGAAAACTGTGCGATTCCATGCACATAGCGGGGCAAAGATTCTTCGCGCAAATTCTGCTGAAATCCTTCTATGTGAATGAGGATACCGAGGGTCTCGTATCCTCGAGATATTAAAGTTCAAAGTTCAACTCAGAGAATACGTGATTTGTGCGAAGCTGAGAGGCGTTCAGGAACATCCCTCCGCTGTCCACTCGTGAGTATCTGTCGGTGAAACAATGGGATCAATCATGTGGCTGTAAATGAGATTTCCTGACACGCCAAAGCGGAAACTTTTCCCGATAGATTCAAGGTAGCCGACCTTCTCGGCAATGAAGCAATGCATAGCACGGACTAACCGATTTCAATTGCAGTTTCTGAGCTTAAAAATGCATTAAGAGAGTGCTAATGAAGCCCTCTGAGGATTGTATCGAGAGATTTTTCCTTCCTTCAATGTAAGTAAAACAATAAAAAGAAAAGAAATTTCTTTCACAAAGATGACACTCTTTGAACTGTACATTGTGTAGTTGTCATGACAACCATTCTGTTCACACGACTTGTAATCGCTTTGGTTTAGCTTCAGTCTCTGAATATGCTAAGCCGCAAAATATAAACTCTCTCACTCTCTGTCTTTCCACCCATTAATTTTCCTCCTAACTCTGATAATAATTTCTTTCTTCTGTTTGTAGCATCCTTTTTGCTGACATCGTTGGATTCACGGCCATTTCTAGCACTTGTCCCGCTGCCGAACTAGTTCGAACCTTGAACAAGCTCTTCGCTCGCTTCGATCAGCTCTCTGAGGTAAGTCGACCGACGGAAGAACATCCGGGGGAGGGACATTTCCTCTTAACTATAATAAATTAAACCAAACCATAATACATGCTCATAGTAATTATTTTCATCCCTTTCTTAGAAGTACCATCAGCTTAGGATTAAGATCCTGGGGGACTGTTACTACTGCATCAGTGGAGCTCCAGACCAGCGATGCGACCACGCGGTGCTCTCCGTACACATGGGCTTGAGTATGGTCGAAGCTATCAAGTAAGTACAAAACGGGCGGAGGGTTGTTTAATCACCATTTTTGGATGATGCATGAAATATGCAGCGAATCTTCACTTTAATCAATGCTGAAAAACAATGAAACTTCATTGTTTTTCTACATGCATATTTCCTTCCGCATTTATCGAAAATGCATTTAATTCAACTGCGAAGTAGCCTCCAGCGATGAGTTCTGAGATTCCATGCAAATGCAAAGCAATAAAAACAATAATTTCTACATGCAGGCTGAGAAATGATTACCTGCTGATCATACCACGTTTGTCAATGGGGAAATTTAACTTCTACGTTAACGTCTTCATCTTTGGCGTGCTACTCGTTGCAAGGTTCTTGTGTGAGAGAGTATCCTTGGCTACGAAATTCCTTGGATTTATGGAAAATATTGCACCATTGTACCTTTCCTTAGATAGGGAAAAGCAATTACAGGCTAGATAATGTGATATCGTTATTATTTTTTCGTGTCCGCGCGGTTAGCCTAGTGGCTGTGTGCTCTGCAACCATATGCATGGGAAAGGAGTGTCCTGGGTTCAGTTCCCGTCGCCGACGTGAGGAACGTAAGGATCTTTCTCAGTCATAGCCAAGTTAACCGGACTTGGATTGTGGGATTTTTCTCCCCAATTTATCTGGGAGTTTTCCTCCCGCAAGCTGGCAAACCGGCCTCGTGAGCACAGGCATCTACAGACATAGGACACACCGGGAGGCATAGGGAAGAAGAAGATTATTTTTTCGCTTGGAAATGGAGATGAATAAGCGGGAAATTTTGTTGGACAAGAATGCGCCATGATTAGAAAAACCGACTGATCAAAGCAGTAAATTGTTTTTGTTGGCAGACAATGTGACGTGTTGGCACTCTTGAGTAAGCGTATCGATTGAAAGCTTTTTTTAACATTTACCACGTCGTTACTTAATAAAACCCTTGCCACTGCTTTGGTGACAAGGATTTGTCGACTCTGGCGAGCGAGGTAAGAGAATATGCAGTCGTGTTCTAAGTGTCGAATCCAGCAATTGTGTTAAAAATCTTCATCCCATGATCTTAGTTCTGCATTTGCACGTCTCGATGTGTTGTTCGGTCCAATAACATTTCTTGCAGTTCTCTAAACTGCCAGACAAGCAATTCTCAAAGGCGAATGAATGCGTTTTGTTTCACTGACACGAACAAATGTGCGTCACAACAACCCTCGAATCCTGCTTAACAGTTTCATATGTCGCTACTTTCTTTGTAAGACGATCCAAACGTGATGACGTCATCCCCATCGAGTGACGCAGTATACCAGGAAAAAGTACTCGAAATGAAACATCAAAGCGATGATGTCAGCTCGTTTTCTCTCACGCGATGGATGCACCTCCAACTCACCTTTTCCAGATGGGTCAATAAAACGAGTGGCAATAAAAGCGCCACCCTCCACAAAGGCAGCCATCAAAGAATTCACCTTTGTGACAAACAGACGAGCGAATGGGAGGTTGAGTAATTAGCACTTTGTCCGCGTGAATGCGTCCAATCGATCCTCCCTTAAAAGGAACGCAGGTAAGACGTACTCGAAATATCGACCTGCTCAACTCCAGCCTTCTCATCCCCGTCAACCTCCTCCGGCGTGTAATGCAGCAGATTACTGTGCATACATGAAGAAACGGCATCAAGAACACAACACCAAAATGTGATGACGGATTAAAATTAGGTGAGCTGCACTAAATAGAAGCAATGAATTACCCTAGGGACTGTGAAGAAAGCATCAATGATGGAGTGAAATGCGTAATAAGTACATGAGCGAGAGATTCATCTGCCACGTGGAAAGCTTGCGAATAACCAATTTAGTAATAAGAAGTCCGTACGCAGATAAAAATAACAAAAGTATGAAATATATACATTTTAATACACAATAATAACGAATCAATCATGGCGTGTGGGTTGGGGGGGGCTCATTAATTGGACACGGAATTAAAGAACACATTAAATCAGATTTCTTGTTTCTCATGAATTTGCAGGTGAAGTTTATTGTTGAGTGGTTGAACACCTTGAATCTTTGAGAACAAGAAGACCAAGCAAAAAAGAGCGGTATAGAAGAAATAAAGAAAAGGAAGAAGAGAGAAAAAAGAAACGAAAGGAAAAAAGGGAAATGGGAGGAAAAAAGAAAACGGAAAAAAAGAATGATAAAGGGAAGAAAAAATGAAGAAAGGGAAAAAAAGAAAACGAAACAAAGGAAATAAAATAAAAAAGAGAACCATTTCAAAAAATATAAACATGGAACTCATGAAACAGGGCAAATTACTCGCTGGAGAGTCAAGTTGCCATTTCTGAGAGTTTAGCAATTTAAAAGGAGATGTTTTAGGACGAAGGGTCCTTGATGAGAGTCTCCCTTGAAGAAAAAAAATCTCCTGCTGTGATAAAAAATGCATCTTCATTACTTATGCTGATGATATAAAACGGAAAGATGGCTCTAAACACATTACATTTAATTGCTGCTGAAAATGAATTCAGTACAATACGGGGAGACTGTTACGGGGAAGGGGACGGCATTCGTTTTACTTGCCATCTTGTCTTCGCAACACTAAGTAAAGACTTTTCTGCTGCTTTATTTATTCATTTTCTTATCATGGCGAAAACACGTTGTCGACATTCGCTAATGAGAGGGGGGGGGGACCAAAGAAAGAACAACAAGAAAACACGGTGATCTTCGTTTGGCTCTGTTTACTAGCAACGAGAAAGTCCTTTATAAAGGAAAGTCGTGTACTCGGAACAGTTAATTAGACACACGATAAGAGGAGGAATAATAAACATTCATCAGACCCACCTGGCTCCACCTAAATGCATTTCCATTCTCTGAACGTTCGTTCATCTTCTAACTTGCGCGTTGTAATTCGCTGTTTTCGCCTTTCTCTCATTATGGAAATCTCGTTGCAAGAAACGCTCCCTAGGATATTGAACAGAGTCTAGTTTTAAGCGGCTCAATCCTTAGCATTAAGCAGAAGTCGTCAGGCATAGGAGACTCGAAGATAAGATTAATTTTATTAAGGTCGGAGAATATTCAAATAACGTGACGGAGGTTGGGGAAGCAGATAACGGTGGGAACGCGATCGAATGAGAGATCCCACAGTAATCATGGTCAAACCCAGTCTGTAAATTTCTCCAGAGCCCCTTTACAGAGAGCAGGGTTAGCGTGTGAAGACGACCACATAGAACGATGCTCCTTCTAAATTACAATAAATGCAATAAGTGGTGTGTAGAATGATTTCTTGATATTCATTGGGCCCGAAAAAATACAGGGTGGCCATAAAATAACTTTCTCTCTTTGGAGGCATCTGTAGCTAAAACCAATAAACGGAATGAGACCAAATTTTATATTGAGACTTTTGAAGGCACGGGGAGATGATTTCCGCGAAAAAAAATATTTATTACCAAAAGTCGACGATAGGGGAAATTTTGGCGCTGGCGGAGCCAAAAACTTTAATTACATTAAAGGCAGATAAAATGGAATAATAACATTTCGACGGTATAAGCGACAGCCGCTTATCACAATCGACGGTGTAAGCGCTTATACGGATAGAAGTGAAGCATTTTCCATAAGATTTTCCAGACTGTACCGTAAGCCATATCAAGTTTGCGAGCTATGGCACGAGCGCTTGGACCAGTACTAGTCCCTGTGTCGTCGAACACCGCAGAAGCAACGTATGCTACTGTCTCTTCTTGCACTGCTTTCCGTCCTCTGCCAGGTCTAACTCCTACCGATCGAGTTTCTTCAAACTTCTTAATCATAGCTCTCCGTGCTACAGCTGACATAGGACCTGTACGCAGGTTATGAAGTCTTATAAATTCCTGAAGGGCCGCTTCGGCATTGCACTGTTTAAGGTAAAACAACTTAACAAGTAAAGCACGCTGAGGCAAGGTAGGACGTATATTGCGCACAATTCATCAGTCATTCGAATAACTGCCTGAACGTTCCCAATCCCTTTTTAAGTGGAATTGGTGGCGCTGCTGTCACGTACGTACAGTAAAATTTGCATAATCCTTTTTACCTGCGTTTACTGCAAATATTTCACTGCTTTCGGCTCCGCCAGCGCCAAAATTTACCCTATCGGCGACTTTTGGTACTAAATCCTTTTTTCGCGGAATTCATCTCCCCATACCTTCCAAAGTCCCAATACAAAATGTGGTCTCATTACGTGTATTAATTTTGGCTACAAATACCTCCAAAGAGGGAAAGTTAATTTATGCCACCCTGTACTTTTATATATTCGAAAAAAACTTTAGCTGTTGCATTTACCTCACGGGAGAGATTTCGATTGCGATGTAAGAGAGGCTTTTGTTTTCCTAAAACCAAAGCGCACTGGAAGAGAAAAGGCCGTTTCTTAATGGATCGAATTGAATGAAATCGACCAATAATTTGGCCTCCATGGCCTGATTTAACCGTTGTTTTCACGTTAAAATATAAATAAAACACAGAAGTTAGGACATTTTCCAGGAAGAATCTGCAGGTATGGTAATAATCACACCGGAAACGATTTAGGTGTTTTTGACTGCTGTTGAACACTGCTTGGCTGTTTGTGGGTGTACAAATGGTGTTGTTCGTATCTCTCAAGGGATAATATTAAAAGTTTAGTTTTACTCTAACGAAGGAAATTATCTTTTCCTTTGGTGTATTTATATAGTTGTTAAAGTTTGAAACTCGGAAGTTCTATTTTGATGAATGTTATAAAGAAAAGCGTACAATTAGTCTATTTCTTACCAATACTTATCTGAAAAATTTCGAATAACTTACCAGAAGTGCCATTTTATATATATATATTTTTTGTTGTTGTTGTTGTTGTTGTTGTCTGTCACTCATAAAATATCAGCTTCCTGATATACACTTGCCAGCTTTTTCATTGGTCCAAAGAGATGGAAACCAGTGAAGATTCGAACCGTATGACGGAAGGGATACACCCTTCCAGTTGCAACTCCATAATCATTCGCATTTGTGTCTTTGCAAATGCGTGAAGCAGAGTCAAATTATCGTGTGTGCAGCACAATGATGCTTTTAAGCATAAACTCAGAACGTTTACGACGAATTGCCAAATATAATTGAATCAGTGTGTTAGAGCACATTTGTCATTCACGCTGCTCCCCTGAACAACAGCGTGAATGACGAAGAACACTCAACACCAGAAGGACACTGTTACGATTCCAGAACAGTGTTATCGTGATATAAGAATCAGCTGGCGATGTGACTGATGTATACCGGTAGTATAAACTATCAGAAGGGCCACCCTGAGTACGAAGATCTCGTCAACATGCTCGGCTAAAGCAGAAGAGGGCGTCCGGAAGTGGGGTAGCAACCCGCTTGTATGATGTAAAAATTAAATCGTCATAGAAACAGACGGATCTGACGAGGAAAAGGCACTGGAAACAGGACACATTAAGGACTGCAAGTTGGAAAATTCGTTCCTTAAATGAAAACAAGATTGGATAAGCGAAATATAAAATTGGCTTGCATATAAGAAAAAAAAACCCAGAAAGTTGAAGCAATGTATAAATTAAATCAATTTTTTAGTGGAGTAGAGAAATAAGAGGAAGCAAAGCAGGCATTGGAATAATAATAAATGATGATTTTCAAAATGAAATAAAAGAATGAAAATATGTATCTGAAAGGATGCTGAGAATAAAAATAAAATTTCAAAATAAAACCCTAAATATAAGTAGTGCGTAACAAAATCCGAAAACGAAACTTGAAGAATTTTATGAAACGCTACAGAAAACTAAAAAAATATCATCAGATGAATTAATAATACTAGCAGGGGACTAAAATGCAATAATTGAAAACAGTGTAATACCAGGAGAAACTTGTCAAAGATTTGATGAAACAATTCAAAGCTCAAATGGAATAAGATTGCTTCAGTTTGTACAAATAACAAATTTATAATAAATAATACATTTTTAATCACAAGAGGCAACACAAAATAAAGTGGGGAAATAACAAAGGACAAACGTCTCCCGCAGATTATATAATAAGAAATAGAACAATAAAACTAGATGAAATATTGGATATGAGTCCTTACATCTGCAGACATTGGAAGTGACCATGGACTACTGATGAGAAAATTTAGATTCCAACAAAAATATAAATAAAGTGAAAAATAAAAATAAAGAAATACAAAGAAATAAATTTAAGGTACAGCATTACAAGAAGACAGTATAAGAATACTTGACCAAAATAGACTAAAAGAGCTACATTATTTCAAAAAATGTTATCAGTAATGAGGAAGATGTGAATGCTTATTGAGAAAAGATAAACATAACCACCTTACCGGTCATTATGAATCAAATACGCATCTCATGCGCTTCGTATCCATCATATATTACAATATAATATCAATGGTATTGCAATTTTGATATGCACTTCGCATCCATGATAACCTTGACGTCTTGGCTGGTAGCGTGGTTATATAAGCATATGAGGCAGTGGGACAGGCTGGAAAGTACAAACCAAGATGGGTATACTCAAGATATGAAAGCACTATAAAGAAACCAAAAACTGCATTTAATAAACATTTGCGATATAAAAGTAATATAGACAAATATGAAGAGCATGAAAGAATAAAAAATGAAATAAACAACAGAATAAGACTCAAGTATGGAGAATGATCCGAAATCAAAGAAAATACATTTATGAATACATAAACATACCAATCAGGGAAAGAACAATTTTACCAACTCTATTTGATAAAAAACTATTTTAGGAAATTATATGAATGTGGAGAAGAAAATAAAATGTCTGAAATGCTACAGCCAGAAAACACAGGTAAAAATTGAAATAGCTAATAATTTAATGTAATCAGTCATCTCAAAATTGAAAAAATAGGAAACCTGCTGGAACTGATGCAGATACCACTGTATCAAAATGATCAAAGATGTATATACTGAAGACATGAATATTTAATAGCATATCAGAACATAAATATACAGAAAATCTCTATAAGGAAAGGGATCAGACAAGGCGATTCTTGAAGTCTAGGTTTATTTAACATAATCAAGAACGAAATAATAATAGAATTTAAGAAAAAGAAATTAAATGGAATAAAATTAACAACGGAATTTAAATTTAGTTGGATACTCAAATGCTGTAGCAATACTTGCAGGAAATGAAGATGAGCTCCAAACGCAATATTCCAACTTCGCATGTTGAGCAATTTTGACATTCAAATATCAACAGATAAATAAAAAACAATGGAAATTGCAAAAGAACCGATCGGATGTATATCAGAACTAAATTGAAAAATACTTGAACAAGGAATGAAATTTAAATACCTAGGAATAAATGTGAACAGTGAAAATATAACGCAGGATGAAGTAAAAGTTCCTGAAGACTAATAAAATATCAGGATGTTTAAATTCAAACGTATGGAAAAATAAAGATCTAACAAGAAGAAAAAAAACGAAAGTAAGAACATATTATTATTATTATTATTATTATTTCGGGCGACTCCAGGAGTCCTTAGACTCATCGAGGGAGGCCCTAAACATCATGTCCACACAACTATGCGATTACATTCTCACAGTATCTATCATACATTGCCTTGAACTCGTTAACCGTCATAGCACCCATAACAGACTCTGGCAGCTTATTCCACTCATTTACCACTCTAAAAGTAAAGAACCCAGCTCTAACTTCTAACTAATATATATCAGTCTCTAACTAATATAAATCAGTAGTGCGAACAATATTCACATGTGCATGTGAAACAACAATTGAAACGTAAAAAATACAAGATAAATACATGTGAAATGAAAACATTAAGAAAAATAGTTAACAAAACAAAATTTGATAGAATGAAAAATTAAAATATTTACGAAGGATGCCAACTGCATCCCATAAACGCATGGATAACAAAGAGGAGATCGGAATGGAATCAACATGTTAATAGGATGGAACCAAAAAAAAAAAAAAAAAAGGGAAACTAGCAAGAGACTCAAAACCAAATAGTAAAGACCAGTTGGTAGACTAAAAAAAAAAAAAAAAACGGTCAACAGATTGCCTCCATTGACGTATTGAAGATGCAACAAGCTGAAGCTTGAATCAAGTGGGTGTTTCCACTTCACTGGTCATCGATGTTTCCAATTAGCGATTTTGATGCAGCATCTTTAACAGGCAGAAATTGGGTCGCACTCTACATACCCGCTGTAAATGACCACCTTTTACGCTACCGCCTTGCAAATGATTAATAAAAATATTGCTCTCTGATCTAGGAATTACTATATGATTCTGTTCAACTGTTTTTCTAGCCTATGCATGTTTTGTTGGCTGTATAGATGTGGGTTGTGAGTGATGTTAGTTTATGAACGAATAAACGAATAATTTATACCTTTAATTTCAAAGGGAATGTTAATCGGTGCTTTTTATTTAGCAAGTTCCAGAATAGCGGCTATTGTGTGTTCCATCAGATTTTCACGGTCTTCCTAATGGGAGCTTTTCATTGTGCTTAATGATTTCCTTTCCTCTCAAACGAACTCGTACACCGATTTCTTCTTCCACTAAATTAAGCTAATAACTTTTGTTCTGGCTAGAATATGTGATAAGAAATAAAAGAACAGTCACGTGATCACTAGATCCCTTTTTCTGCTTTTGTTGTGCTCTGGCAATCGCAGTGGCAGATGTCGATTTAAAACTTTGTGCCAAACTTAGGAGCTTCCAAAAATGTTACAAATTAAGCCCCCCCCCCCTCTTAACATACATTTTGTTTCTTATATGTACTTTAAGTAGTATTAATAAGGTCAGCAACATTTTCTTCGATTTCGTGATGAATTAAACACGTTTATGATTCTTTAACATTTTTTTTTTCGGAACGAACTGTGATCGGAAGGCTTAAGAAAATCTCTACAGTCTGATGCGGATATCAGAAATATGGATGTCGGGTGGCTGGTTTTGCAGTAAGATAACGTACCAAAACACAGATCAAAAGTTGTAGAATTCCATGTCGAAATTGGGGGTTAATGTTTACAAATAGTTCGTAATCATTAGACTTTTACTTTCCCCGAAAATCTCTGCTTAAAAGCCGTTAATTTTCATTAATCGAAGAGCACAAGCCAGGCTACCATTCGATCGATAGCCTAGTTTCTTTTCCTAAAGTTGGAAAAAATGTGTCAAAAATATTTGAAAGGTAATTGTGTTATTGTTGAAAAAGAGGACGGCTATGTTTTCAAAAAAAAAAAAAAATCAATGTTTTGACAATAATCCACACGCTCTTACTGTGGACTGGGTAGAAATCTTCTCTTTAATATGCTTGTTAAAAGAATTCTTGTTAAATATTCTCTATTATATCGTTATTTTCTTTGTTTAACTTTTTTCTTCTGTTTTTCTTTAATTGTTTCGGCGGCGCAATCTTCGATTATGTACTTTTTTTTCGGATGATTACTTTTGTTTTATTACTGGAGAATCTTAGGGATGGAATTAAATTCGTGTCTAGACAATGTTTTTGGAAAGTTCATGCACCATTTTAACTTTAGGATGCTTGATAGAACTATACGCCTGATTCCTTCAGGAAATTGCCTGCATCACATCCAATTAAAAAGAGATGAAAGAATTTCGACAGCAAGGAATGCGGGCTAAGATCGAACGAATTGGATGGGGCATTTCTCAGTGTCTGGGCCCGCAGAATTATATCACCCTCCATCTATTGTAACTTCTGCTAACATGGGATCCCATTTTTATATCCAGTAGAAAAAGAAGACACAATATCCTTGTCGCCAATAATAGTGCAAAGATTGGTGGAAAAAAAAAACGCGTTAAGACAAGCTTAGAAAATCAGAACGTATATAATATGAAGCACGCCTTTAATTACAGAGGATTCATTTAAAAATGCAGTATTAGAGACGCGTCCGTTATCAGTTGCTTCATTGCAATTAATAATCTGAATTTAAAGAGGACGCTTTTTAATCAAAATACTCCAAAGTTTCCCTTTATATATCTTTATGTCACAAAAGAAATTTCAGCTGTGCAAGCCGCGAGGTTTTATACGTTAGAGGAACGCATATCAACAACTCTTTTTAAATTTACCTAAATGAAATAATAATAAAATGGAATAAAAATTTCCATCAAGGTATTAAACTTTCTCTTACTGTGAACGTATGATCAACCTACTGATGACCAATTACAGAATCATCATCATCATCATCATTAAATTCCTGATGACCAATTACAGAATTATCATCATCATCATCATTAAATTCCTGCCATGTACCCTCAAGGGGTGTACAGGATATGATAGAACTACATGAAAAAAATTACATCATTACTAACTTCCTATCTACAATTTTCCTCCAAATCAGTCTGTTAGTTGTCGACTCCAACATTATAAGATCTTATATTTCTATCGTCTAAGGCACTTTGTACCTTATCAATCCACCTATATCTTGGTCTTCCTCTGGATTGTTTTGCTGCCAACCTGGCAGAGAACACTTGTTTTGCTAATCTTTCTTCGCCCATTCTGTTTAAGTGACCATACCATCTGAGATTAGCTCTGCTAACGCATTCCTGGATGTTGACAATGTCAAGTTATTTCCTAATATCCTCATTTTTAATATGATATTGCCATCGATGCCATCTGTTCACGCCTATAATCTTTCTCAGGACTCTCATATCTGCGGTCTCTAGTCTTTGGTGAAGTGTTTTACTTCTGACCCAGCTCTCAGATCCATAAGTTAAAACTGGTTTGAACACTGTCTTGTATACAGCTACTTTAGTGTTCGGACTAATTTCTCTCTTATTCCATATGAATTTATTCAATCGACTTCCTACCATACCAGTTTTGCTGATTCTGTTGTCTATTTCTATATTTAATTTACCATCTTCAGTAAAAATCGTGCCTAAGTAGCTGAAATGTTTCACTTGTTCCACAGGTTCTCCATTCACAACACAGTTGACATTTTCAATGATTCTGCCAATTACAGAAAGATATTTTAAATTGAAATGAGATAGCCGAAGAGTATGGAATGATAATATCAACAGAAAAATCAAAAACGATTGCCGTTAAAGGATAAGATCCAGTAAGAACTAAAATAGTACGGGATAAGATTTTAGAACAGGTGAATTTATTTAACTTCCTAGGATGTATGATCACATATGAAAATGAAAAAGATATAAACCTAAAAATCCAACATATTTAAAAAATATTGAAATATGGACAATAAAACAAAAAAACAAACAAAGATTAATAACAGCTGAAATGAAGTTTATGAGAAAGACTGCAAAGTATAATCTATTTGATCACAAAAGAAACGAATAAATTATGAAAGAATTAAACCAGGAATCAGTAATAGAAAAAATATAAACATAAATGTAAGGAACACGTTTGAAAGAATGCAAAGAGAAAGATTACCAAAACAAGCCTTAAAGTGCAAGCCATTAGGAAAAAGAAAACCAGGACGTCCTCTTAAAAGATTCAACGATGACTTCTAAAGCCGGAACAGGTCACTCCAGGCCTAAATCCTTGATAGGTATGATGATGACGAAGAGGAACGTATACCAATGCTCGCTCACCTTGAAAACCTTTAGCCATCCATTTCTAGTTTCTTTTTGATTTTTTTTTAATTTAACCATACCACAAATAATATGCCTTTTGGATTCGCAGTCACCTCTGATGAGGAGATGAATCTCTTTCAAAACACGGATTTTTTTCATGCCGCCAATATAATTTAACGGAGAAACAAAGTGGATATTTTTAATTTGAAACCTCTGAATCTTCAACACAATAATTTTTCATCATCCACTTAATTATTATGAAATCGATATGCGATAATCAGTGCGCCCGTGTTACCAAAGAATGAAAAATTTTAATTGCTTAGATAAGGAATAAACTTTAAAAGAGATTTTATTATACTCCAAATAAGGCCTTAAAGAAAGAACAGAGTTCTAAAATATATATTTTTTATATTAAAGAACTGATTTCCCTGGGGAAATATGAGCATGTCATTGAAACTACTATTTTTACTTCTACATGAATTATGATCTTTATTTAAATCGCTTGAGATTGCTCGAATTTGATGACTTCCTTTCTTTGTGCATGAATTACACCTTTAATTCTTTCTTTCTCAACCGGTTGCTTCGTGGGTATTTACATTCTCCGCACTGAAAAAATTGTCTGTGAGCTCTGCAACTATTTTGAACAAATTGAGACTGCTTTCTCATTACTGTCGAAATAGAGGAAAAATTGACTTGCATGAGAGATTGGAAAAGAAAATCAACGAATCTTACCTTGACAGAGAAATTACACGTGCGCACAAAGTACCTTCTTTGCGTTACCATGGTAACCAGAAAATATTAGCTAAGTTCATTGTCCATGTGATTCTCTCCCACTTGAATCATTTTCTATTTTTTTATTTTTTGGTGTATTTGACCTTCAAAATCCTCTTGAGACTTTATGGAAAAGGGCATTTATATTTACTGAAACATGCTTTGGTTACGCCGCTAGCATTCGCGTATAAACTTTAATTTTCTTAAATTTAATGCCACGTCTCTCGCGCTTGATTTAAACCTTGCTTTTTAGCACATCTTCCAGATAAAAAAAAGAAAATAAATAAATAAATAAATAAATAAATAAATAAAACAAAATAAATCATATAATCCCTTTTATGATCCTAAACTTTAAACGATATTGCTGTGCGCAATAGTCTGAGAGTTCTTTCATCTATTTTTCTGAGTTGAGGGTTTAAACACTAATTTCCGACTAAAATCCCACTAGCTTTTTTTTTTCAGCTGGTTCGTCCGAGTCAGGAACCTGTAGAAAAAGGCCTAGAAAAACTTCCTAATTTAGTCGGCGAATAGAACTATATCCATGACGGTGCTTCTTCTGGCGGTCTTGCATTATGGAAGCATCACCACAACAGTAAGAAATCGGTATTACAACTTGTAGCAAAAATACTTTCCTAGTCTTCCTTCAGGCTAATGAAGCTGATGATAACTGCAAACATTTATCCAAAACCTTGCTCATATCTAAATAGCCGTTAATATTTATTACGCATGCGGAAGCTACTGATTGCAACTTCATTCTACCGTCTTCTTTTCGCCTATACCGAAATAAATATAGAAACATAAATTTGATGTACTAGAATACAAATCGTTGATATACCTATTTATTTTCAGGATGACAAATCATTGTTAATCTTGTCACCAGCAGGACAAGGAATTTGGGGAATACAAAGTAAAATATTGACATTCAACACCCATGATTTTATATAGTAAGAGATTTTTTTTCTCGGTTTGTTTTGAGGAATTCCGATTTACTAATTTAAATTGTAAACCAGTATAAATCACCAGTTGTGTTGAGAAGGTATTGTCTTGGGAATTATAAAATATCAGGATTTAGGCGGACAGTATTTGAACCAAAGAGGACACTTAGGTTTTTAAAAGCTGAGGAGGCTATGAAGGTCGTGTGTTTGTGACACATTGGTGAACCACGGAGTCACCCCAAGAAGAAGTAATTGATCATGATTTAGATTGGAATATCAAAAGGTAAGTGGGAGGATGAAGTAAGACCTTTCTTCTGAAAAACAAGACAGAACTGTGTTTACATAAGCTGAAATTCGTCAGATTTATTCCACTCCACATGAGAACGGTTATGAGATCAGTTTTTAAGAGTAGATACTGAAGGTCTTGAGGCTAGAATTATTTGAGCAATGCAAGGTTTCTTGAATGGAGGCTAATCATCAGTAAAATTATCGATCATCTGAAATTTGAAGCTAATGAGAGAAGGTCATTAATAATGTATAGGGGGAAAGAGTATGCGTGTCCTTCTCTCATTAACTTTGAATATACAGAGCCCTGCGATACTCCAGCATTCACAGAGAAATCTGATGAGAGGAAATCATCCGTCATGACACCTCAGTGAATAATCTCATAAGAAACCGGCTCCGAATCCCAAAAGGCAGGAGGAAGATTATAATAATAGTTTGTTAAGATTTGAATGCCAGACTTGATATAAACTGTCGAAATATCAAAAGTAATCACAAACGTTTCGTCATTCAAACAAACGTTCAAACTTTCATTCAAACTTTCCTCGGCTTATATCCGAAGACTGATGAGGTTGGGAGTTCTCCTATGAAGTGATAATAGCGAAGTCAATATCAGTGATGAGTAATTAATTGGTGGTCTACAGGTAAGTAAAGAATTTGCCTTTTTTTTTTCGAAGTTAAATATTTTTGGAAAGATACTAGATAAGTATAAGCGATAATGGATGAGTGCTGTTAATTCTAGAGCACCGGGTTTTGTTTATCACAATTGTTTAAAGTTGAAGAGGTGGTCAAGGAAAAGAAGAAAGTATATCGAAAGTTCCTGACAAGAAAGTCAGCTTGTGCTCTTAGGGAATACAGAAAAAAAAAGCAAAGAATTGTGTAAAATTAGATAAATTGTTCTATTTTCTACCTTTGGTTAGAAAATAGAAAATAAATATCAAGAAGGTGGCAAAATATGCTGAAAGTAAAATATTGAAAAAGCTCAGAAATGGAGGAAAGAGTTCTGTAAAAGAAATTACAGATGATAAAGGGGACATGAAAACTGAAGATAAATACACACTTGATGTATGGAGTAATTACTTTGAAAGATTGCTAAATGAAACAAGCATTGTTAGGATGTTGGTAGAAAACACTCAACGGGAATGCCATCTGGAATCTGTACTTCAAGTAGAAAAAGCACTCACAAACCTGAAATGTGGGAATGCAGATGGAGTACACGATATTCAGAATGCATGATCAGAGGGTCGATTACAGATGATCGGAGTGGAGCGATCATAGTACCCATCTATAAAAAAGGGAATAAAGTAGAATGTGAGAATTACAGAGGAATTTCTCTATTGAGTACTACTGTAAGATTTATGCAAATATTCGTGAGAAAGAGCTAAGAAAAATTATGGAGGAGAAGATAAGAAGCACAAACTGGGTTCAGGCCAAATAGAGGCTGTCAGGATCAGATTTTCATTTAACACAAATAGTTGAGAAATCACGGGAATATAACAATGATCTGTATTTAAGTTTTGTAGATCTGGAAAAGGCATATGACAAGGTGCCAATAGAGAAGCTATTCAATACGCTATAGTTATATGGTGTCAATGGGGCATTATATCAAACAATAATACTTAGTCTGTATTTGAGTTGTAAGTCAGCAGTTAGAATTGAAGGAAGTACAGGAAGATGGTTTAATGTTAAATCTGGTGTGAGACAAGGATGTACATTATCCCCTCTGTTATTCATTATCTATATGGATCACATTATGAAGGAAAGTGGTATTAAACAAGATATCAAAATTGGAGATATTAATATCAGCTCTTTGCTTTATGTGAACGACGTTATACTTCTAAATAAATCTGCTACAAGTCTGCAAGATTCCCTGACTAAATTGAATAACTCTTGTAATAGATATGGCATGAAGGTCAGCAATAAAAAGACAAAGACAACGAAAATAGGTACAATCGTTGAAAATGTCAACTGCATTGTGAATGGAGAACCTGTGGAACAAGTAAAACATTTCAGCTACTTAAGCACGATTTTTAGTGAAGACGTAAATTAAATATGGAAATAGACAACAGAATCAACAAAGCTGGTAGTATGGTAGGAAGTCAACTGAATACATTTATATGGAATAAGAAACAAATTGATCAAAACACTAAATAAGCTGTATATAAAGCAGTGTTTTTAATGGATCTGAGAGCTGGGTTAGAAATAAAACACTTGACCAAAGACTAAAGATCGAAGATATGGGAGTCCTTTGAAACATTATGAGAGTGAACAGATGGCAGTAGCACATTAAAATGAGGATATTATGAAAGACCTTGACATTGTTAACATCTAGGAATGTGTTCACAGAGCTAATCTCAGGTGCATGGTCACTTAAACAGAACGGGAGAGGAAAGGTTAGCTAAACAAGTGTTTTTGCTAGGATAATAGGAAAATGACCCAGAGGAAGACCAAGAAGTAGGTGGATTAATAGAGTAAAAGATGCCTTAGAAGACAGAAATATAAGATCTGATAATATTGGAATGTTGACAGATAACAGGCTAATCTGTAAGAGAATTGTTGGTAGGAAGTTAGTAACGATGTAACTTTTCATGTAGTACTATCACAATATCCTGTACATCCTCTGAGGGTACATATCAATTTGATGATGATGATGAGGAGGAGAAGATGTTATGCACAACTGGAAGAATATCATCAACATCGAGTAAATTTTTTGGTATCAAAAGGGTTTCATAATTCCTTTCGGCAAAAAGAACAAATACTGCCAACTATGGCCTTTAAAGGAAAAGATCCAGCAATAACAAAGATATAGTAATAGATAACAAGATCTTAGAACAAGAATTCATTTAACTACCTAGGATGTATGATCACATATGAAAATGAAAAAGATATAAACCTAAAATTGCGAAATATTTAAAAATAACAAGTGTAATTAATTAACTCTATATTTAAACCAAACCTAGTTCAAAAACAAACCAGGCTAAAAGTATACAACACATTAGTCCTACCAGTCTTAATGTATGGAAGCGAAATCTGAACAATAAAACAAAACAAAAAAAAAAAGATTAATAACAACAGAAATGAAGTTTATGAGAAAAAGTGCAAAGTATACCCTATTCGATCACAAAAGAAACGAAGAAATTACGAAAGAATTAAACCAAGAATCAGTAACAGAAAAACTTAAACAATATAAACATAAATGGATGGAACACGTTCAAAGAATGAAAATAGAAAGATTACCAAAATAAGCCTTAAAGTACAAACCATTAGGAAAAAGAAAAACCAGGACGTCCTCTTAAAAGATTCAACGATGACTTCTAAGACCGGAACAGGCCACGCTAGGCCTAAATCCTATCCTTGATATGCATGATGATGATGATGATGAAGAAGAAGAACAAATGAGGTATACGGAGGGTGTTACGTCTTGATTTTCTTTTGTCGCTTATTGTTGATTTTCCTTATTTGGAGGAGAGGAGACGACTGATGCATAGTTAGCATTATTCTGTATGATTTATTGGATAATATATATATATATATATATATATTATAAAAAATATATATATATATATTTTTTTTAAAATTTTTTTTTTATTTATTTTTTTTTTGTGGAGAGATATTCCTTTCAGCCAATATATGCATTACCGTGTATTTTATATTTTATTAGGACCGAAAGACTCCATTATTATTACTATTACTCGTAGTACTAGTAGTATGTGACTTCCTGAAACACAACATCAGTTATATGAGATGAATCTTACTTAGATTTGGTATTTGAAATTTTTACAAAAAATTTCGAACCGTTCCATTTTTTCGTTCGTTATATTCGGGGCCTACAAAGGGTCAAAGTGTCGGAATTATATCTTACAATAACTCTCTGACTTAGTGTAATTCGAAGAAGTTATCTGTACAAGAAGTCTGCCTGGTTCAGTTTTAGTTAAAACCATATCACTTTTATCATAACATGTTCGTAAAGTAGTTTCGAAATGATATTAGTAATTCCGCTCTGGCTGGATGAAATACAATGACATTTTATAGTTTAGATGTATATTAAAATTTATCAGTTTTGATTTCAATCTTACAGTTGTTGTTGTTGTGAAAAAAATTAGGTAGAACGAAATTTGTTGTCTAGAGATAAATCGTTATGAACACAATGAAGCAATATACTTAACAGAAAAGTTGTTCTACAATAACATAAAATAATTATTATGTCTCAATGACTACTTACATTTGTTGTGTATCTTAAGTATTATTGTCGAACACTCTTAAACAACAGTTCGCAACAAAATTACTTTTTCGACGAATTTTGAAAGAATTCATCGAAACATTATCGGTGAGTTGTTTTTTCGATCATCTGCATTTGCGATGAATTATCGTGCGATGAGCTGTGGTGCGACGAATTATTTATTCCATGAATTACCTTTTCGATGAATTGCCATTCGTTAAATTTTTGTTCGACGAATTGTTTTTTGATGAATTGTCGTTCGATAAATTGCCATTCGGTAAACTGTCTTTCGATTAACTGCTTTCGGTGAATTTTCATGGAATCATATTAAATACATTAAAAGTTGCCATCGTTTTTTGAAGACAGGATCAAATATTCGACGATGCTGCACGAAGGAGTCATTTAAGAAACTGCAGTGATGATAATGTTGAAAGAATAAAAAGAAAATGATGGTTCAAATGAACAGCCGAAGAGATACATTTAGACAAGGCACAGTAAGGATAATTTCAGTAGAAATTTTGATCATTTAGATTTTCAGACTTATTTCCAACACTGAAGCACATGTTGAAAGTACGTAAAGATAATGGCATGGAAGTCACCAAAGTCTCGATAGCCACGCCTCCTGCGTTCGTTCCGAGGAAATTATATGATATCACGATGAAATGTTTACATTAGCCATCAAATAGATGCTTAGACGTCCCATGAAATTTGTGTAGTAATTGCACAAATTCCAGGTAGTTTCATCCGATGATTACCAAGTGATAAAATGCAAGTTAAATCAGATGGCACGGAAATCTTAAAAGAGTATTGCACACGCAGAGGGAAAAAAAACTTCCCTATCTACACAAAGTTCTAAAATTAAGGACATGATAAAAAAAAATTCCTCCTCCGTCAGAAAAATGTCTCGATCCAGATGGCAAAAATTGGTCTATTTTATTAATAGCCAGACTTATCTTTCCTGTTGTGAAGTTCTATTAATGCTGAAATATGCAGAGATTTCTCGGACCTCTTAATCAATTACTAACTTTCATTTTCTATGCCACTAACATTGATAATGCAACTTTATATAATTGTTCAATTTAAATGGACTCAGGGTCGGTTTAAGCCGGCTGGGGACCCCTGGCGGTAAAATTTATGGGGTTCCTAAAAAAATTTGCCATTTGAAAAAGTTGACGACATTTCTTTGGCAGTCTGGTACACTTGTGTGGCAGTATCGAATTTGTCTTTATCTTCTTTTAAAAATAGTAGAAACTGTTCCAATTCATAATCAAAATGCGTAATATCAATGTCGTTCTTATAGATCTTTGAATTTTAACAATAGCTCGGGTCCCCTAACTGCGGGCGTCGGACTTGGATCAAGAGTTGCAGCCTCTTTCAATGGCTGCAAACTCCATCCATAGTTATACTACTTGATAAGTATACCATGTCTCACAGTTCTTATCAGACAGGAGTATAGTCGGAGATACAACTACTTTTATTTGGAAAGTGCTTATAAAATTTCTTTTCAGTCTTTACGGATTCGAATCCAGAGGCATCATCATCGTTCTCACGGTTACAAAGAGAGTGAGAGAGTGTAAATAATTAAGTCCTCATGGCCTGAACTATGGAAGTTTCCCATGCATTGAACAGCAGCGAGTGTGTCTTACTAAGCACTTTTTTTTTTCGGGGGTGGGAGGTTTCCAAAGTAGACACTTTCAGCCGACATTGTGTTAAATAAATTTACATACGCGGGAATGCAAAGATTTTATTTTTATCATTAATTTCAAGAACTGCCGTAAACAAAGCTACACTTCCATCACTGACTAACATGAGTCAAAGTGAGTTTCCCCCTTTAGAAAATTCGACTTTTCTTATACCTGAATAAAAGTACTTCAATGCAAATTCTTGCCCACACTCTGCACTGTTCTTTTATAGGTATAGCGACCTCTCGCGTTCGTTGTTGGTATAAAAATAACGAATAAAATGAAGGGAGTACTGTAAGTACTTGAGCTTCAGAGTTAATTCCTCTACCACAGTATTGCCTATTTCTATGGTACATAATTTCGCCGTGAAATGTATTTTAATTGTCTTTCAAAATTCGAATTACGAATTTCGTTATTTTTCCTATTCGTTTTGTTTCTGTTTTTGCATTTTCATTGTGATAAAATGCGCAGGTAGTTTTCGAAGAAGTGTAGTCATTTTTCCCACTAAGCTGAATTACTCAAATCTGTTTTTCACTTCCTATAAAAAATCCCCATCTCGAAACCCACGCAGAAACTTTATTTCCATTTAATGGGAAATGCAAATAGATGCACACACAAGGCATTCTTGAAGATGTTCATTCTAAACCAGTGTACAAATAACAAATCTCTCTCTCTCTCTCTCTCTCTCTCCTGAAATCTTGTCATAACAAAACAGCGCTTCTAGAAGCCATTTTATGTCCTTTGTTGGAACTCTTCCACAACAACATTCCCTTGCGGCTTGGTTACGACACCGTTCTTAAACTTCAGTGATTTGCGTCCGCTGAAAATGTATCCGAATGCCAGAGCCAAAAATCATTTAATAAAAAGTACCGTCTTTTATAAAAATCAGAGACAGAAAGAAACCGAAGTAACTGTTTTCCTCTTGAGACCCGCGATTTTATTACGGAACTCATGGGAGAAGCCTCGGATAAATAAAATATCCTCCATTCTGTATGCAATTTTATGCATTGTAATAACAGTAAATATTCCTTAAGGCACATCTTGAAAAACTAAGACCCGTAACATAATTACTTAGTCTCAGTGAGATTATTTTTACTTATAAGTAAAAAGACTAATCATCAAAGAACGAGAGAGTCAAGAAGCGAATCTAGATAAGCATTAAAAGCCTTTGATTCTCTATGAGAAATTATAATGATAATCAATGAAGTTTCATTTTTTAATGACAGTTTCCTCCAATAATAGATGAAAACTTATAGCACTTGAGCAGCCTACTTGACGTAATGATTATATAATCTGGGAGAGACCAAACATGTTACCTTTTTTAACGAGAGTTCAGCCATCCAATAAGCGCGGAAGTGGTCTCACTCGAAGAAATGAGAATCATTTACCACCTTCCTTGGGTAATGATTCTTAAGTGGTCACCCACAGAGCTGCTATTATAAAGATTTTGTTGGTTTAGGCGATGACAGTTTCAGGCAAACGTTTAAAACAAGAATTTAAAAATATAAAAAATTAAAAATACTGTAACAATTTTAATAAAAATAAACATTATAATTTTAAAAATAGAAATTTAAAAAAATGAAGTTAAAATTCTATAGGCCTGTAATCCTTTGGTAACGCTTCAGCTTTCACAACTTTAGTAGGAAATGGCACCTACTAAAGGTGCCATTTCCACTGTCGACTGCAGGAATGTTTTTTTTTTTTTTTTAGCAGTTGGTACCTAATTTAATTGACTTTTGTGTTAGCAGGTAGGGCTTATTCTCAATAAAGTCGGGTTAGCAATACCCTCAATCAAAAAAATCGACCATAGAACACACAATCGGGGAATAATACCAGTTCGGATTTAAAATACGATATGGTTGCAGTTTGTCGTACTCTGGTCATGTGGTCTTGAAATCGTTGATATTCCTGAACTCTACTGTCAATGATTAATAGTGGAAACCGACTGCCATCGATTCCCGAAAAAAGTATTTCGTGCTAAAAGAATTCGCTTAACTCTTTTTTAAAATAAGAGGCGTTAGCGGACTCATTTATTTTTATTTTTAAATTTTAAATAAAATTAATTTGAACAAAACTCGGAAAAACGAGAAAAAATGAAAGAAACACTAAAGATTAAAACAAAAAAAATATAACAGAATTAAAATTACTATTACATAAATTTAAAGATAAAATAAACTTTAATTACATTTTTTTAAAATTAAACTTTGAATCCGGTGTCACAAAAATAGTTGCATATGATAGTGCATCCATCAACTGTCATTGTTCTTGGATGCTTTATATGGGATCAGTTGTGTTATTTCACTTTGGCAAACTTGATGACACGTGCTTCCCTATTAGGTGCACTCTTCAGATCCTCTGGTCGCTTGCGACTTCTTTTTGTCTCACAAATGAGGTCTCCCATCGAGGGATGCTTTTCGTATGGAAGAATTCTATTCATAGCAAGAGACAGACAGACAGAGAGAGAGAGAGAGAGAGAGAAAGAGATGATGTCGAATCTTATGATGATTTCGATATGGAGAAGAAACTCTAAAAATGTGAGCCTTTTATGGAGAATTTTATGGTTTTGGAGAGTTGAGAGTTTATAGGGGATGATCATTTGACTATACTTTTGCTATTAGCTACGATTACTAGAATACTTTTTTTTTTTACCAGTAGCGGTTCCTGCTCCTCTTTCTACTTTGGTTCATTCTTGCACTGTTCAACTATAGGTATTACGGCTGGTGTATATTTGTTTATTCGGTTTAAGATTCTATTTAATGTTAACTAACTTTCTAACGTCTTGTTGGGTTTATCTTTGGGAACATTTTTATGCCAGGAAATGCGGTTGTTTTGAAATACATCGAGTGTCCATTTTCCTAAATATGGAGGTGTTCCTAATAAAGTGTCTACCTAGTGTAGATTTGAAGAGGATAGTGGCTTTATAAACATAATCAGATTAGATAATGACAACTTGATGTTGCCGGATTGATTCATTTAGGATATTTTACTATATTAATGAATACTTTATTTTAGACAGTGTTATTTTTATGTGCGATGTAATTATCCACGGAATTATGAAGAATCCGGATATGTGTTTGGTTAGTTGGTACAATGGTATTGGAATCTCCTGTCGCAGGGGTTGGAATAAATATTGCTAATTTGGGTTTAAGAGGTTTTCCATTTTTAACTAGTTAATTATTCTAAGGATTTAATTTTAGGCAGATGGATAGGTGGAAACTGAAGATTAGTTATTTTTATTATTATTATTTTTTTGGTATTAGTTAGATTTATGTTAAACTTTGTTACTCGTGTCAGCGTTTGTACTACTTAATTATGAAAAATGGCAGAAATATTCAGGAATGAAATACAATAATCTTGGGATCAATATTTTAAGATTATTTAGAGTAGTATGGGATTTAGAGTTCTATAGAATGAGGGGTCCTTGATTTTTCATTGTGTTTTGTGTTTTAAGGGGACAAGAAGCTTTCTGGGTGCTCTTTTTATAGTGGAGATTGTAGCAAGAGTAGGAATATGGATAATAAGATGGCTAACTAATTTTGGGGTGTATAAGAGTTTTGTATATTTTGGAATTATATAATTTTTAATTGTTTTCCTCGTAAACTAAATTGGACTGCCTTTGGTTTTGGAGACTGGACTATATCCGGAACAAACTTTGATGGATTATTTGATAAGCTATTGAAAATATTTATTTTCCCTAAAATATTTTGGAACAAATTTTTTGATTTTATGCTGAAGTGCTAATTGGGTTGATTTCTCTCGTGGTTACTACCTTATTTAGCTTATATAAAGTGAGGTTTTGAAAAGGTATAGCAGTTTGTAAGATAGGATCTGCATAAAATATAAGATAGTTTTCGGAGCTATGGGAGGAAATTCTTGGCGGCGGTGAAATACAGTAATTGCTAAATAAAAATAGGCAGTAGTCAAAATTTTCATTCCACGAAAGAAATGAGTGACGATCACAAAAGTTTCAGGAAATTTAACGATTTTTTAAGGAGAGAGTTAGCAGCTCTCTAAAGATGTAAAGATGCTTTTTTGAGAGTGCTGAGAGCGATATATGACGCTTTTGGGGATATTCTGTCACTAAAAAAAAAAAGACTATTTTGTATAAACGTTGTTCATTTTGAAATGAGTTATTTCCATGACTTACATATTGTGAGTGCTAATCAAAACATAAAATATCAGCGAGAGAGAGAGAGAAAAGTAGGTAATAAAATCTACAAATAATTAATACATAATTTAAGATTCTGCCTGTTCGTATTGTTTTCAGATCTGTTCGGGAACAGACAAAGTCCGGGGTGGACATGAGGGTGGGGGTCCACACAGGAGCAGTGCTCGCAGGCGTCCTAGGACAGAGACAATGGCAGTTCGATGTGTACAGCCGCGATGTGGTGCTAGCCAATAAGATGGAAAGTAGTGGGATGCCAGGGTAAGTCAAAGTTTGTAAAATTTCTTTGCTGGAATAAATGCGTTTTTAAATTCAACTCTGTTGATTGTTTCAAACATTTCTGAAAGTTGTAAATCTAAAAATACTTTGAAAATTAATATAAAGAAAGTATTGCACAACTTCCCACATTCTCAAATATATCACACATGACGGAGTTCGTTATGTTTATTAAAAATTGATATGTGATGTCGGCGTTAGTTTTTCAGAGTATGATGCTCTCTGGTAACTTTTGATACCTTCTTTTATAGAAGCCAAATATTTCGATCATCATAATCACACTGATACATCATGCAGTGACTCCAATAGTCTATTGATGCTCTGAAAAACTCTTATCTAATTGTTTTGTGCGGATTGTATTTTTCCTTCATCTCATAGAAAGACATGCATCCCACATAACTAGGCTGATCATACTTCCTTGAGACAAAAATGAGACATTGGGATGGCAAAAACGGGACGGGGCTTATGTAATATTCTGTATTCATGAAAAAGTAAGACGAGTAATAAACGTTTTACTTTGCCTAATATGTATGGTGATAAAACGTTGGTAATTATTGCTTCTGATTTGGTACGTGGTGAAAAAAATTTTGGTTCATAACTTTTATTGATCAATGTTGACAAGCAGTCATTTGCGCGAAAACTGGCCGTGACCCATAGTATATGATAAGCAACAAGAACTTCACTTACTGCAATTTTATCACTTTCGCTATCACCATTCACGTCTCAGCATAAACGAGCTAATGTTTTTACTGAAGCCAGAGTCTTTTCAGCATCCTTATGTTTCTGGCTACGTAGATGTCGCTTCTACCTCCATGAGCAACGGAAAAATGGACATTACAATGTTGGCATACCACTTTTGTTCCATCACTACATAGCTTGTCCAGTTTAATAAATTTGAATTCTTTCTGTAGATCGTCATTAAAACTGCAGTTTCGCCTCTTTGACATTGCAAGAATAGACTTAAAGCTTTAAAAATTATGAAATTTAAATCACCTGCGTGGAATAACAAAGCCACAGGTTAGCATATAAGCAAAACAAAAACTAACGCTACAGCAGAACAGACGCCGCGTCTGAAACGCAAGTGTTGCCAAAATGTATTTATTATTTTCTCTGAACAAATCACTGCAGATATCGATATTTAGTTTGGAACAATGCGACTCCATGGCTATACAAATTACTGGTATCCATGATATTGATATACGATTATAGGTTATGAATAATAATTTATGATCTACCAATATTAAAGTATATTTATAGTTTTTATTAAAAACGGGACAAAATTGACATTTTTATTAAAACGACGGGACGGCCGAGAAATATGAAAAAAAAAACGGTACTGTCCCGTTCAAAACGGTACGTATGGTCAGCCTACGCATAACGTATCAGTAATTGAAGTTAACAGAGCAACATCTGGAACTACCGCTTTCTTCGCTTTAAGCTAGGACAACAGAACACTCTACCCCAGATTAGTACAAAATTAAAAGTTTCACCTGCAGGAAGAAGGAACACCAAAACTGGTCGAGTGATCTAGGAATTAAGAATACAGTTGTGCTGATAAATAACGATTTGGAAATATGCTGACTGTTTCTTGTGAACGGTGTAAACTCCATGAAAGATTTATAAAGTAGAACGAACAGTCTGGCTCATTAATCTACGCCTACCACTGACCTTGTTAACAAATGCTTCTTGTTTTCATGAGACAGTGTTCGTGAATGTTTTCATTATCATTATGTGACCGATCCACATTGTGCTCCGTGCATTTGGCAAGTATTCTAATCAAGGGACTACTGTATACACGGATGATTATGAAATTCCAATTGTAGTTTTTAACCAATGTTATTTCTAACTGGAAATGGCAGGAGTAGACCTTTAGAGAGAGAGAGAGAGAGAGAGAGAGAGAGAGAGAGAGAGAGAGAGAGAGAGAGAAAGGAGAGCGATGATATGATACCTTTAAGAATTCGCAAATTATAACATTATTTGATCTTAAGAGCATACGAGTGTCACGTAAATGTTTTAAAAACGTGATTACATTAATGCAATTGTGTAATTATTTCTTAATTAATTAAAATTTCTCTTAATACTCGGAATTCATCCGTATTTATGCAGCACATTATTAACTTGTAGCTCACTTGTTTTTCCTTCTCCATTAAGAAGCAGTTCTGTGAACGGCTTTTTAAGGGAGAAGGAAAAAAAATTGTTTCAAACAGCTGTTTGAAAGGAAACCTCTGTATTCATTCAAGCTTTGTGGCAACAAATATCATTTTCCGAAGCTAAGAAATTCGCTTTGTAAAATAAATGTATATTATATGCCTTTTAAATAGAAAAAGAAAATAAACAAATGAAACAAAAAACGTTTAGTCTTCCTTATAGAAAATTCCGTCTTCTGCTTATTAATTTATTTCCAGACGAGTTCACATCTCCGAAAAAACGTTGAGTTATTTAAATGGAGAATTTGAGATTACGCCAGCAGAGGGCCAGTCGAGAGAAGAAGCGTTGAGGCAAGCTGGGATTAACACTTACTTCATTGTAAGAATTCTAAAACCGGTAGGTGGCGCATTATTTTTCTTCATTACTAGTTACATCAGTAGAGAAAAAAATATATTATGTGCGAGCTCAGCATATTTCATTAATCATGTCACAGATACTGTATTCATCGCCTTCTTGGTTATTTCCTCTTCATTAACTGAAATTTCCTTTTCAGTAACGAAAACTGATTGGATATGAAATGAAAGTGGGTAATATTTTACTTCTCGGGTTATTTATGCTCTCATCTAATTGCGGAAGTGCAATTAGATGCGCAATTCTGAATGCGCATCTATCATAGATAGGCTATCAAAAGTCTTCCATTTAATGTTTTTGTATTATTTTTTTTCTGTGTGTGTGTGCTGTAAGTTCATTAATACTTGAATTACCATAATAACGTTTGGTATTTCTGAAACGGACTATTAAGCAGATTTCCAAGTTGCTTGTGAAAGGTTCTGCGAAGCATTTATAATTTATGTTTTAATTGTAATAATAATTAAATCGCAGTAAGAAGGAGGATGGAAAATTGGAAAGCGTATAGAAAATTATACATAAAATTGAGTATTGCTTAAAATGATAGTCCAAACTTCCCAGCAAAGGCTAAATTAGAATCTGATCTTCGTTGAATGAGCAGATTACTAAGCACAGCCAATATATTCTTTATGCATTGCTTTTGAGAAACTATGAATACGAAGTACGAAGTGTAAGCGGCAGCTGTTCTGTTCTGTTCTTAAATGATCTCCGATTAAATTGCTGTTCTGACTAGCAACACGAAACCAAATTTTATTTACGAATATGATAAATATCCTTCGTATAGTCTTACTCCTCGATTCTTCGCAATAGCTTCATGCAGTCAATGACAACGGAGATATAGAATTGGGTTCTTCTTCTTCTTCCTCTCTCAACTGAGACTTCAGTAATATTTGTTTTCACACCCAGAATTAAATTTTGTATTTCTCCAGTACTGTGAAAGAAGAAGAGACTAAGCCTACGATAAACTCTGCTGAAATGTATTAGTATATCAGTGATATTTGTTAGCGTGGTTTCACTGGAATGATCGCTGAAAGAAACAGGCTGGGGCTACTCTGTTTGATAGCTGCGTGTGTTCCGTAGCCGCATTGCCTGTTTTGTGGAAGAAAGCCTTCCATCTCGGAATGAGATCTGCTCAATGACCTTTAATTAAAAAGCCCTTAAAATGGTCGTCGCGTCGTAAATTAGAATCGAATTCAGGTCGTTCCAACCGAAAAAGAAATGTCACGACCTCTTTGCTGCGCCACGGACGTTAATGATGCGCAAGTCCGTGCGCATCATTAACATACTGATAAGTCGACGCTTAGGATTGCATCTGTGGTAGAGAATTTATAAATAATATGAGATAGTAATTGAATCAGTGAGAATTTTGGCCGACAGAAAGCGCAGAATGAACAGACGTGAATATGTAGCGGATTCCTTTTGATTATAGACGACTGTAGTTGGGAAGCTGCATTCAGCGGAGTGAATTCCTCTTCCAGTATTGCTCTACATGTGACGCGCAGATGTTAACATAACACAGCAATTCTAAAAATAACATCTCGATACTCACTATGCTGTGAAATAAAACTTTTATGGACAGAGATTTTTACTAAAACACGATTTAAATTTTCGAACTTCGTATTACGATGTAAGTATCATCCTTTAGCATTATTCCAGAAAAGGAAGGAGGAATTGAGAGTACAGTTTGTTTTGTTGCGTATATTGAATCCTCTATGCATATTTTATGCGGTTCGTACGCTTTTTCACTGTTTCATTTTTACACAAACATTTTCATATCAAAGCTCTTTACAAAAGAAAAAGTTAAGAGTTCTTATAGAGCTCTGCTAGAGCTATTTATTTTTATATGCAGAATACGCTGCCTGAAGATATAACTGTGTTGTCTGCGGATTGTTTATTTAAATAAGGAAATTAAATGTGAGCAGCTGCAAGTATATGAGATTTGGTAAGAAGGGATGTTTAGCAAGAGTTTACGGTGAAGATTTAAGTCTTATGGCTTTTAAGGAATTTTCAGTTCATGAATCATATTCGTAAATCTCAGAAGATTATAATTGTCATATAAGAAGATTCACTTGCAGGCGTTATGATAATCTTTGTACAAGTCTCTGGAGAGTGCCTGTATTAAATTACAGCTCAAAACTTTATTCAAGGTTTTTAATAGATGTCAAGAGAATCGAAGGTCTTCAGACAATAGTTTAAAGTGCGTGAAGGATAGCTATTATGAGAACTGTTAGATAATTTTGTAGTCTCTTCCATTTTATGTAACGAAGGATAAAGAAGAGATTCAGTTGAAATTTATAAGTTAGTCGAAGGCCTCAAGTGGCTTGAAAAAGTTTCATATTTGGTCTCTTTCGTATATGGGAGAAGCTGTTCCAAAAAACAGAACTGGATTGGAATGAAGGATGATAAGTTAGTTCGGCAGGTTTCAAATAATCATTACACATAACATTTTAATTAAATGTCTTCCAGACATAACTAAATCAATTCCTACTATCTATCGTATATAAACTTAAAATTCTTTTATTTTTACGGCTATTTCTGCCTGTTTCCGTTTAGGAGTGTCCCTTATTTTAAATACATTGGCTCTTTACTCAAGAATTCTTAGGGTATTATAAGTGTATTTTAAAGGTAAATATATACAGATTAATAGAGGAAGAAATTTTGCACATACCTTGTTTGGAAGTTAGGACCCCCCCCCCCATTTTTAACAGCAAACAGCAGAAGCATGGAGAAAGAAGACGGAAACGTGAAGGTTCAGAAAACGTGGAGGGGGGGGGGGGGGTTGTTTGATAAATTAGAAAACCTGGGATTTTTTTAAATAATATATATACAAATATATACATTATTATATTTAAGAGCGTTTCCGAACCCCCTCCCCCATTTTTTAACAGCAAACAGCAGAAGTATGGAGAAAGAAGACATCCTAACTTCCAAACAAGGTTTTTGCATTGATCTGCATATATTTACCTTTAAAATACACTTATAATACCCTAAGAATTCTTGAGTAAAGAGCCAATGAATTTAAAATAAGGGACACTCCTAAACGGAAACAGGCAGAAATAGCCGTAAAAATAATAGTCTTTTAAGAGGAGTATCATAGGAATTTCCCAGAAATAATACCTAAAATTCTTTTGTTTATATATATGATCCCCCTCCACAAAGAACTGTAAACCGTTTCGTTGAGGGTCTATACGTTAGATCAGGGAAATCAATGAAATACCGTTGTCTGGAGACCAAATGTGAAACGTTCAGGCTTCTGACTAACTTATAAATTTCAATTAAATGTCTTCTTCATCCCTCGTTACAAAATGAACACAAAATTATATATATATATATGGGAAAGAACTCAACGGACATTCCCATGTGTAAGTTGCATCGTGTCATGTAACAAATCACGTGCTTGGAGCCGGTATAAATTGTAGGAATATGATGCTCCGAAGTCAGTGCAACTGTGTCCGGGTGAAAGGGCTGCAAGAAGGGAACTGGCGGTGTTTGAAAGAGGCATTGTGATAGGATGCCATGTTGCAGATCCATCTGTTCAGCAAATTGTTGACAAATTGGATAATCCAGGGTCAACACTGAATGATACCATACTGAAATAGAAGCGCAGCGAGTCAACTGCAAGTACTACTCGCAGTGAACGATTCACCATATTCACCGAACGTAACCGTAGGGTACTACGAAGGATAATATGTAAAAACTGCCATTCGTCGGACGACACTTGAATACTATCCTTCGTAGTACCCTACGGTTACGTTCGGTGAATATGGTGAATCATTCACTGCGAGTAGTACTTGCAGTTGACTCGCTGCGCTTCTATTTCAGTATGGTATCATTCAGTGTTGACCCGAGATTATCCAATTTGTCAACAATTTGCTGAACAGATGGATCCGCAACATGGCATCCTATCACAATGCCTCTTTCAAACACCGCCAGTTCCCTTCTTGCAGCCCTTTCACCCGGACACAGTTGCACTGACTTCGGAGCATCATGCCTACAAAATAGGAATCACTGCATTGTCCAGAATGTTCAGATATCTCTCGAAGTTCAATGTTCTTGGCACCACAAACAGAGGTCCGAAGACAAAACAGGAAGAACATCATAGCGATACCTCCGCATTTCACAGTAGTGGTTACGCACTCTGGTAAGAGACGTTAGCCAGGGTATCCGTCACACCCGTCTATATGCTAGGAAGATGGTCTAGCATGATTCGTCGCCTCCATAACACAGCTTTCCAATATTCCATGGCCCACTGCAACCCTCTTTGCACTACTGAGGACTCTGACGACTCTGCATGTTGGGTCGGGTAACGTGGGGCTTGTATATTGCAGTCCTACCATGGAAGCGCATGTTGCGAACCTCGCTTCTGAGTGTTTTTGTTCAGATTCATGTTCCAGTCGATGTCCATGAATCTGAACAAAAACACTCAGAAGCGAGGCTCGCAACATGCGCTTCCATGGTAGGACTGCAATATACAAGCCCCACGTTACCCGACCCAACATGCAGAGTCGTCAGAGTCCTCAGTAGTGCAAAGAGGGTTGCAGTGGGCCATGGAATATTGGAAAGCTGTGTTATGGAGGCGACGAATCATGCTAGACCATCTTCCTAGCATATAGACGGGTGTGGCGGATACCCTGGTTAACGTCTCTTACCAGAGTGCGTAACCACTACTGTGAAATGCGGAGGTATCGCTATGATGTTCTTCCTGTTTTGTCTTCGGACTTCTGTTTGTGGTGCCAAGAACATTGAACTTCGAGAGATATCTGAACATTCTGGACAATGCAGTGATTCCTATTTTGTGGCCTTTCTACGGAACTGACCGTTGTCGCAAGACAATGCACCGTGTAATAAGGCTGCTTTTGGATGAAAATGATAAACCTACTTGCCCATGATAATCTTCGTAATACTGCAAAAATGCAAGGGATTATGTTGCCTCATTTTAATATGCTGTTTAAAAAGAACTGCATTGCACATTTTCATAACAGTTCAGTCCCGAACAATAAACATGCAGCGTTCTTCACACCTACTAAAAGGGACTCCATTTTACACTCACTACTCACTCATACATAATCGATCTTTTTTTACAGATATACGATAGGTATGCGTGGCAGGCTGCTAAGGCGTAACATATCCTGACATTTACAGCGTTGCCAACCAACTTGCACTTCTTAACTGAAGTAAACACTGCAAAGTGATAGCATTTGTTTCATGAAAGTTTTATTTAGTTGTACGAGTATTTGTTTCCTTCACACGTACAACAAGCTCCCAAACTCTGCATCTCAGTAACTCAGGTCCGACATATTTGATTAGCGTATTTTCAACTGAAAGATAAGCGCAGAAAAAAAAAGCTCGTACTGTGAAAGTTAATTGAACGTTATTAGCGGAACGTTATTGAACATATATACGCCGCTGTGTATAGATCATGTTTTTGTTTGTTTGTTGTTCTTTAAGTTTATCTTAGTGAAAAGCAGCTTCGTAGACAAAAATGCATTTCAGTGAGACAATGCTGCTGACCCTATTCCTAATGTTGAAAAGAAAATCATGCATTGCACGTGGTGCAGGTCCTAGCCGGCCATACGTTAAAATCCAAGCCTGTTGAGAGAGTGAAAATGGACAGTATTTCTCTATTAGTTTAAAAATATAATTTTAATTTTAAAAATTTCCTGTCGCAAAGGAAAATTGCTTTTGCTATTATTAGTAGTATTACTAGTAGTAGTAGTAGTAGTAGTAGTAGTAAACGTAGTGGTATCAGTATGATAACCAGTTGCATGAATGAGCATTTTGGTGTTTAAGCACTTTATTTTAAGTGCTGTCTAATTGGTTTCTACAATTGCACTTTTTTTTTTTTTGAAATTTATAATTTAGAGTTCTTGACTAAATTTGTCGAACTGCTGAAGCACATCCATTTTGGTTTCAATCTAACCGCTTGTGTTGGCAAATGATCTGAAAAGATAGTAATCATTTTCCTTGGGCTGATGGAATGAAATTTGGCTTCTCCACTCATCTCATTGTTTAGTGCCAACCATCTCGTTTAGTGGCAATCTTACACACGTATCGAGTATGGAAATGACCCGGAGGAATCGCAAAGTGAGTTTCGCAATGCTATCTTCGTACGTTATATGACACCATTCGTTTGCACAATAATTGAATGGGAAGCCATTTGGGCAATCATAATGGACACGTCATTTGGTTTTGCGACAAAATTTATGACGACAAATTTTAGGGGAGATCCATAGTGTTAAATTTTATTCACTTCATCATTCACTGGAGAACTATCACTCATCACTAGTTATTACTATGATTTCGAATTTTTCTACAAAATTTGTGCAGGAACTGATCTGCAATCAAAAACGAGTTGCCAGAACAAATTTTACTGGACATGATGAGTAATGAATTTTATTAAATTTAGGAAGAGTTGAGCTATTGGGTTGTATCATTCCGTATGTTTTTCCCTTAAATATGACCCGAAGGAAACTAAAAGTAAGATGGATCCAATAATTTTGCATGGATGGACTCACATACTAATATTGAATAAAATCCACCAGATGGAGCCTTAAAAAGTCATAACGAATGGTGCCGCCATGACGTGAATGCTTTCACGGAGCATCTTTTAGTGATCATTTTTCGATCATTTCCATACTTGTTTATTTCATTCACTCCGGCCTGAATATGACTTTCTGTCTTTACTTGAGAAAATTACGTTACCTACGGATAAAAACACCCGACGATCTCAATAAAACACAGTCAAAGAAGGCAGTAAAATCTAAATATCACCTATGAATAGCTGGAACAATGACGAACTAAATGGACTTAATAACTTAGATGTTGGTGCGATTGTCAACCTGTCAAAACTATATAATCTAATCTCCGTAAAATGTTTTTAATACTACTTCAAATTCATCCATGAATGCCAACATATATCATGTCAATATTAGTCGTTAAGGTCAAATTTTGATAATTTAGTGTTACTTTTCACAGAAATCCAATCATATATAAATGTACTAGTCTTAAGCGAAATATAAATCAGACAACTTGAAATTGATCGTTATTCTCTCGTTAATTACGACACGTATTGTGACTATCGTGATTGAAATCGTTCAGGCTGATTAACTCTGTACACTAGGAAAAATACTTTAATTTTCATAAACTGGAATCAAATATGCGCAGTACTGAAACTGATGATTTATGACAAGGTAACAAATATACTTATTTTTGCTATTTACCGTGCACATGATCGCCCAGTTGATATATTTTTTCAGAGCTCAATAATCTCCAAAGACCTTAAAACACGACAATGTCATACTAATGGGGAATATGAATTTGGATTTATATAAGAATAATAGCAAAATTGAAGAATATAAAATATATTTTCTACGCATTGGTTTCATGCATGCATTAATGGCAATAAGAGAAGCGAACAACTCAGTAAGTTGTGTTGATCATATATTCATAAGAAACAAAACTATCTATGAGGTATCCTCTGCAGTGTATTTTAGCAAAATAATAGATCATCACTCAATACTGTTGCATCTTTCATTACCTAATAGCGTTGACATGAGCTGTGGTTGTCATAAAAAGTTCGAAATTGGCAGCAATTATAATAAATTTGAGAATTACATAAAAAATTATCAACTGCCTCAAAATGATCTATTAGATTCAATTATATGAGGAATTCAGTTATATGAGGAATTTATCAGAATGATCAAATATTCAGGTAGCAAATCGCAATATCACAAAAAAGTTACTACAAAAAAGGATGTTCACACACGCTGGATAACAGATAAACTAAAAATATGATAAGGGCAAAAGAAAAGCTCTATTATAAGCATAGGAATAATCTCTACAATTTAATGTTTGAACACGACTACAAAAATTTCGCTAAACACTTATAAGCACGCAAAAAGAACATTATCTATTATCGAAATTTCTTTCTTTTATGATGATAAAAGTAAGTAATGGGAATTGGTTCACATAATTGGAAATGCAAAGCAACAAACACGCGAATTCGCAGAGAACAATGACGTCACCTCTGTAATTAATGAAATGAACAAGCGCCACAACTATAGTTGTGATTTTGATCCTGCAGAGAGGATGAAGTACAAGAGTCACTTTCCGTGGATTAAGAATTCCATGTATCTTCACCCAGTAAATGAAGATGAAGTAAAGAGTGTAATAATCATTATTAAAAAAACGGGGGGGTGACCATATAAATGTCAAAAAACTAAATATTATCATTAAACATAATTTAAAGTTCTTCACAAATATCATTAATAAATCCTTTGAACACGGTAAATGTATTGAACACTTAAAGGTTGCTTCAGTTATTCCGCTATTTAAAGGAATAACTTTAAATAGCGGAATAACTGAAAGTAACAGAAATGAAATCACAAACTACAGACCAATATCTATACTATTCACAATCTCAACGGTTATTGAAATCTTAATGAAAAACTAGCTATCTAAATACCATATCATTTTACGCATCTAATGAATACGGGTTTAAATTCGGATTCAATATCACAAACAAGCGCTATTGAAGTTCCATAAAACAGTTTATAGCGGAATAAATAAAGGAATGTACACAGCAGCCGTTTTTCTTGATATGTCTAAGGCATTCGACTGAGTTCATCATGACCTACTACTACTACTACTGAAAATGATTAGATACGGCATTAGATTAGTTATTAAAGACTGCTTCAAATCCTATCTGAATAATAGAAAACAATATACCACAATAGCGCAACAAAAATAATAAAATACGAAGTCCCGCAAGGTTCGGTGCTAGGACCCATCCTATTTTTAGTATATGATAATGACTTTTGTAAATACAAACTTTTTGGCAAAATGATATCGCTCGCTGACGATATGGCACTAGTATACACCGAAATGAACCCTCGAGGATCTGTAAAATCGGATTAACCGTGACGTGTTGAAACTAAATAAGTGATTTAGCAATAATGGTCTTCAAATTGATAAAACGAGATACTTCACGTTAACAGATAAGCTAGACCACAACATAACCAGAAAATGGCATGAAACGTAATGTAGTGATATCCACAATTGTAACTGTAGCTTACTCAAAAAACAAAACAAATCAGTCAAGTATTTGGGCCTCCACATCGATAGCAATCGAATGGAACTTCCACCTCACATTTTTATCAAATAAGTTGAAGTTCGTAATTAACAGAATATATTATGTTTAAAAAATTTGTAAATGCAGCATTCTTAAGATGCTTACAGTATACTATTCTTGGGTAAATGCTATATCGAAGTAAGCAGATTGCTTCTTTCGATACGAATACAAAACAGAATAATTAGAGTTACAGCCATTACTGACGTCGCACATTCAACCAATGATCCGTTTGCCATTCATAATATTTTCAGAAATATTTTCATTGTCATTACAGAAAATGCTTTCAGAAAAATATTGAGAGACTACTTCATGGGAGTAAATCATGCTGACCTTTATTTTAAACGTATATTATAAGAGATCAATGTAATGATAAAGAAATAAAATATTGTAAAAACTCACTCACTTATTTTAAACATTTGTATAGACTATGAAAACTATGTGCTAATGTATTTTACCCTATTTGTATATATAGGGAAAATATTTTTATTTGCTTATAACAAATAATCAGCTCAAAATAAATGTGAAAATGTTGATACTATACTTGAATTGAATATTTATAAATATTATGTAACTTATATGTGATCGGAATAGTAAGCAATCAGTGATGAGTACTTAAATATTTCTTTCTTTTTTGTGGCTTGTTAATCATCATGGCAAACTCATGTATAATAAGGATTGTCGTCATTTCAACACAAAAAAGCAAACGGGGAGGGAAGCAAATCACCTCCATTACTGTCATCATTATTTAAACTTTATATCTTACCTTACTTCAAGAAACTTAGGCCATGATCCCTCTACCATCTGCGAAAATAATTCTTGTTTTGTAGGGCGCACATAATATTCGACACAAACATTTAAATTTGGCATTTTTTCCTGTCCTGCCTTTTTATGTTTTATTAAAATGGCTTCAACAAAAAACAAGTACTTTACTGATTGCAAGACGCTTTTCATTGGCACATCATTGTAGTTATCTCCACACCATAACCATCTCGGAAAATCGGGATGTCTGCCCACTACCTTTATCCTGTCATGTGATAGGTAACTTGCATTGGTCATGAATCGTTGTAGCGTTGTTGCATGCACTCTGCTATTATCAGAGAATCATAGAACGAATGCGTTTCGTATTGCTAGGTTTACACCTAGCAGTATTTTCGCCTGGCGAATGCCTGATGACCTCAATGGTTTTCATTACCAGGTTCAAGAAGACAAGCTCTGAATTGGTTTAAAATGAATTCGATGCTTGGCCTCTGGAACAACGAATTATCTGCTTCTTGGTCCTTCCATGATGTACAATAGGCTTGCATCCTTTTGTTGGTGCAATGTATGTGTGCGTGGGGAGATGATAATAAATCGGCTTTGAAAGGTCGTTTTTCATTTGAATTAAGGCATATGTTCCGGAAAATAAGCGAGTGGTATACATCACACTAAGCCTTCATTGCCTAAATGAAAGTAATGAGGTGATTCATTCATTATCACATGCTGTACCCATAAAAATCAGAGGAGGTCTTTAAACAACTCACAAGGAGCTGAAAAAGAGATTTGGTTTGTCATTGCTGATCGAAGAGCATTTTTTTTTAATTCTCTGGCCATAAACTAAATTATCTTCGGTTGGATTAGATTGTTTGGAATTAACGATGTGAAGCGTTTGTATTGTGTCTCTTAGCTGCGTCTATTATGGCCAAGTTTCCTGTGTTACGGAAGATATACAAATCTGAGTTCTCGGAAAGAAAACCCTTCCACCTCCATATGAGACCGGCTAACTTACTCTCGCTTGAAAATCCCTTATAATGGCTCTATACTTTTAGACTAGATTCGAACCGAGGTCTTTTCGGGCCAAAAGCCATTGTCATAACTGAGCTACAGTAACTAACTAAACTAGTTTTAAAAACCAAAAGATTAATTATTTATTATTTCTAAATAATGATTATCTTAAATTTACATTAAAAATATAAAAGATTATGCAAAATATACAAAGAGTTCACGTGTCGTGCTGACGGAGAATGACCTACTAGAATGTTTCGTATTTCATATACTTAGCAAATAACTGCGTTCAGTTTGCATACTGAAATAGTCTGATGTAAAAGAGAAAATATCTGAAATACCAAATTTCATCAAAATCTGTCGATCCATAGTAAAGCACATGCACACAGATAGATGAACAAATGGAGAGAGAGGCAGAAAATGTAACACCCAAGCGAATGGACTAAGCGGGCCTCTTGCAACCCTGTTGCCAAACGCATTGTGTAAAATTCTTTCAAAAAATTGAGCGTTATTGAGATGTGAAAGCACTTTTCAAGACATCTTTTAAATAACTTGAAACGAAATAATGCAGGTAGATGTTCTTCAAGTCAAAAGAAAAAACGTGTATTGGGGAGAAGAAACAGACTAAAAGGAAAGTCTGCTTCGTAAAGGGGAAAAAATGGCTGTTTTTTGTATTACCAAACAGACACTTTTTTCCCTCTCTGCTTGTGAATTCATACTGCTATTACATGTTAGCTTGCATGGGAAAAAAAAAAACTCCCATATGATAAATAAGTGTTCGCATATCAGATTATAGTGCGGGATTTCGCTAAAGATAGTTTATGGGACGAGTCCTGCCCACGAGCAGTAGAGTGATCTTTCCTGTTTTCAGAACTGCGGCTATTTTGTCTTTGTCAAGTGTGAAGTGGCCTTAATGTGTTTCTGTGATCGATGGACCTGAACTGGGCTAGGACTGCTCACCCTTTCGCTTCCTCGGTAATTTCTATCAAACCATTTCCCCTCTTCTAATGTTTTCCGCTAGGCTGCTCGAGTTCTGAAATTGCTGCTTAAAACTTTTATTTTTAACCACTTTTATTCCACTACTCCAATATCAGCTGCGGAATTATTCATCAATAGCAATTTCTTCTTTGCTTTTCAGTATCCTCAAGGGACATTGGACGATGTGAAACAAGAAGAAAATGGCGGAAAACAGGTACGTACATTTCTGTTGTTCAAAAATGATTTTTCCATCGTAATAAATAAAGATGATTGAAGTTCCTCATAATAATAAGCGTTCAGAACGGTTGGGGTAAATGTTAGTATGAGCAGTGGCGGCTCGTGGCTTGAACTCGTGGGTGTGCTGTAACTTTCGAAATATACATACACACTGTAAGTATGTGAATGTGAGTAAGTGTATACGTGTTTGGATAAAATATTAAAATTATGGTAAAATTTAAAAAATAAATTAAACTTGAAAAAATATTGTTTATTATCGATAAAATTATACAGGCTAGTATAATTCAAAATTACTTAAAAATAAAATCCATTCCTTTAATTGTAATTAAAGGAATGGATTTATAATTTTTGGACATTACAATTAAATCATTTAATTGTAATGTCCAAATATTTAAAGAGACGGAAGAAACACGATAAGCACTACGAACACTCTACTACTGGCGCAAACTACATATCAACAACAGTGGAACTGCGCGACGGACAGTGCCGCATTGAGCTGATAGCTCTCATCTCCCTATGACGTGCATATGCTTGCGCGCGTAGTAATATGATACTGTGGTAAACACAGTGCTGCTAACGTCCTTCGCCCTCCTAAGTGCTACAAGATGGATTTTTATTTTTTTTATACAAAATAAGAGAATTGTATAGGATTATTGATGATAAAATTAAATATTACAAGCAAATATAAATAAATTAATAAATATATTTATATATCGAGAAGAATTGGGGGTGCATAGGCACTAGTTCCGCAGTGCCTATGCACGAGCCGCCCCTGAGTATGAGCATTTATAACATTAATATATGAAAAAGTTAAAACAGCCAAAATATAGCTATAAACACTATTTCGAACTGCAATAATTTAAATTCATTAAAACAGCATATTTATCTTACTGACACTCGAAAGATATTGAAGCGAGTTTAATGATTCATAATCCGAACTTGTTTTCTGATTACGGGAATAAATGGCATCTACGTGAGGTGGACAAAAGTGACAAATAATAATTATTATGTATCGTGCACCACTCAACTCTACTCTATCATATCGTTCACGTGCTTTTTGTTGTTTTACTACTTTTGGACGTTCGTTCTAACAGCAAGCAAACAGTCATTTCGCAAAGCAAGAAAACATAATTGACTTGCGTAGAATCATTAGGGGACATTATCGGTAGCGTAACGAGTAAATGCAAAAATAAAATTTATGAAAAATAAGCACGCCGTAATTCATTAAACGAGAATGGTGTGGGGTGCAATTAATGGATAATTCCACAGGCACAGCACATTATTTTATGTTAGATTTAATTGTTAATCAGCGACATCGACTACGCCACAGTCACCCACACCACTACTGAAAAAGTTCCTATATTTAAAATTATTACAAAAAAGACTATTTTGTACACAGAGTCGCCTCGTTGTATATTTTATTCGCTGGAGATGTATCCAAAACAATCCAGTTCCTGTTAAAATGGCTATTGACTTTTAACGTGATTCGCTATTTTGAGCTCTACTGCATATGCGTTTGTCTTCCCACTGGCTGGAGTGTGCTGCTAATCCGTTTTAAAATGTTCTGAATTATTCGATATAGTTTCTCCTTCCCTCTTTAATAGCGGAATACTTACTTGCGATTCTGCGTGGCAACTTTAATACGCAACCTTAACAAATTATCATAGTTAGCGAATACGTTTCTTCTGTCATAAAGTATCCACTGTCATTTTCTTTGACTTATTTGGAATTGTGGAAGAACATTGTAGTACACTGTAATGCTTCTGGATTAATTATTAATTTAATTAATTAATAAATACTGATTTTTTTATCATCATCAAATTTTTGATGTAATTTTCAACGCGTGTGCAGAATAGATACCGCGACAGTACTGCTTGATTAAGTCTACTTCAATACTCAACTTCCAATCAACAATTTTCATCCAAATTAATACGTACTTAGAACTTCAATATTGTCAGATGTTATATTTCTGTTTCTTAAGACACTACTAACTGGATCAATCGACCTGTATCTTGGTCTTCCTCTGAGTCATTTTCCTGACATCCTGGCATTAAGCAATTGTTTGCTAACCATTCTTCTCCTATTTTCTTTAAGTCGCCATACCAACTTAGATTAAGTCCGATTACAGTTCTTTTCCGATATTTTTTAAATATGATTTTGTCATCGTCACTATCCGATTATTCCCCTGTTTTTTCTTAAGTTTCTCATATCAGGGTCTCTAGTTTGTGATAACTGTTTTATTTCTAACACAACTTTCGGATCCATAAGTTAAAACTGGTTTCAAACACTGTCGGTTACGCACATATATGACTGCTTAAAATGTTATCGATTCATTGCATGCCTTTACAAATACAAAAAAAAAGCACTTACTCGCTATACGATGGGTGGCCCGGAAGGTAATGTGTCGTATGACCGGGATGCGCCTGTACATCTTGATATGAATCCCATAAAGGAAAGACTGATAAGGGAATGTGTTTTGAATAAGAAAAAATAATTGTTTTTCCGAGATGAAAAGCCACATCATCGCTATCGAATCCATCACTTGATCCCTATTTGTAAAGAAAAACTTAAAAATTTGTTGTAAATTGAAATTAAATCCTGGACTTTGATGACTAAATGATAACTAAAGTTGTCGTTTAAATCGAGAGAGAGAGAAAAAAATTGACATATCAACCACTGTAGAAAGTAAGCGATGCTTATAATTACTTACGTCGATGAACAGCGAGATTTGCAAAAAAAAAAAAATGTTCTAGTTGGGGATTTACATAAATACGAATTTTTTGGAACCGTCTCCGATTTAGTACTATCATGTTCTTCATGGGAAGCGTGGCCTTTGCTTATGATCTCAGAGCGTTAGCTTAATAAATATAAAAGCAACTTGCTTTAAGTAAATGTATTTAAAAACGCACTTAAAACTGAGTTATACTCATATTGTGTGAGTATATTAGGACTATCTAGTAATGCGTGAAAAATTACGGTCGATGTTCAAACAAAAAAGAGACTGTTTTAAAATGCTGACACCTGCAAAGTGTATTATCCTTATCCAATAGCACAGAGTATGTAATTGATTACTTAATCTGACTACCATTAGCAAACAACTAAATTAAAAAAAAAGAGCATTTACCGGAGATATTTTGGGCGACAACGGAAACATGAGTAGGAAGAAAAAAGTCTGTTGTTGTCATGGAAACAAGACGCCACACAAACAAGCATTTTTTGAACTCAAATCTATTTACTAATCGTACATTTCTATAAATTCTCCCTCTTTAATTTTCAGATGGAATTGGCCAAGCCGGAGAAGGACAGCAAAGAGAAGGAGAGCTGCGTCGAAACTGATTACAAGAATCGACTTCGCGATGAACTTTTCAGTAGAGATAACGAAGGGTGAGTAAAGTAAAGTGTTCTTTACTCCCTCTTTAAAATTTTCCAATCTTACTTTTGTTCCTTGTAATTTACTGTAAGGTTATCCTCGTGTCACGAAAATTGATCTTAAATCTTTCATTAAAACTGACTTGGAATAATCAAATAAAAAGTCGAATGTTCAGTTTACACGAAGTCGTGGGTAAAAGAAAAAGAAACAAAATAATTGCATAATAAACGTTTTGCCATGTTATGAACTTTAAGATTGCTTGTTTCTGTTGTGTGGAAACCGGAAAGACGTTTAATATCAATGAGAATTGAATCTTAGAGAAATGGAACCGATAAATATATAATATAATGTACATACTGACACTAGTTGGCAACTTTGAAATGCCAAAGTTGTCAGCTAGAGGAGCCCTTTTAAAATACTGTGCATTCCATCCAGCCTAACAGATCGATTGTAGCATTTTCTTCTGCATCTTCGAGAAATTCATCCTCTAAACAGACGAAATGAATTTCATTCTCCACAATTTTAGATGAGAATAATTTGAATTTGAGGGACTTTGCATATAGAGATGGTGGAGATCTTAAAGACTCGACGCCGGGCATTTGATAAATATGCGGACTGCAAATCGAGCGGCAAGTACAACCCAAACGACCGGTGAGCATTACGTAATCAATTTAATTTTTAAAAATGATAAATTGGTGGGTGAGAAAGCGGACTGTAACAGCGTTTAGAAAAGAGGATGAGAGAGAAGTAAACACACACACACACACACACACACACACACACACACACACACACACACACACACACACACACACACACACACACACACACACACACACACACACACACACACACACACACACTTGACTAATGGAAAAATTGATGGCAACATTAGAGAACGGTAATCCAACAGCAAAGCAAAATGCTGGTAAGGCCAAAGTAAATGATTTCGTTAAAAACTCGATTTGAACGGAAACTAAATTTGGAATTTAAGAGCGCATGAAACCAGCTTTGAGAAATTGCATTCATTTAAGGGAGTGTTTGGCTGTAAGTCGATCGATTGTGAATTTGTGGAAGAGCCAGGTGTGGGAAAACTGCGGGGACATTTAATATTAATGGGCGTCGAATCTATTTTGAGAAAAATCGCCTGGCCGTCATTTATTTGCTTTAGCTTTGATAATACGCGGATCAAAGCAGCGTAAAAATAAACAGAAAAATTACTTGCAAGAGATAAGCATATGGAAGCCAAATACAAAATTAGGAGAGCGAAAGAACAAATCTGTGAAAGTTAGTGAACATTTCCATCGACGAATTAAAATTTTTAAATTTCGATAACATCAGATCACTGCAACTTCTGATGTTGCTTCGTGCAGCTGATTACTTCTCTACAAAGAAACAAGAGGAAAGAAAAGTATTGCTAATACCACCCTAAATTACCGCTTCTACAATCCGTGACTGTGCGTCTGGTGCAGCAGAGGTAGGATTCCCCTATTGTCCGGCAATTTTGTGACATACGAACAGGTGCGGCGTTTAGGCGAAAGTCAAGAGTGGTTGTTGGGTGGTCGAAGATCTGCGCTGCGGTGACCAAAATGAAAGATTTTCTCAAGGCTGCATAAACACGACCTCATGACCTATATCTTTTGTGGATAGTCAGAAACATGAAGTCGATGGTCTTTCCCGCTGATCAGATGCATGGAAAAAAAAAAGTTATCTAAATGAATAGCCATTTACTTTACTGAAGCAATAGAAATTCCAATGAGAAACCTTTACTTTCTGGGTACAAAGATATATATATATATATATATATATATATATATATATATATATATATATATATATATATATATATATATATATATAATTTGTGGTCTTTCTTAACGGCAAGAATTCAAAATAAACATTTTGAAAAGAAATTTTAGGGGGCATCTTATTGCCGACATAAAGTCGGCATTATTAAGATAAATGTCTGCGACATTTATCTTAATGTTCGTACGCTTGAATCAAGGAACAGGAAAGTAACAAGAAGTGCTGCCTTGAGGGGAGTTCTGAACCAGAAGAATTCCTTTTTGGATTATTCTGAGTAGGCATTTGTGCGTGACTGGGACCGTGGCTTCAGTTTACCACCAGGACGTGGAAAATCCTTCTCGCTAAGTCCCTGCTCGGCCGCTTTCTTTCCTCACATTAGCAAATCAACGGCATTTGTATTGGACGATACGAAGTCAAATTGAAATCCAACGGACATTTAAAAAAAAAGAAAAGAAAACATTGCTCACTTTGAGAGACTAATTTACGGAAGATATAACCGCAGCGACTGCGGTTTTGCTGAGTGTCCAGAGAAAGAGTACAAGAGTACACGTTTGCAAAGCTTTCGAATGTTCTGATCGCATCCGTGAAACCCACCGTAACAAATGTGCAGAATCAAATATCTCTATTACAGATACGTTCTGTGAGGATTTGAAATCGTGCAATTATTTTTCAATGACGCTGAATTACTTTTTTTTTTTCAGAAATCTTCGAGAACAAGCCAACCTTTTAACTTTGCGTTTTAAGAATCTGGAGTTGGAAACGCAATACCAAGCCACCAAAGACAGCGTCACCATAGTTTCCATGTTTGGATTGTTCATCGCCTTGCTATTCTGTACGGCCACCTATTTTCTAGTAATATCAGCGTGAGTACTGTTTGTCACTTCAATCAAAATGCATTTCTGTGTCCTGTGTATTTTAAAATATCTCTACAAAGCAAGCCATCAAATTAATAATAAAAAATGAAGTATTTATTTGCAGTTATGTAATAATACAGCACGTATAGATTATGAAAGATAAGGACTATTAAAAAGTGCTATTTTGAGAATACAACATTATATTTCGTCACAGAGTCATATATGAAATAATTCTCTTTGGAATTCGCGCATTTTTTCCTAGCAGGGAAGATACAGAAACAGACAAACCGCCCAGAGAACACACGCAAATATAATATACTGGCCTAATAGAAAACCATTCGACTATGGTTACAGCACAGAGAACTCTGCTGCGACCATAGGCGAATAGATTCGATATTATACAGTACTGAGGAGACTGTACTGATTATACAGTACAGTCTCCTCTCCTTGGCTTCTTCCACTGGTAATCGTCAGCCTTTAACACGATTTGTAGGAAGAAGAAGCATGAAGAACAGCTTGGTCGTGCATTTTTTTTTTTTTTTGTTGCTATTTGTTCAAGTAGCCAGGAGAATGGAAGGGAGCTTTACGCATTAATTCGAAAACAGGGGTTTACAGTTATTTAGGTTGTTAGATATTCTTTTATGTTAAAGTGGCTGTTTGTATGTCCTTTTTTTCAGACGTCATCAGGATTAACTGTATTTTGTTGCACATTTCGTGATCATTACTATATCATTGCAATTTTTCTTCACTTTTTTAGTAATATAGCCACTTTACCGGCCATTATGGATCAAATACGCATCTCATGCGCTTCGTATCCATCATGTATTTCAATGTAATATGAATGGTATTTCAATTTTAATATGCACTTCACATCCATGATAACCTTGACGTCTATAGACGTCTTGGCCGGTAGCGTGGTAGTGCATTCTGGAATAATTCTTTCTTAGAACTGTATCGTGTTATTCAAAACTTTAATTCTTTCTCCTTAAAACGATGTTATAAGCTTGATTACACCTACTGAAATATCTGTATTTTTCCGTATTGTGCGAAAAAAATCGCCGTGTCACTTTCTTGTGAGGTGGCGATTTTTTTAAAGCGGTAAATCTGTGAAATGTGTTGTCAGAGGTGTTGAACTAATTTAAGATGAAGTCTGATAGGTATGGCGACTTACAAACCCTCGTAGTAATAACCCCACGATCTGCAGTATGAAGACCATATTACAGATTCGATTCTACCTACCAACGAGCGGAACTTTTTATAGGCGGTTTTTTATTTCAATTTTTTTCAGAGTTAGCCAATCTTTGACGAAAACAAGCAAAGTTTCCCTTCTATAAAGAAAATAATAATAATAATAATAAAATAAATAATAAAAATAAATAAAATAAATCGATTTTTAATCCCTCAGCACAGCAAAATCGACCAAAGCACGCACAACACACCCATACTACACACAATTACATACAAATAAATAATAATCAAGATTACGAACATTGACTGATCTAATATGCTGTGGGAATACGTCAACCTCGGCGATTGTGGGTAGTGAAAGAGTAGCTGTCTTTCGTTTTTGGAGAAAAAAAAAGTTACGACTAAAAGGGATCTCCCTACTCCCTTTGGCGAATAAAACGCATTCGAAGATTTGTTTTTATTTTAGCAGTGTAAGCCTCCGTAACTTAGTCGTTTCGACCATGCCCTTTGGTTGGAAAGACCTGGGTTCGAATTTATTAGAGCTTTTCATCTGAAAGTGAGTTAACAGCTCTCATAAGGAGGTGGCAAAGTTTTTTTCTCCTAGAAGATCGGAGACTACTGTAATAAAGATTAATCACACTATTCCGTCGGATTTGGTTTCGAAAGCCTGCATGGTACGGTGTGAGTCTGGGTCAAGTGAAATAGAACGGAAGAGTGTAATATTGTACTGTGTAGGATAGAACACCCTACGATGAGTCTAATGATACCGCGTAAGTGAGGTGATGAAATTGGAAATGATTTAGTCTGAAAGTTTAAAGAATTCAGATAGACAGTGTCGGTCCATTAATACTTGGACTGGATGGAAAAAGAAGTCACTTACAGGAGTAACTTAGTCACTTGCGCCGCGCGATAATCAGAAACGTGCACGAGATCTAAAGCAGTATTGTAACGAAAATCACAAGACTTAAAGAGGAGGTTAATCGAATACGAATACGTTATCTGAGAATATTGTAAACTTACATCACAATTTGAGTGTTGCAAAGATTTACAAGTAAGAATCTATGAATCATCTAACATTAATTTTGTTATCTGAGTCAGAAGACAAACTCACTTTCGATTTTGCAGACGTACTTTAGACGTCGCAAATCATCAAGGAAGTCTTTTTAGCGAATTCGACGGCTAGATTACGAGATATGGAATAGTGCCAAGTGATCAAAGGCCCAACCTCTTCGTGAAAGAAAAAAAAAACGATGATCTATTTGGAGGCGGTGTAACATGAAAAGGTCGTAAAGATAACCAGACCTTGACAAGACGTAAGATGTTGATTTTGCTCAGCTCATAATCCGCAAGCTCACCGAAATAAAGACTGGTGGGAGAGACTTATCACTCCCGCTGCTGCCGCCTCGGCTTTTTATTTGGACCAAGAATAAAATTCAGTAAAAACCATGCCAAACCCTATTTTTCGGTCCTTTGCAGAATAGGAATAAATATAAAAAAAATACATAAATAAAATAACACATAATAATATTGAAAAAAAAAGAAAGAAAGAAATATGGAATAACTTTAATGACTTAAACTAAAGGGAATTCATTTGCACAAAGTCTATTTCATAGATGAAACACGCCAAACCTGTCAGCTCAAATTAGAGAAAATTCATGTAGTAGTTAGAAAGATGTATTAGGATTTGAAACTTTAATAAAGTAAATCTGTAACAATTTCCTACCATTTAAAGAGAATTACCTGAAACCGATTGCACATTACGATGTGGTTTTTTTTTTAACAAGCAGCTAAACACACAATCCAAGCAATAATTCCTGATTAATTCCTTTCTAATTAATTATTGCTTCCCAAGCAATAATTAATTAGTCCTTGATTTTGGATTTGGATTTTTTAACAATCCTAATTAGCAATTAAGATTGTTAAAGAGATCTTAAGGCGGTAGATGAATTATCGTCACCCAGTAGCAGATTATGGGTTGCTAAAGATGGATAACTAGACGTTTTATAGAAACGTGTAGTAGATATAATGAAAAACGGATGTAAGGAAATTAGAATTTAGCAACAACTCCTAGATAGTTCGCTCACTGTGAGCGAAACACAGAACAGTTATTAATGTATATCGTCTCTGAACTTGTGGTTATTTTGATAGGCTATGGATCAGAACGTGTCTTTTGACTGCAACTCTTTTTAAAGTAGAAGTTTAATTAAAATTTTAACTATATCGAGGTGTAACTTCTGGCAATTTGAAATGGAGATAGCAGATGTGATGAATGAATATGATATTAGTGATTCGCAAAATAGTAAAATGAAGCTGCATTGATTTTTAAAATTTTAAAACTGAGGTACGAAAAGGAGTTAAAAGCGTAAGAATAAACAGTAGGATATTATTACAGGTGAGAATAAAGTTGTGATGAATGATGGGATATTATTGGTAAATACACTATAAAACTTGTAAAATTTAAAATGAAATATCGAAATATTAAAAACTAGAGCGCAAAAACTGCACAGGGTAAGATAAGAATGTAAAGGCCTCGAAGGAAAAACGTAAAAATATATGATGAAAGATGAAATCGGTTTACGGGGTAGAGTCCTTTCGGAACAACCGTCATCAGATTAAAAGAACAAAATTTCCGTGTGTATGACGTAGGCTGTGTCAATTTCGTTAAGGTATTTTGATTGGTTGAAGGTTTTTGTTGTTGTTGTTGTTGTTGTTGCGGAGTTGCGGAACACAACGTTAATAGTGTTGCAATGTCTTTTTATTTCAATAGCTTCTGATATTCTTAAGTTTATTAATTTTTTTTTTAAGCAAGAATGGTTATTTCTTCTATTTGTGTTATATGTGTTATACATATTGAGAATATTGCAATTCTCAATTTATCAACGTATATCCACTCCAAATTTCAGATGGTTATTGCCAGAAGTGCGGCAAAGGCAGGCAATAACACCTCCGCATGCTCATTTAATTAAATTTTAATTATCCTTTCAATTTAAAAATAGTTTCAGTCAAAAGACACGTTCTAATCCAAGGATGCTCCATAACATAACAGCTTTGCTTATTTCTTTATATTTAGGCGTTGTTAATAAATTCTAATTTCCTTATGTGTGTTCAATTGTTTTGTGCGGTATTATATTCATGTGGTATTGGAGGTAAGAGAAGTATGCGCATGTTCAGTTCTATGAGCAGGATTTTTGTGTTATTCACAGGTTAGGTGAATCCACAGCCGTCAATCTGATGGGTCAAGTGGTAGCATGTCAGCTAAGATTGCGAGTTCGAATGGACGTTTGTGATTGTCCCTAATCGTATGCTGAAAGTTGCAATCCTTTCGCTTCTTTCACAGAGATGTGACTTCCCAAAACGTAGGCGGTACGCGAGTGACCATACACAGTCCAAAGGGAGGCAATGTGACAAAAAAGAAAGAAGAAAGTTGCGACTGATTTTACAACCATTCTTACGTGGAGGTGTGCGTTTCATTTTATGTTTTATGTTCTTGCTTGTATCTGTGAAGATATTTTTCTTTCTTTATCGCTTAGTTTCAGACGATAAAAAGATAGTATGCTGAAAGAAATCTTTTATGACTTTTATTGTTTTCTAAATCTTATTATTAAAACAAATAACTTAATTTTTTTTTGTAAAATTAAAAAAAAATCATTGTAATAAATGCTTTTAATGTACATTTGCAAATTGGATTGAGAAATGGAATGTTATACATTATTCAATAATAATAATAATAATAATAAATTAGCTTACGTAAATAAACTTGAAACAGGAACAAGAAGGGATTTTTCAGCAATAATCACACTGAAATATTTCACTTAAGAACCAACAAATCCGGTTGTTTTGCTACTTTAATTATAAATATTTAATTTAAATAATTTTTATAATTATTGTAGAAAGAAGCGACGTGACATTTACGAAAACTTTGTAAAGCATCGCCAGGAAGTTGAGAAGAAACAAACCTCTGCATGAAAGCTTTAATCTTTAAAAAAAAAAAAAAAAAAAAAAACTTTAGCATTACATCAAGCAACATGAAGTTGGGAATTTATTAATTCCTCGTTTTGAGTAAAAGCAAAACGTTCAAAGCCAAATAATATTAACAAATTGGAAAACAAAACATGACTTGAAAAGCTGTCACTTAAAATCGAAAGATTGCTTTTCGTTATTTCTTTAAGCCAGTGCACACCAACACATCCTCAGTTATTCAAGACCATCACTGGCGCTGGTTGTAAGAATGAAGTTGACAGCACATTTTGAAATTTGAAGACCGTTTTCTAATTAGCAGGTCAATTTGCACAGCAGAAGCAAAGCACGATGAGACATTGTTACGCCCAGTCGCTACTCGTTTCCGCAGAACCCGGATTAACACGTCAAAGCATTTCGCTGTAATCTGCCAAAAGCTTTGTTGACCTTTGCGCATAAGTCAAACATCTACTGCCTCTCATAAATGTTCCAACATGCTAGAAATTCGTTACATTTGACAGCAATAATGAGTTGAATATTATTAAACATTCCCTGTGGCAGTCCTCGTTTATTAAAATCCAATTTGAAAATGACATTCGAATGTTAAATTCGTAGTCATAACTCTTTCATAAAAGATTCAACATTTTGTTTTCTCTCCATGTAAGCACGGGGTTCATGCATAAATTATTTATTTTAAATTTTTATCAAATGCTGCGTTATTTTAAATAGCTCGTTAGCTGTTAATATATGTTGATATCCTTATTTTAGTTTACACGGTTAAGTTTACATAGTTAAGTTAAATACCTCCGTAGCGCACTTGAAGCACGAGGAGACGCTGCGCACTTCGATTGGAAAAGAATTCAGTTTGAGTCTCTTCGCGACTGAAAGAATCCTTGTATATGACCTTTTACAACTGAAGTTGAGTTAGCCGATCTCATATGAAGATAGGAGGTTTTTCCCCCATACCAAACAGTGGGTTTTCATCCCGTATACAGGCATTTCGGCCCAAATCTCAGCGAGACATAGATGGCGTTGAAAGTAGATGGTGGCTTTGTGTGTTAACAGAGGATTAAGTAGTGTACACCGGTGAGCTGAGTGCCGAATCTCCTTGGAGGAATTACGCGATAATAATAATAATATAACATAGTTTAAGCTTTCCTATTGACATTACTTTTTAACTTTGTTACGTTTATGTTTTAAGTGTTTAGTTTTATTTTAGTAATTGTAGCTTTGCGATTTATAAGTAAGCTGATTACTAGATTCGCAGTCTGTGAGCAAAATGAAATGTGTGTGTGTGTGTGTGTGTGTGTGTGTGTGTGTGTGTGTGTGTGTGTGTGTGCGTGCGTGCGTGCGTGCGTGCGTGCGTAATACATAATTATGCGCGCGCGCTCGCTCGCATAATTATGTATTCATCCATGCATACCCAGTTTTATCATTAAAATGATTATGAATTTCGCATCATAAAGATACGAAACGAGTGAAATATACACAGCAATATGGATATAACAACTCTTGGCGTTAAGAAATTAAGGCTAATTGGGTCTCTCTCTCTCCATTTGTGCCAGCCTGGATGGTTTGTTATTGATTGTCTCATCTCCTAAAAGAACTCTTATGTATTTTCAAAACTCCTTTCTTGGTCTTCTTCTTCTTTCTCCATTTGTTGGCCTGTTAAGAGCAAGAATATTGAAATGATATGAATGGACTTGTCTATGTTGACTTTTCTGAATTGATAGTGTTAAGAGGTCTTTGTTAGCTTACTTGCAGAATGACAGTGGTAGAAGATATCTTGGCACACGAATCTTAATATTGATCGAAGCATGTGATCCCAAAGCTACTGATGATTATTAACTGGGCGTTGAGTAGTGATGTCCCATGTCTGAGAATCATATGTAAACATGGCCCGATAGTAATTTTGTAGAGGTGAATTGTGGTCTTTGGGGCATTAAGTTTGATATACAGATTATTCAGTTAGGTAAGGCTTATTTCAAGAAAATTAAAAGCTTCGTGATTTCTTTTCACCCTCTCAGAGTTCCGACATCGGAACAAGGCATTGAAAGTCTCCTGTCTCTTCGAAAATTCGGTAATTTAGCTTAATGCTTCCATCTCTTTTATTTCCGTCTAACTGGAGTAATTTCCATTACTCCAATTAGACTCCGTTTATATACAGATTATGTAGGTGGTTTGGGACAGTCTGAATGTCAAAGTATGACATTATCGGCGAAGAAGAAAATTCCTTATTGTGGGTTCAGCTTGTCGAATTCTACCAGAGTTATTATTCCGGACGCTCGATATGGCGCCAAAGAGTCTCTCTCACGCTGTACATTACTTCACTCTTACTTTAATTATCTGCAAGGGTAACCGACAATTTTGAACATCTGCCATCAGTTGATTGAATCAGAGTCCGTAAAGAAAGCTAAGAATATTAAGATTAAGTAAAAATTTCTGCTATCGGTTGCTCCTCCTAGTGGTAGTGATGCATTCGATGGTACTTGCGCTATACGAGGGTGGTCTGGAAAGTTCTCGGCCTAACAATGAAAAAAAGAATTCATAATTTCAAAATTATTTTCATTTTTCAACATAACCTTTCTTAATACTAATACATTTATTCCAGCGATGCTCCAGCGCCATTATTCCGTACCTGGTTCTCAGTAAGATCTGCAAAATACCCCTCTACAGCCACAATCAATCACCTCTTGATTCGAAGAAAAACGTTGACCAGCGAGGAAGAGTTTTAGTTTTGGGAAGAGATAGAAGTCTGTGGGAGGCAAATCTGGGGGAAAAGGGTGGATGTTCAAACAATTCAGACTGCAGATCCCTTAATTTTCCCATTGCAAAAGCACGTTTGTGGGCAGGTGCATTGTCCTGATGAAAGTGATAATTAATAAACAAAATCCCTTTAGCATCCCAAAACACCGCTGCCATGACCTTTCCTGCTGATGGAACCGACTTTGTCTTTTTTGGCGCTGAACAGCCGGCTTCTGTCCGCTCTTTTGACTGCTGTTTGGATTCTGGTGTGTAATGGTGAATCCAAGCATCCATAGTAATAAATCGATGCACAAAATCAGTTTTATTCTTGTTAAAACGCTCCAAGCACTCTTCAGAGATTTTCATGCGAGTGCGTTTATGATCTGCTGTGAGCAAGCGCGGCACCCATCTTCCCGAAGGCTTTTTCATATGCAAAATATATCCTGCACGTTCTTTTGAAATGCCTAATAGTCTCAACAATTTCACTCACTTTGACTCGCCGGTCATCCAATACCATATAGTACACTTGATCAATGATTTTCGGTGTAGTTACACTTTTTGGACGTCCTTCACATGGATCATCTTCAAGGCTGGTATGGCCACGTTTAAACTCGACAGCCCATTCCTTAATTGTCGAAAACGAAGGAGAAGAGGGCTCATAAACTTTTATGAACTTCGAATGAATTTCTTTTGGCGTTAAACCTTCTTTTACAAAGAATATTTATGGTGTTAAAAATTGGGTTTTATATGTTTTCGAGCAATATTCCAGTTTCGTTCGGTTTAATTTGTTTCATTTATTTTATATTAAGTGAATTAAAAATAAAAATAGTTGATTATTATTCGCTGTTAATTTCATGAAATTTAATGGATGAAATCAAGCGCTAAACCCCACGTGATTTTTGATTACAGCTGTATTATCCAAAAATAAACGCGTGTTCTTTAGGTTCGTATTACCAAACAGAAAACCATCAAAACAAGTGATGTTTGCAATTGAAAGATTGAAATTTCCACCCTTGCCATTCTTCCGATGTAATTACTACATGCCGCCTTTTGATAGTAGTAACATCGCAGAGCTTATTATAAAAAAAAATAAAAAAAAACTCTTCCAAATGCTTGCCATCACTTATCCTCCATTACGAGGTATATACCCCTCCCTCCCTCCCCCTAAAAAAAAACGCTAATCGGATTAACTGGCTTCTCGAAGCTGCGGCTGCAAAGCACTTAGATAAGTGCTTTTCATACTGTACTGAATATGAAACTAATGAGTGAATGAATTAGTGGTGAAATTTATGCATGTTGTGACTTCAGCTTATATCTTATGGAAAATATTCCCTGAGCACCGAATTTCGACGGACAATTTCCACATGTGGCAAAAGATTAACAAGAAACAAACATGATAGTGAAATGGCAAAGTAATTGAATTGCAGACTCGCCCATGATACCTTCATCCCCAGTTCCGGCAAATTTATCGTCGTACAAAAGAGATTAGTTTCACTTCATGCTTTTCTTCGGTAACGAGATTCTTTTGCTGGTTTTTATGCTAATTACCCAAGAAATATGCTAATTAGCCAATGGAAATTAAGATATTTATAAAAGAAGCGTAAACGGCTCCTGCTAAGCAATGCTATTTAAACATCCCCCCCCCCAGCTCAGTATATTGAAACAATAAAGTTCCGAAAAGGCCAGTGAGCTTATGAGAGTGTAACCTTCGTCGTCAAAGTTGTCTGGATGTTGTACTTAGAAAACTATGGACTTTGTGTGTTCGTCTTATATTAGTGCTTTGCTTAAGATTGCACTGCTTTGTCTGTTGTTCCCAACTGCTTAGTGCTCCTCAAAGTGGAACTGGGCTCTATTGCTACAAATACTTTCTGGGGTGAATGACCCATCAAGGGAGAAAATCCGACAAGGAAGCAGCCTAAAAGCCACAATATCCGTCACGCGCCTTAATCTATTCATCAGCACTCACAGATCACTCTCCACGCAAGCAAGCGAATAAATAAAATAACCTCTCTCTTATAAATCATACTATACTCCCTTATAAGAGATAATTTCCAGGATTGTCTCTTCCTTCCCTTTAAAAAATATCCCGCGTAGCTATCTGGTCAGCTCTTATATGTACACGGAGATGGGATGTATGTATGTATAGGGGAAAATATGATTTTAAGCAAGTGCAACCAAATCCAAATAGTTATTCAATATGCTGAGTGATAACCGCTCCTACCTCTCTCTCTCTCTCTCTCTCCATGGTAGATAATTCTTACTAAGGTTGTTGATCAAAGAAACGCTAATCGGACAACTTCATTCCTTCAGTGAATTTCAAAAATGGTATGATCAGGTCGTCGAACGCAGATAACAAAAATGCTGTCAGGTTCGGCGCAAGACGTTACGTACTCAATGAACTAACCTTTTTTTTTTGAAGTAAAAATATCGGGTGATACATCAGGTTTGCAAAAATATTAGTTGCAATCGCGTATCCTTCTAATGTCCAACCTTTTGCCCTTCTGTTGAAACAGCAGAAGCATCGAAGCACACAACTTGCTTTGCGGGGTCAATTGTATGGAATGACAGCGTTCCTCGGGAGAATGGAACGGAGTCATTTCATGTCTGTGATTGAAAACTTAAAAAACAAACTGGGCTAGATTCTAGAAATTTATCAATAAAGTTGAAGTAAATGACTGCATTTTGACTTTTATAGTTTTCTTGTTTGTTTTAGTAATTGTGTAGGACATATCGATGAGCAAGTTTTTGTCTTTTCTGTAATAGCTTGGCAGTAATTCATTTCCTCCGTTTTCAGCACCCTCATATCGGCGGTGGCCTATCCTTTAGGTTTAGTGATCGTCTTGGCTATCGTCTTTGTATTTGTCCTTCCTTTTGCACCTCAGGTGAGTTAAAAAATTAAAGAAAAAAGATTTTTGTGATATCATTTTAGAGAATTTTTTCTGCAATAACCTTATTATTTCAACTTAGCTTTCTGGGATTTCACAAGAGGAGCTATAAATGATTTTTGGTGTTGTTACACTTTTTGGACGTCCTTCACGTGGATCATCTTCGAGGCTGGTACGGCCACGTTTAAACTCGACAGCCCATTCCTTAATTGTCGAAAACGAAGAAGAAGAGGGCCCATAAACTTTTATGAACTTCGAATGAATACAACAACATTTTTTAATACTTTTCTTTAAAGTAAACTTGACGATGTATTTTATTAGCTACTTTTCGTTAACTTCCATCGGCATTACAAACGTACACTGCTCCCGGGAATGAAATTATTCATTTTTAAAGTGCTTTAAGGCCGCGCCTGAAGAAAACCCATCACACGTTCGACTCCAGTTGCCGCTTAGAGAATCCTTGTTGCATTAATAGCTTGGGCTATCTGCGAAGGCTTAAAAGGATGGCGAGTGGATGCCGATCTCTCTTCAAAAGGTTAGGGTTCAAGGAGTCCGCTTACTCCCTTTGGGGAATAAAAGGCATTAATTATGCTGACCGAAAAGATGCTCGGTCAGCATGCTTACATATTTAGTGTTCTGGAGAAAAGCCTTTCGAATAAAACACTATTTCACACTGGAAGAAACTCCTTCAAAACGGAAAAAATATTTCTTCTTGCTGGGGATTCATTGCCTTATGTTCTTCGGGCCATGCATTTATATGAATCGTTGCAGGCGAGTAAATCGGCGACTCTTTCTCTTTGACAACATTACTGAAATTGGTCTTCATACAGAACTGAGGTTGCTTCCATCGATATGGTGAAACGACCGAATGGCATTAATTTTGGAGACTGGGAAAGATGGATATTACAATTAAATGGCCTAAATGCAGTCTAATGAAATTAATATTTTAGTGCGAGAATTATAAACATATACAAAATGGCAATTTAAGTAAGCTGTTATCATAGAGAATTAATCTATCTACTACATATGTACCCATTTTATCTGATTTCAGTTTGAATTGTTTTTTATTTTCTTCTTTCTCTAGACATGTTCCGCGGGATTTTTGAAAGCACCCTCAACAGCACAATCACAACCTAGCTTAAGGCTATTGCTCATCACCATAATGGTTTCAATCTGGGTTACAGTTCAAGTCTTGACCGCGGTAAGTTTGCAATGTGCATGTTCGACACACCTGTTTTGTGGGGATAACAATTTGATGTAAGTTCGTTCTGATCATTTGTTTTATTCAATGCAGGTGGTAGTCGACAGTCCGAACTTCAGAATGGCAAATGCAACTGTAAATAACTTGAGTCTTCAGGGCGAAGTAGTCAATTTCCCTCAGTATTTGAGTTACTTTTGTGTCATGGAACTTTTAGGGATCACCGTTGTTATGCATCTCAGTTATCTCATCAAAATTCTTCTTACTGTTGTCCTAACGACTTTGCAGAGCTGCCTGAATCTTCTCGTGTTGAATCAAGCACTGGACTGGTACGACGTCAAGGTGTATGGAGAAAGGTGAGGCAGTTTCTTTTCCGTAAGAAATTTTAAGCGATTGCATAGCACAGAACACGTTAATTATGTGTGACTTCATACTTAGTGTAAAATTGCAGTCATATGATAATACCAGAAGTATATTCAAAGTTAGAGTATGTAGAAATATGTTTTCGCGGCTAAGAGGCATATGAGCCCATATAACACAATGTATCTGTGATTCACCTTTTGTTGCTTCTATGTCCAAGTTCCGATCCACACTTGGGGTAAGCTTCTGAAATTTAAGCATAGAAATTATTTTCTCTATAATGCTTTTTATTTATAAAGGAAGTAGTCAATGCACTTTCAGCCCCTCGTTTTGGAAATTAGTAACAGCCGCTTTCACCACCTTTGCCGTGAATTTTTTGCAAACGCGTTAGAACAAAAAGTGACAAGAATGATAGCTAATTGTCTCCTTGTGACAGATAATTGTCGTCTTGTGTGAAATACAATTTCATTGAAATTGAATTTCCATGAAAGATATGAAATGGACGGTTTTTCCATGTGTCGTAGAGAATTTCATCGTCCAATACGGAGAAAACACCACAACCATTCAATTTCTGAAGTAGCAAACAAATCATATTTGGACTCTAGAGCAGAGCACACGCATATCTAATTCTTCAAAAATGTTACATGTAGGTTTTCAACCTCTTATGAACAGATGGCCTACAAAAGAAAAAAACTCATCTTCATACAGTGGAAAATTATTATTATGTGACACCTCCAAGTAGCCCAAGACTCATCGAAGGGGGGCACCTACTCTGCAACTCTCTGTCTCCACCACTCAAATCCACCAACGCCATCTACTGGTATTTTCACGGACAATCACAAACATCCATGCCCACGGTGGGATTCGAACCCGCACCCTTTTGGTTGGAGAGAGAATACACTAACCACTCGGCCAACCAGGCCGGCAATTATTCAACTGATGTGTTTAACAGTAACATACAAATTGCATTTGGGTTTGATATTCGTATAACGTAATCAACGCAATTCCATCAAGATGCATTTACTTTCGTGTATAAACTCTCTTTTATCCCACAAAACAGGCAAACCTGCCAGAAGCATAGACTTAATTAAACAGACGTTAATTAAATGCATATTGGCCACGACTTTAGTTGCTCGGCCTTCATTCCAAACTTTTTCTAAGTTGCACCATGAGAAAAAGCTCTTCAATTATGAAATTAAACTGTATATATGTATATATATATATATATATATATATATATATATATGTCAACCTAGCTTGTAAATCAGCCATTGGAATTGAAGGAGGTGCAAGAAGATGGCATGATATAAAGCCAAATGTGAGGCGGGGGGGCACATTATCTCCCCTGTTATTCGGCATTTATCAGGATCATCTTATGAAAGAAAGCGGCCATAGTGCTGATATCAAAATTGATATCATTTAACTCAGCAGTTTATGATTTGATATTAAAATCAGCAATAAATAGATAAAAAGTATGGAAGAGAATATGGAGAATGTTTGGGCGCAACTTTTAGAGTTGGTTGAATAAATTTATACGGAATAAATAAATGTAGTCAAAATAGTCCAGAAATAGTCAGAATACTAAAAATGTGTGATCAGAGCTAATCTATTGGGGTATGGTCATACTTGAGCAAAATGGTAGAAAGAAACTTTGCAAAAAGAGTCATGTGATGTCAGGGTGGCAGAGAAAAAGGCACCTGAAGAAGATCAAAGCTAGGGGGATTGTTGATAGGAGCTGGCAGTAACGTAAACTTTATTATGGGGTACCCACTATAATATTCTATATATATCTGTAGAGGCTACATATTAAGAAATGATGATTACATACGAATAATTTTTATGACAGATGGTTTGAATCGTCCAATGAAACACCACATTGGTTATGGGAAGCTTAAAATGGCTTGAATAGGCACCGTGTTTTGTTTCTAGAGCACGGGAATCGAATTATTTCACTCTCCGCACATCCTCGGTACTAATGCATTACAGGGTGACAACCTTCGTGGAGATTAACATAAAATGCAATTCACGAGAGATTTCTGAACGAATAGCAAATCAGTGCGATGCGAGGGGAGTAAAGAGAAAGGAGTTTATTGGTATATGGCTGCTCTAGATAACAATGACCGATGGAATAAAAGAAGTGGAAAAGCAATTTCGGTGACTTTTCAGCTGGACCGTAAAAGACGCTACGTAGCCACGGCTCCTTATTGCAGGTTTAGGAGAGTAATGATGAACCCCTGTTCACAGGAAAAGCTTCCACGGAAGTACGTGGAGAAAAGCTTTTTAAGGTAAAAACTGGATCGTCTGTTTAGCAATAATAATTGGCGTGTCTTTAAGGAAGGATTATCGATTAGCCAAATCGTCTTTCTCTGGATAGCGCCAAGAAATTCTGGGAAGTGTTTCATGCAACCCAAGCATAAAACAGTACAGTATTTATTCTATTCTGTGGTTGAACAGATTTGTCCCCCCCCCCGAAAGTCAGATTTCTCATACGAAGCAAATAAGACAACGAAGAACATGCGCAATTTGTAGACACAATACACTCTGGCTTCGTAGCCTTAATTGTTACGGCCGTCCAAATAATCTCACTCTAACCTCAGTTAGTCGACCTTTGGCGGGGACCTTAATGATTCATTCGTTCATTTATGTAAACAGAACCCGTTTCGTCCTCAATACAACGAAACCCGAATTATGGCTGGCGAAAAAGACACTGGGGATTACGGAGTGATCCAGAATCGCACCCTCGACGCCACTGCAAGGATGAAAGAAAAATCCGGGAGTCTACAGAGATGAAGTTAGATCCGATGCACTTGAATGTAAATGCAAGCATTAATCTCTGTCTGCTGCTTCCAGGTGATCCGTTTCGCAAGCATAAGCACGCTGCCCCGTGTATAATAGGCACGTGCTCACAGAGAGAGAGAGATTGTTTATAATTTCATTTTATTTCCGAATATTTTCCGAAATTCTCTCTCTCTCTCTCTCTCTCTCTCTCTCTCTGTGTGTGTGTGTGTGTGTGTGTGTGTGTGTGTGTGTGTGTGTGTGTGTGTGTGTGTGTGTGTGTGTGTGTGTGTGTGTGTGTGTGTGTGTGTGTGTGTTTTCTCAACAGATTTGTCTGAGGCTTTCCGAATATTCCAAAGATCTGTTAGTTTCGCCTTGCCGCTTTACGTTTATAAACAGCAAAACCAGAACAGCAGTGCACATTTGATCGGATTTTTAACGCAACATATTTAGTCTACCAGTTTTGAGCAGAAACAGTTTCGCAAAATCATCCTTATCGCTTAGAAAGGCAACAAGATTACTTTTTAACTTTTGCAGTAAAAATGTTCAAGAAATCTCTGTATGCAGCTCTGGTTATATTCTACGAAGAGGTTTCTACAATGTCTGTCGACGTTATAATGTTCGTTATGTTTCCTTGTTTTGTAATCGCTTGCTAATTCCTTGTTATCCTGTTGAGCTACTCAGTTCTTCCTGAGTCACACCGCCATCTTTTTCGTTTTAAAGATCGTGGCTAGCAGTATTAGCTGTGACTTATCTACAATATAGTTTGGGTTTCCAGCGATGAGTCTTCTGACTCCATGGAGATACCCATAGAATAATAATAATAATAATAATAATATCACATGATATTATCGCCGTTTATCACATGACGAAACTCCGTCATGTGATAAACGGCGGGTCGAAGATCTCTGCTAGTACGCTAAAAGTGATGTTATTTGAAATCCCATACTACACTTTCAAAAGACAGACAGAATATTATTAAAATACTAAAGAAAGTGTATTGTTTTTTTTTTCTAGAAAATATATATGTTATGAAAACAAATGAATAACAACAATATTACATTCCGTTACAATAATAAATCGTCAGAAATATTTTCACGTTTCAGAACCATTTCATTTGGTAGCTTTAGATATCAGACCGATACGAAAAGACGACTGGCCTTCACTCAATTAAATAGTTTAAGGCTACTCCTTATCTTCGAGGTTGTGCTTAAATGATGTCACAATTTATTTTTACGCAGGATCTGTGGCGCACCCAGTTGGGGGGGGGGGGCCCAAAGAAAAAGGAAAAAAAAAAAAAACACTAGAAAATTTTCCAGAAATCTTTTCGAAATTAAAATTAATTTTTTTTATTTATGTTGTGTCGTGTCTTCTATTTCTATACTTTTTGCGAAGAGTTATTTTGCATCATACTTGGTAAATTATCAGCCTGCGTATATTTGGATTGGTGTATACTGTTTATCAATAAATGCATTTTAATCCTATCTTTTGTAAGCTGCCCGATGCAAAAATAACTGTCTTTTCAAACTGTCGAAACATCGTTACGTGATAATCGTGGTCACAAAGATAGAAGCAAACTTAACAAAACTTACAAAAGAAGTAAAGAAAGAAATTGCAAAAGATTATCACGTGATCATAAATTGTGAAAGCGATTATTGCTAAAAATCGAGTGGAAGAGGAAAATGCGAGAGTTTGTACAGAGCTTGACATCATTTAAGCACGATCGCTTTGCTGGTCTTTTACGGGAATGCTCCTTTTGTGCTTCCGCTTTTCTGAAACGACATTTAACAAATGCATTTTCTCAATAGGATTTTCTCTTCTCCAGCAACAAGAACCTCCCTCACGAGATCACACTGACCGTCATCGTCATCACTGTTGGCATCGTTCTCATCATCATTGACAGGCAGGTGAGTTGCACTCTCTCTCTCTCTCTCTCTATCTATCTGTACGTGTGTATGTGTAGGAAGGGTGTGTGTGTGTGTGTGTTTTCCTATGGAGTTTTTGAATATGTGTTTTTTTCTTCAGCAATTATTTCACACAAAATTGCATAGCGTAGGATTTTTAAGAAAATTAATTCGCGCAAAGTAATTCTTAAAGAAACGTTATAGTTGAAAAGCCAAGCAACTCTGTTATTTTGACACGGAGACAGCTGATTTCACTGTTCCGCACTCGCACACTCTAACAACCTAATTTCTAATTAAAGCCGGGTTTTGAAAATGTTTGTGATATTCAGTAACATAAAGCAAAGAAAAAGGTTCTGACTGTACTATATAAATATGAAAAACAATAAATGTAATAATCCAATCTTAAATCACTTGTCTTCTTCGCATCTATAGTGTATTATTGGTAAGCGGGATATTAAATTTTCCCTTCAGAAGTGTTTTAGTAAACTCTAAAGTGGTCAATATTGCTCCCAGACTTAATAATCAGATATATATCGCAATCGAAACAGACAATGCATTTCAGACATTTATTCGATCACAACACATGAAACGTGTTCGTTACCATAGCAACAAAGTCTAAAATATAGTAAACATCGCCTGAAAGTACAGTGCGTAGTGTCTCTGCACGATATCCTGCATATTTATGGCTTCGGAAACCTCTCTGGAGTTCATTTAATTAAACACACTGCCCTCTGTGGCTTTGCAGTGCGAGACAATATGAAAATTCCTCCATAAGCATTGCCATTTTAAACAAGACCCACTCTAGTCCTCTTTTGATATTTTAGTCGTATTTTTTTTTTTTTCACTTCGTTGGTTCCGCTCGACTGGCTTTTAACTAATTAATGGAAAAATCAATTTACGCTTCTAAAAGGGCTTTCGCGAATTTGTCTACTTGGCTAAGCATAAATATCCTGCTAATGCAATAATGGATGCTAAACAAAATATTTTACTTCTATGTGTAACCCTTTAATTTTGCGCTTCTCTCTCTCCCAAAACTCTGATTTTTCAACCCACAAAAGAGACATACCGGCCAGACGCAATTTACGGACTTAATACATGGGCCTCATAGCCTCAGTCGTTCTGGCCGCAAGTCGTTTCTTCCGTTTTTCTTTGTCCGAAGAAAAACAGTCATCTCTATCAGAGCAGCGAAATATTCGCCACTACTGACAAATGTTCTTAGTTCGAGTCCGATTTAAGACAGGACTAATATAATACTAATAATCCGCTTTAATTACAGGCCCTTAAGATACGCCTTATCTGGACTCTTGTCCAGATAAGGCGGTTAGTCTAAGCCTAAATATATCTCCTTGTGTGTTTGTGTGTGTGTAAATGCATGTGTTCTTCTGCCCAGTTTGCCTTTTTGTGGGACCAAAACCTGAGTTTCCTGCAGGGGAAACCCTCCTCCAGGAAACTCGCTTTACAACCAAATAGCTTCGTCGAAACCGACTGAGCTACAGAGGCTCTTTAAGACCTGTCTTATAATATTCCTTTGAATTGTAACAAAGGCGACACCTCTCACCGCACGTAACACGCTGAAATATCATTTGGTTAGTATTCGCTTTTTCAGTTAGTTTCGATTGATGTCAGAGTCGCACGTGACAATGTTTCCATGGTAACCGCAGGTTACACCTTTAGTAACTGCGTGGTGAGATACTATTTGGATACGTTCTATGCTCCATTCAAAATTTTGGATTATACAAAAAGAAAAAAAAAAAGTAGCAAATAGACGATATTTTAACTTACTGCACTCTCCAAGGGTTAGTTTCGCTATATACAAGTAAAAAGAATTATAATGATAATGACGACACAGCAATAATAATTTATTTATTTATTTTTTATTATTATTTTTTTTTTTTTATTTATATAAACGACTTATTTGTTTTTACAATGAAAATGATAAGGTTTACTATCACACAGAGTATCTGCACACACACAATGAAAAATTATCTTTTCTGTACAGTACGAAAATTCGATATACAAAATGCAGAGTACATTTTATAAATATGAATATACATTTTTTTAAACTAGCTAAATATGGATTGGCACCAATGTGCACACAATTCACGATACAATGCAGTAATGCGGCATACACACATAATTCAATAATAATAATAATAATAATTTTTTTTTTTTTACATTTTATTGTCTCAGTATAAGTTACATACAATAATAATATTTACAGTATTTACAATAAGGATTATAACAGAATTTTTTATTTTTATTTTATTTTTTTTTTATGTCTCAGATGAATTGCATATATAGTTGCTGTAGTAATTATATGTATATAATATTTATAACGCATTACAAGTGTGTATAACAGATACTTGCAAGTTAGTAATTTTCTTCCTCGAAGCTTAGCAGAGCTTATCTGAGGAAGATAATAGATGACAGAGGGTGGTGGTTTCATGGTTGTGTTCCTATGGTGGTCACAAGCCAGGTGTTGATTTTACTGTTTGTTGGTACGTGTTTGAAAGACTTTGACTGCTATTACAGTTTAACTTTTTTTTTTTTTTTTTTTTGTGCAAATAGAGTTGGATTTAGACATGTGTGTGTTTGTTTCTTGTGTTCTTGTAGTGGTAGTTTTTTGAGAGGGGAGGTTGTCGTGGTTTGTGTGTGTGTATGTGTGGTGGGGGAGAGAGAAACAGGAATTCCTCTAATTTTCATTCTCGCTATAATATTTATATAGTACCTGTTTCAGCTCTCTGTATGTTCCTAGGTTTCTGTTGTCGAACGGCAGTTTGTTTATCATGTCAGGTACGTAGAAGTTTCGGGTGGCTTTGCCGTGTTGATTGTTGTACTTATATGTTATGTAGTTTGTTGACTGTGGTCTTGTTATTTGATATGTTGTTCTGGTTACTCTGTATGTTGGGCTGTAGTAGTGTTTTAACATGACTGTGTAGTGGCGTAAGTGTTTCACCTTAAATATTTTGTGTTTTGTCCATGCTTCCTGCATAAGAGTGGGTTGTTCCCAGAATATCAGTTTTATCATTTTATCTTGCAACCATTGTAGCCTGTTAAGTCTGTAGTCTGCGCAGAATGCGTATGATGTGATTGCATATCTTAAAATGTTTTCACATAATGCTTTATAGATTAGTATTTTTATGTGGGTTGGGGCAATGTCTTTTAATCTGTATAGTTTGCTTGCTATTATCCTAAGCTTGGTATGTAGGTAGTTTGTATGGCTATTCCAACTTTGATCTGCATCGAAGTGAAGTCCAAGGTAGCGTGTTGTTTTCACCTGTGTGATGGTTGTGATTTTAGGTTCTGCACTTTGTGTATAGGAGGATGAATGTTTGATAGTGAGATATTTAGTTTCTATGGGCAGGGTTTGGGGGTTTTTGAATATCATTAGCTTTGTTTTTCCAGGGTTTATATATATGCCATTTTCGGTTAACCAGTTAGTGATTTGATTGATGTCATGTTGCATATTTGTGTAAGCGATATTTGCATTGTTGTGAATGGATACTATGGCCGTGTCGTCTGCATACTGGAAGATTTTACTTTTTAGGGGGAGTTGGCTTATGTCGTGTGTGTATATGTTAAATAGAATGGGAGATAGGACAGCTCCTTGCGGTACTCCACAGGTTACATGTACCTCTTTGCTGTGTGCTGATCCTATACGTGTGATGTGCTTTCTGTTTTTCGTGTATGCTTTAAACCACTGGAGTAGACGACCTCCAATTCCGATATGGGTAAGTTTCGTTAACAAGGTTTTATGTGTTAGTGTGTCAAATGCTTTTGTTAGGTCAATGAATACCACTAATGTTATTCTGTTTTTATCCAATGCAGCGTTTATTAGATCTGTGAAGTCTTCCAGGAGTGTTGCTGTTCCTTTATTTTTTTAAAATCCATATTGTGTTTTGGGTATGATTTGAAATTTTTCAACGTATGTGGAGAGTTTCTGATGTACAATGCGCTCCATGATTTGGTTGATTACAGGCAGCGTGGCGATAGGTCTGTAATTACTTATTATGTTTCTTTTTCCCTGTTTGTGTATGGGTGTGATTAGTGCAGTCTTCAGTGTTTCAGGTATGTGTCCCGTTTCGAAGATTTTATTTAGCAGTTTTTGTATAACTGGAAGTAGGTCGGTTGAGTGTTTCTTGATGTCTTTTGGTCTGATTCCGTCTATCCCCGGTCCTTTGTTAGGATTAATTTGTTGAATTGCCAGTGATAGTTCTTCTTTTGTTACTGTGGGGAACCACATCGACTGGGTTGCTCGTGGACCTAGTGGAGAATGTTCGTATGTGTGAGGAAAGGTTGTTTCTTGTAGCTTTTGGACAGAGTTCACGAAGTGCTGATTAAAGTTGTTTGCCAACTGTTTGAGGGATTGTGGTCGCAGGCAAAGCTGTGTTTTATTGTTTCTGTGGCAGTGGTTCTGTGTATATTGTCCAGCATTTCATTAATCAGGTGCCAGGTTTCCTTTATGTCATTCTGTGCTGTTGTTAATTTGTTGCTGTAATAGTTTCTTTTTGCCGTTCGAATCTGGGTTGTTAGGAGATTCCGTTTTCTTTTGTATTCAGCTTTTAAAGCGATATTGTTCGGTGACTTCTTAAGTTGTTTCCATAGGGCATCTTTTCTTTGTATGTCTGTTAGTATGTTGTCTGTTATCCATGGATTTTGTTTCGTTTGGGGGCGTATTTTTATTTTTGTTAATGCTTTGTTGTATATTTTGTTAAATGCAAGTTTAAGATTATTATATACAGCTTCAACAGAGTCTAAAGATGCTATCTGCATCCAGTCTGTTTTTCTGATTTCAACATTTTAATAATAATAATAATAATAATAATAATAATAATAATAATAATAATAATAATAATAATTTGTTGAGATTGACGAATGCTTCCATCACAACGATAGGTTCTGCTTAAGTGAAAAAACAGTCAATAGCACGGTGGTAATGTGCACGCTTTTATTTTCAGTCATTCTGCGCGTTGAAGCCCAGTTCAGAACATCCGTTTGAAGTAAAATAAAAAAATTAAAAAAAACACGAATGTATCGTTTTTGCAAATTCCTGCTAGACATTGAAAATATTTTTTGTTAGTTTTTTCAAATTAAATATGTTAATGCATATTTAATTAGTTATGCGTATGCTATTTGCGTTACGTTATTATGCAATTTTATCATTATTATTATGCAACGATTATCTTGTAACTCCCTTTTTTTATTGCACCCTGAATACCAACTGCAGATTGCGTAAAAAATAAATAAAATCATCGTACCTTATGTTATTCAAAAAGGCAGTAGAAAGCCCATTAACGAAATTGTTGACACATTCAGCTAATGGATGACTAGTTAATTGGAGACTTTGCCATTGCTTGTAAAGCAAACCATTGTCATAGCACTCTCGGGAAATATTTCCGGAGCGAGACTGCTTTACCTTGTTAGTCTGACTCTTTTAATTTCAACATTGAAATTCGCTCATTTCATCCCATCTTACTTGCTTGATTAGCAATTTAAATATCGTGAAATAATTCCCGTTCCTTCGATTTTCTTGAACATTTATCATATGTTACTTAAATCCAGTGCCATGAAATAATACTAAAGGCATTTTTTTTAAAAAAAAAGCTTACTTGGTTTCTCCAATAAATGTTAAGATACTGATTTGTTTTAATTTTTTTAACGCATTAGTGAAGATATGTGTAATCCTGTGTAAATGGCGTTTTGATTCTAGTCGCTGACTAGTGAAACGTTTTTCTTGGCCTTTTTTCGACTGATTTCCGTTTCCGAGTTAGTCGTTCTCTGACACGGACAAGTAGGTTTTTTTTTTTTTTTTTTTCCCCGGGAAAAAAAAATATGAATTATAGACTACAGAACCCTATTTTAGACGATAACAGTTAGCGTTGGGAACTACAAAATGGCTGCAGCTGTCTGCGTACTCTTCCTTCCTTCCCCCCTCCCCCCACCCCAGATGCCTATCAGAAATCATTGATAACCTTTGGACGGCTGTCGGCGATAGCTAAGGATAGCGAGTGGGTGCACACCAGTCTAAAAGTTAGAGCTAAACGGCCTCGTCTACATTGGGGAATAAGGGTGGTAGCGTATTTATTTATTAGTTAGTTCAAAAATGGGCTGCACTTAAGGGAAAAAAAAATCAAGTGACCATCCGTTACTGTGAGAGGTTTATAGCTAAAAATGATAATACAGTATTATTTTTTTTTAAATATATTTTTTGAAAATATAGTATTAAAACATCTTTTGGCACTTACATATTAAAATAAGTCCCATTGGCTAGAATTAGTTGCGAAGTTAGTGTGCAGGTGCGTATTGAAGTTTGTCATCTCGATCGGAAACAATAAATTGGAGATGACATGTCGCGTATCGCTGAAATCGTATATAGATGGTTAGTGTCTTCAGTTCTAATGTGATCGCCTTCTGTGACTTATATTTTTGGGCGTATAAGAAATAGTACCACTTGGCTCTGAAATCTTCAGATATTTAGAGATTTTAAGTAATGTAATAGCATAGTGTCTTCAGTCCACTTAAAAGTGGTCAGTTTTATTTGGCACTGTGCCAAAAGAAGGATTACAGAAGAAAATAAATACTATATTACATTAGTCAGTGAATCAACAGGACTGTCACTTTTTCGCCCCCGCATGGAATTGTTTATGTTGGGGATATGAATCGACCGCTTGTTGTTGTAAGAATGTAAAATTGGGTTTTGAGTTGGTAATAATAATCAATCTGAGAACTTTTACCGGATCTCAGTGTATTCAATCTACGTATAAAATAATTTCATTTGATTGTCTGTCTCTCTCTTCTTGGATAGACAAAAGAAATTTCTGAAACTATGAAACCATTTCCAGCGCTTTGTATAACTGTAGTCAGTTTTATATAATAATACAGCAAACATTATGTCACTGAATTAAATGAAAATAATGTTAATTCACAACTGGAAACATTAAGACTACTCTGTCATTTGTAAAGCGTAATACCAAGATGGGATTAAAAGGAAATTATCCATTGGCCTTGCTGATTAGAAGGACCAAAACAGACTTGAAGTGCATTCATAATTCGATATTTATATACAGAAACGCTTCTCCTGAGAGAAGCGTTTCTGTATATAAATTTCTCCTTCCAGGAACACTTGGTACAGATTAAGTATTCCCGTGGCTATTTCTCTACCAGTAAACACATTAGCAGGTGTCAAATTTCACGAATTTCTGTGATGTTGTAAGACTTGCCCCTTTGCATTTATTTCTCTTCTTCCACCACTGCAAACGTGAACCGATGGATTCTAATAATGAATTTCCTCTTTGGAACGAGTGCAGTTATTTAATGACCAATGTCACTGATACGGTCGCGTGAAATCCTTTATTCTCTGTAACCATGACGACTGCTCAGGTGCATTAGTTAAACTAGGTTAGAAGATGTATGGTCGATTACACCTGAGGCAAACACGGAATTTGCTAATATTTAATTAAAGAAAAGGCAAGCGACAATAATCGGAAATGGGAGACGCATTTAAAGCTGTTACCAATGAAATATTCCCCACTACGGACATGTTCATTACTTCTGCACTTAATGTACAGTATTCATAATTAGCAACCTGAGAGCTCAGTCAGTCACGGCTAGATATTGATCTAAGCGTATTGTAACCAAAGAAGACTTTAAAGAAGTGATCGTCATCCATAGAGATAATTCCATGAGTGTGATAAAGTAAAAACGTGCTTAAACTATTGTACTATTAATAGTAGTGGGATATTTTGGGGAAATCACGACAATTTGTATGAGGGGCATGATTTGTATGAGGTGTACAAGAATACTTAAAGAATAAGATGGCAAAGCATGCTTCATAAACACAATACATAGAACTTTCGATTAAATTAAAAGGCTGGCTAACAGTGCTATACCACAATAATCACTGTACCAGGAAATTATGATCATTATCTTTTCTCAGCTGAATTAAATTTCCAAAACAGACGAGTTTTAAAAGTGATTTAGCAAGAAGCTAGTTAATTTAATAATATTTAATATTTACGTGTTATTTGATCCTATAAGAGAATTTTTTGCAGTTTATAAAAGGTTGTTTTTATTCTGTATTACTTTTTTTGTGATAGAGATCATCATAAGCATAATATAAGTTTAATATATGAATATAAATTTAATTCGCCTTATCGTGTGGATTATACTTCTATTATTTGTGCAATATTAAAATATATCTCACTGCCTATTAATTAAAAAAGTACTGCTGCGTAGTAAACGAACATATGCCTCTGGCAATTATACTTACAGACGGGAACATTTATTTATTGAAATAGTTACTGCACAAATTCAAAAAAGCGTACATGATTGAAAAAACTAAAATCACCTGGAAAGATACCTGTAAACTTTCATTTGCAGCAAAAAAAAAAAAAAAGTGAAATATATATACAAACGAAAACAGACACTGGCTTGTATTATACAGACCAGTAATAAACCGCAGTCTATATAAAACAGTAGAAGAAATTGGCTAATTTGGGCCAAAAGTAAATTCTCTGAGTTTATATATATATTAATAAACGTCCTTTCTGCTAAAAAAAATTAATCATACTCTTCAAAGAGGAAAATTACCACGCTTTGTGTGTGTATGTGTTATGTGTGTGTGTGTGCTGTGCCTTGATAATATGAAATATATGTCATATAAAAATATCATATGAAATACTCATATGACAGAAACATATGAGTTGTTAAAGGGAAGACCTTTTAAAGGGAATAATACACAGAAGACTTTTTCATTATTGTGAAAGCATGAGTGAGTATCGTTATCAAGGCTGTAAGGACTTTTTTTTTTTTTTTTTTTTGCTGGGAGGGTGATGAATGGGTTACGAGGAAGTTGTGAGCATTGTTGGTGAATAAGTTAAAGGAGAAGTATGCAGGGGGGGGGGGGGCTGAAAAGTTCTGATAAACACCCAGAACAAAAATTATATAACTATGAGAAAGAACATATCTTAAAACCCTTTAATCCCCGTGTTTCACAAAATTGTAATAATTTGTTCTTTTTCCTTTAGGATATATAAGAAGGCATGTCAGAGGTTTTGAAGAAATTCAAACTTTTCAGCTTCCCCCATCGTATAATAGGTATTGTGTGACAAGTGGTTAGTGAAGGCTTCCAGTGCTGTGTCTTTGACTCCGTGGAGATGTCCAAGAAAATAATAACAATAAACATCATGAAAAACTGGTTTGGCCTTCCTTAGAAAAACTTTTTGTGGTATTACTGTTACCGCTAAAGTGCAGAAATCAGTTATTCTGCAGATTATCTAAGTATTGTGCAGATTAACTAGGGTGATCCGTTAACGTGCGAAAAATTGTTTCATTTCTCAAATTACCTAGGTAATCTGTCTGCAAATTACCTAGATAATCTGCACATTACCTACTAGGCACTCGTTAAAGTGAAAATAAGATCTTTGCTGGAACAATAGCAACGTTTCTGTACGCTTAAATTAACATAATGTTATTTATTTATTTTTCGATATCTAAAGAATCAAGTTAATACAATCAAACAATCAACAAATTAGTTGATAGAATCAATCAATTAAAAAACTATAATACAAAGAATCAAACGGTTTAAAACCTTTTCATCCTTTTCCAACTTGAGGCCAATCATTCAATCCAACACCTGTTCATACCATGGTTTCTTGCTGCCTGTACTAGTTGCTATCGACCTGATCAGTGGTGGTGCACTCGGGATTTAATCTCTTGGAGGGGGCTGAGTACTCAAGATTTAATCTTGGGGGGCCGAGTTGAGTAGACGATTTGGGAATATGGGAATACAGTACACACTACGCATCGCATTACGACCTATGACTGAGCATCTGCAATGATCGCCAATACATGATACCCGTAGTCTCTGGTCCGGCTCGGGCAAACAAAGTATCGCCCGAGCACTACCTCTTCGCCTTGCGTTCACAACGGCCGTGATTCCCGAGAGCCAGAGGGTATTCCCACCTTACGTGACCGCTAATTCATAAGTAGTATAGAAATAGAAAACACGACACAACATAAATTTTTAAAATCATAATAATAATTTTAATTAGGAAAAGATTTTTGGAAATTTTTCTAGGTTTTTTCCTCTTTCTTTTGGGGGGTCCAGGGCCCCTTGGCCCCATCCCCGGGTGCGCCAATGACACACATTATATGATTTGCCTTCTAGGGAATGCAGCTGATGCATTTGACCTTCGCTCTTTATATTATTACACAATATACTTCCAGGTGCTTTCCCCCTTCCCCCTTGAATTTCAAACTAACAGAAGCCTTCACAAAAAGGCCAATCCTGATAGCTTATCTATAAGATGATCAGATAATTTTTTAACGAGGGAAAACTACGAATGCTTGCCTTATGATCAAAAGGTTGTCTCAGGGCAAAGTATAGTAAGGATGACTCCATATTTGTTTGTACAGTAAAAGAGGGGGAGACTCCGAATAACGTTATTCCTAAGTGGCCAGAATCTTGGAGATGGCACTGGTCTGGTTTCGAAACTATCCTTCTAAATCAAACCAGCATTTTAATAATTTAAATAGAGTCGTAGCTATCGTTCTGCGAAAGTTAATCTTGAATAGATTAAACTTGATTAACAAATTTTCGTAAAAAAAAAAAATGTAATTCCCGGAAATAGTAAGTGATAGATCATAATATTTATAGATTCACCTTTGAGACGCTATTTAGACGTAGAGAATCGGCCACTTTATTATACTCGTATATCTAGAAGCAGTGGCACACTCAAGATTTAATCTTGGGGAGAGGGGAGGAGTACTCAAGATTCAACTCAGCCCCCCAAAGATTTAACCTTTGGGGGGCCGAGTTGAGTAGACGATTTACGAATACACACTACGCATTGCATACGACCTATGACTGAGCATCTGCAGTGATCGCCAATACATGATAAGAGTAGTATAGAAATAGAAGACACAACATAAATAAAAAAACGAATTTTAATTAGAAAAGATTTTTGGAAAATTTTCTAGTGTATATTTCCTTTTTCTTTTTTGGGGGGGGGGGGCAGAGCCCCTTGGCCCTGGGTGTGCCACTGAACCTGATAGTGTGTTGAGGAAAACCCATTCTTTTCATTACTTCCCACAGTTTCACATGCACAACACAGTCAAAGGCTTTAGAGTAGTCTAAGAAACACATTACCAGAGGGCGTCTGAATTCTTTATATTTTCTGTGATCTAAGGCAAAGGATCTGATCTCTGGTGCCCTTACCTTTCCTGAAATCTGCTGATTCCCCCAGGCATCTCTGCCTCAACTTTGGCCTCGTCCTATTTAGTATGTGGAATGGGCTAAGGTTTAGATAATGCAGTGTTCTCACTGCTAGAGACCAAATATCAACTTTTTACAGGCCAGTTCAAGTTTGCAGTAAGCAAGGTGATGGTCTCACACTAGGTGAAATTTTAAATTCACCCACCTTCTAAACACAAACTCCTATGCCACAGGAGGATTCAAATCTAAAGTCTGTTGGCTGAAGGCCAGAGACTCAGCTACTTGGCCAGCATTTTTTTTTTATGAAGCTCTCATTATGAAAGGTGTAAGCCTATAGTACATTAGTATCATGGGTAGGCTAAGGATTTTTTATTTTTGTTAAATTTTATACATGCTTTGTATTTTTTAGTTATTTTTGTTTATCTTTGGTAAGAACAGGGCTGGCGAAAGCGGGTATTCAGAGCATGCGGTGCATGCAGGTGCCGCTACGAAGGGAGCGCCACCGCCTGGGTACGGTTCATAAGTTCATTTTTAAGAAACAAAATTTTTATCATAAAACCAAAAAAATTCTTAGAATGATCAATATTAAAATAAATAAGGCCGGATACACCAAATAAAAATTTTAAAAAATTGTATATTGCCACCTCTTTGATCAGCCAGCTGTTTACAATTTTGCAGCGAGAGCAGGCTAAATGCTTGCCTGCAGAATTTGTTGTGTCTACTGCAGTCTATCTAAAGTGAAACGGTGAACGGTTTTTATGCGCAGAAACAAATTTTCATACAAAACATTTGTTGCTAGTTAGCCAGTCATATGGTATGCATCTCAGTAGGCTACTGACAGCAGAGGAGTGCGGACTATTATTTCATCTCTGTGTTGTGTCGTGTAATAATTTCTTGTGGGTATAAAATAGAAATGGAATCAAAAATTTTAAAAAACGTTATCCGGTGCACAAAATCGTAAGCATCATGAAGCGATAGAAGCAGTTATTAAGAAACAAACTGGGGCTCTTAATAAATTTGTTAAAATATTAAAATATTCTGATGCGGATTGTAACCAACTCGATACATCAGAAATCAGAGAATCAGAGTTGAAGAACCGTGCACATCATCCAGTTTTCATGAAAGTACTATTGCAACTATTGAACAAGATAACTGAACATGATTTAAGTGAAAAATAATTAGGATTTAGTCAACTACAACAAGATTTAGTTGTAGTTGACAACGAAACTAACACATTGCTAGTCTCTGTAAATTTAGAAGATCCAGGTGAATGGGGAAATATTGATGAAAAATTACGAGCTGTTTTAATTGAAATGGGGACTGTTCAAAAGAAAAATATAATACATCCCAGAGATACATATGGTCGTAAATTTGGCGCCACGTATTATAATAGAAAAATGGAAAACGGGAGCTCGTGCCAAGAACATTGCTCATTTATTCCGAAACTTTAAATTCTGTTTTTTGCTTTTGTTGCAAACTTGTCGCGCCTACTAAATCAATGGAATCATCTACTGAGTGTTGTGGAAGGTTATAACGATTGGAGAAATGTAAGTACAACTTTACATAGACATGAGACTAGTTTAACTCACATGAAAAATTTCTTTAAATGGAAGGAACTTGATAAAAATTAAAAAAAAAAAATACTATTGATTTCCAAACTCAAAGCATGTATGAAATGGAAAAGAAACATTGGACGAGTGTTTTAGAATGCTTGATTGAAATTATAAAATTCCTTGGTAATTTCGAAATTTAGCTTTTCGCAGATCATCTGATAAATTAAATGAAAGGAGTAACGGTAATTTTTTGAAATTAGTCGAATTGTTTGATATGTTTGAAAACTTTGGAAACTCATGTTGAAAGGGCCCTACAACGAATACAATAGTGTATACTATTTGAGTAAAGACAGTCAAAATGAAATATTGGAAACTTTAAGTAACGCAATCAGGGATACAATTTTATTATCAATTCGCAAATCTAAATATTATTCCATAATTTTAGACTGCACACCTGATGCAAGTAAAACAGAACAAATGATGATTATTATTCGCTTTGTTTCCTGTGACAATGGAATTGTCAAGATCAGGGAAAACTTTTTAGGTTTTGCAGATATATCATATTCGAACGGATGTGGTTTATGTGCAACAATAATGGAACAACTGGAAAAATGGAACATTTCCATTGAAGACATGCAAGGTCAAGGGTATGAAAATGGGGCAAATATGAAAGGGAAAAAATATGGGCTCCAAAATTTGCTTTTGAACAAAAATCCTCGAGCGTTTTACGTGCCATGTGCTGCTCATGCTCTAAATTTAATCATTAGATGCAGCCAAAGTGAATGCAGATACAATTAGTTTCTTTGCAATTATTCAAGAAATATATAATTTCTTTTCATTCTCTTACTAACGTTGGGCAATCCTTTTAAAGTTCGTAAAAAACTAACATTGAAACAGCCATCAGAAACGCAATGGGAAAGTAATTAATGCAATCGCCCTCTACGATATCAGTTAGGAGAAATTTATGATGCACTTTTTGAAATTTTAAATAATGAAAATTTTAATAAAGAAACTCAGCATGAAACACAAACATTATGTGCTAAAATAAAGGACTACAAATTTATTTGCTCTCTTATAACTTGGCATGATTTACTTAACAGAATAAACCCTGTGAGTAAAATGCTTCAAGACAAAAATATGAACATTACACTTGCTTTAGAATCTATCGAAAACTTAAAAATATTCTTACAAGAGTATCGATCAGATACAAATTTTTAAGAAGTTCTAAAAACGGCAAAAGAACTGAGTGAAGAGGTGGACGGAGAACAAAAATTTAAAAGTGGTACGGAAGTTCGACGACGAAAGAAGACACGACAATTTGACTACTAGGATCATGACGAAACTCCACAATCGCCAGAAGATAAATTTAGAGTGAATGTGTTTTATACACTTATAGACGTTGCAATGTGTTCGTTAATAGAACGTTTTGAACAACTAATAACATATTATGATAATTTCAATTTCTTGTATAGATTACTTCAAATTAATAACGAAGATTTACGAAAAAATTGTGACGATTTAGATATTCTCTTGAAGGACGGCGACAATAAAGACGTAAATGCAATAGAACTATATGACGAGTTATGTGCTTTCCGGGATATTTTTCGGAAGGATAATTTAAATATTCAAAAGCCCTTTCGATATTCTTAATTTTATTGTGTCCAATAATTTATCTTTCCTAACTTTTCAATTGCTTTAAGAATACTATTTACCTTACCTGTTAGTGTAGCGAATGGTGAACGTTCCTTTTCCATGTTGAAATTGATTAAAACTTACTTAAGAACAAGTATGTCACAAAAAAGGCTTGTTAGTTTGGCGTTAATAGCTATTGAAAATGATATATGTGCGGAATTAAACGTTAAGACCATTATTTCTAATTTTGTGAATATGAAATCAAAAACCTTGAAATTTAAAAAAAAAAAAATTTCAAGTATATTTATGTAGTTTAATTTATTTTCTGTTATTCTCTAAAGATGTTATTTTTTTGAATACATATATTAAATGTTCTAATTATTTCTGAATTCTTTTCTTATTTTCTCATCTATTTTGAGTTTCTTTTATTTTTCTAAAAGATAGTTCCACTTATAAAAATTATTAAATATTTTTTACAAGTTACTAAGAATTTAGTAACTTATAAAATGCAAGAATTTTTTAAACTTTAGTTCAAATAAATTTTAACTTTAATTAAAATTCATTTTAATTTTGTTAGCGATTCGGGTCGGTGAGAAGGCTATAATCCCTGTATCATTATATTAAACGATTAAAGTGAAGTGACTTTATCAAAATTTGCTTTAACTTTTGAGAATTTTTTGAATATTCGAGTTTTCAACGATTATCCTGCTTAGTCAACACCCCCCAGTTCGTTACATTTAGCGAACCAACGTGTGGCAGTTCTGTCGAAATTTATTTAAGAAATTTCAAATAATTTAAATTTTTATTATCGTAAAAGAATCACACGCCCCCGGATCGTTACAGGGGCGCTTAGATAGACATTGCATGCGTGCCGCAAAGACCCTAGCGTTGGTTCTGGGTAAGAATATAAAAAATAAATATCAGGAAGATTGGGAAACGTTCTGGAGGTTAATAAAAATGTTACAAATGGAAAAAAGAATACTATAAAAAGGAATTAGAGATGATAAAGGTGATATGAGTCTTTTTAGTGAGTTAACTGGTGCTAACTGATAAATGCAAGAGATAAATGCAAGGCGAATCAAAGTAGGAGAGAGAGAGAATTTAGGGAGTATGAGTGAGAGGTATGGGGGTGCTAGAAGAGGAGAGAATGGAAACAGTAGAAGAGAGGGAATGAGAGAGAGGTATGGGAATGCTAGAAGACGAGAGGATGGAAACATTAGTAGGAGAGACAGAATGAGAGAGGGATATGGAAGTGCTAGAAGTGGAGAAAATGGAAACAGTAGGAGAGAGGGAATGAGAGAGATGTATGGGAGTGCTAGAAGAGGAGAGAATGGAAACAGTAGAAGAGAGAGGTATGGGAATGAAAGAAGAGGAGAGAATGGAAAAAATAGGAGTGAGGGAATGGTAAGGGGTATAATGTATGGCGACTCAATGATCCGTGGTGTTCAAGATAGGATGCGTGAGGAGTGTTTGCCAGGAAGAACAATAGAAAGGGTGGCTATGGCAATTAAGAGAGGTGAAAGGGTGGATGAGATGACTGTGATGGTAGGAATGAATGACTTGAGTGGTAATGTAAGTCGGGCAGCGAGAGATGTGAGATTTTTGCTTGAGACTGTACAGAAGAAGACAGAGAGAGGAAAAATAGTGTGCGTGTTGCCTAGGTATGATAATGATGAGCTGAGCAGAAAAGCGGTGATATTGAATGGCATAATAGCAAGAATGTGTGACAAGAGAGGACTGGTATATGTGGATGCTTGGAGTGCATTTGAGGAAAGAGAGGAATTGTATGCGAGAGACCGTTTACATTTGAATGAGGAAGGACGTAGGCATCTGCAGAGATTGCTGTTCTGAACGAGTCAGTGTGTCCCAGGGAGGATGATTGCAGGGGTGGCCTCTTGTGGGAATGGATACTTGGGAGAAGGGAGACAATGTCAGGTAACACTGAGCCCAGTGGAGTCTAGAAGGGATAATGCTGGGTATAGAAACAATGGCATTTATATGCTTTATACTAATGCCAGGAGTATCCGGAATGAGGGAGAGGAATTGGTGGTGCAGATAGCATCAGCCTGGCCAAAAATTATTGCGATCACTGAGACGTGGTTGACAGAAGGGGATATAACAACAGGAATAGAAGTCGCTGGGTATAGCATTTTTTGTCAGGATAGGAGGGGAAAGCGTGGTGGCGTGGTACTACTTATGATAAGTGATGACCTATGTCCTCTAAGAGTGGAGAATTTGGAAGTGAGACAAATGATTTTCAGAGCGTGTGGTGTGAGGTAGAGGTAGGCAAGACAGGATATTTAGTGGAGTGTTGCTACAGACCAAGGAGCACAGAGGATGGGGACCAGGAGATGTTTAGACAACTAAGTTTGTCAAGTGCAACAAGAATGATTGTTATGGAAGATTTTAACTTCAGTAGTATAAATTGGAGAGAGGAAGATGCATGTAGCAATAGGGGAATGGAATTTCTAGAATTCTTGAGGGACAAATGTCTTAGGCAACATGTAACAGAGGGAACAAGAGGTTCAAAAGTTTTGGATTTGGTTATAGCATCAGAAGAGTTGATAATAACTGAGTTGACGTCTCTCCCACCAGTTGGAGAGAGTGACCATATGGTGTTGGCTTGAAAAATGAATAGACATGCAGGAGTATCAAAGAGATGGGAACTTATGTGGAATTATAAGACAGGTGATTATAATAGTCTTAGACGTCAACTTCGGGAAGTTTCATGGAGGGAGGAATTGGAAGGCCGGGATATCACTAGTGCGTGGGAAATTGTGAAAGAATATTTGTTATCAGCAATGGTAAGTTGTATACCACGAGTGAAGAAGAGGACGCAATTTGGAGTAAAGTGGATGACAAACAATATTAAACAGGAATTGCATGCGAAAAAGAGGCTATGGAAAAGATATAATGAGACAGATGAAGAGATGCATGAGGAATATAAGACACAGGCCAGAAGAGTGACTAGTGTGGTAAGGAAAGCGAAACTTGAATATGAGAGGAGATTGGCCCTAAGATCCAAAGAAAATCCTACGGAATTTTTTAGCTATGTGGCCAGTAGGAGGAGAAATGACTGTGGAAGAATGATATTGTGGGATAAAAATGGGAATAGAGTGACTGATGCAGAGGACATAGTGGAATTGTTCAATGAACACTCTATTAGATTATTTTATCATGGAGGACCCAATTTAAATAGTAGAGGGATAGAGCAGGTTCGAGGTTTAGAGGTGCAGGAGGAGAATGTGTTCCACATACTGAGTACTCTGGATGTTAGTAAAGCTGTGGGACTGGATGGTATTTCACCACGAGTTTTGAGAGAATGTGCTAGGGAATTGGCAGTGCCTTTAACATGGCTTTTCAATGAAAGTCTGGCTTTGGCAAAGGTGCCCAGGGAATGGAAGGAAGGTAAGATAGTGCCATTGCATAAGGGTGGTAACAAACTGGAAGTGTCTAATTATAGGCCAATCTGTGTGTCATCAGTAGTTGTTAAGATCTTGGAGAAAGTAGTGAGGGACCATATACAGCATTGGGCAGATGAGGGTAATGTTATCTGTGAGAATCAACATGGATTTGTGAAAGGACGCTCTTGTTTTAGCAATATGCTAGCCTTTTATAATAAAGTTACAAGAACATCAGATGAGGGAAAGGCATATACTGCAATTTTCTTAGACTTGGCGAAGGCATTTGACAGGGTGCCACATGATAAGCTGATATTTAAGTTGCAGCACATTGGTCTGGATGTCAGATTGGTCAACTGGATTCAGTATTGGCTGTCTGATAGGTATCAGAGAGTTGTGTATGGTGGAGCAGTTTCCAGGAGGCAGAGGGTTACAAGTGGGGTCCCACAGGGCTCAGTACTAGGACCTATATTGTTTAACCTTTATATCAATGACATAGCCAGTGGATTGCAGGGGGATATTCAGTTGTTTGCGGATGATGTGAAGCTGGGAAGGATTATTAGTAATAGTGCAGATGTGGTAGCCCTGCAAGAGGATTTAAATAAGCTAGATAGATGGGCAAATGAATGGGGATGTCAGTTTAATGCAGCAAAATGCAAGGTCTTGAGGTTTGGGAAACATCGATGGGATGCTGCATACTCTATGGGAGGAGTTATACTGGAGGAAATAGGGGAGACAAGAGATCTGGGGTTGATGATTGATAGAAACCTGAAGTTTAGGGGACATATTACAAAGGTGGTGAAGGTAACACAGAGGATTGCTGCTATTATGAGAAGGACACTGACCTGCAGAGATAAGAGGGTTATCATTCCGTTGTATAAGTCTCTGATCAGACCACACTTGGACTATTGTTCTCAGATTTGGTCCCCAGGATTTGAAGGGGATAAATTAACTGTGGAAAGGGTACAAAGGCGGATAACAAAGATGGTTTCAGGACTGTACAAGGATAGTTATGAGGATCGGCTGAGAGAATGTGGACTGCTGAGTTTGGTGGATAGAAGAAGGAGAGGTGATATGATTGAGACTTTTAAACTGTTGAGTGGTGGTTACAGGGTTGACACTGGGGAGTTCTTTCGCTTGGTTGAACAGCGGGAAGGAGTGATGACAAGAGGCCCATCCCTGGAAGTTACGAAAGGAAACTGTGAGCAAGAGGGTAAGAAGTGGTTTCTTTGTGTGGAGGGTGGTTGAGACGTGGAATGCATTGCCTGATAGATTGGTGGGAGCAAGATCGGTCAGTGAGTTTAAAGAGTGGTATGATAGACTTTGTGTTTCTCAGGGGGGGACCTCCCCTCGATGAGTCTTGTGAGACTTTATGTCTTAGGAAGGACCTCCCTCGATGAGTCTTTTGACTGCTTGGAGGCCTGAATAATAATAATAATAATGATAATAATAATAATAATAATAATAATAATAATCCAATAAGAAGCAAAATTGTAATAAACAACAAAGTAATAGAGGAAGTAAGTACATTCAAATATTTAGGAAGCACAATGTCATATGAAAATGAAGCTGTCAAACTTTTTAAAAGTAACAGGTATTATAAATAAAATTTTCAAACCGATTATGTGCAAAAACATACGAATAAGAATCTACAATATAGTAGCTGAACCTACCTTATGGCAGTGAGATATGGATAATAAAAAACGCAGATGAAAGAATTGAATAATCCAAAATTAAATTTCTGCTCAGAACTGAAGGAGTCACGATAATGGATAAAAAGAAAAGCAGTGAAATTGAAAATAAACTTGGAATTACAAACTTCCTAAATGAAAGAGTTATTTGCTGTTATTTGCTATAGAGAAATATGGAAAGAACACATACTGAGAATGAATAGAAGCAGAAAACCTAAACAAATTCTAAATTACCACCCAAAAGGCACCCAATGCTGTGAAAAATCCTTAAAAAGATGGAATTGAGTCCAGAACAGGCCACTTGGCCAATAAGCCTGGAAAGGAAAAAGAAGAAGAAGAAAGGTGATATGGGAACTGAAGATAAATGTATTTCAGATGTCTGGAGTTATTACTTTAAAAGATTGCTAAATGACACAAGAAGTGATAGAAAACATTCAACGGGAATGCTGTGGAAAATCAGCTGGGGTTGATGACATTCAACCAGAAATACAAATGCAGATATTCAGGGACAAGAGACTGCATAATTCAGAGAACAAAAATACAAGATCATACGAGTAGCCAATTAAATTTCCTGGTGTAATGTATGGTGAAGTTATTATTTTTCAATTTTATTTTTTAAATTTGGATCACATTTGATAACTTGTTGGTAAGATGGAAAATATTATTATTTTATAATTTTAATTTTCTTAACTTAAAATTTCAATATTTTTACTCTATCTTCAAAATAAAAATAAATCAGTCATATTTGAAACCACTTTAATAAATATAAAAATGAGGAAGCACATCCCTTCCTGTAAGATATTAGACATTAATGAACTGCTGAGGCATTTAGAACATATGCATGAATCACATTTAAAAAAACAAGGCTGAGGACAATACAGAACTTTCAAATAGCTCAAAAAGAATCAAGACTTATAGTTTTAAACTTTGTAAAAGTAAATCAAGCAAGATTATATCTAAACGGTGGGCAAAGATGTCATATAATATATATCATGTCATATAATGATATATAATAATGATATATGATGTCATATAACTTTATTTATAACAAAGTTACAAGAACATTAGATGAGAGAAAGACATATACTGCAATTTTCTTAGACTTAGCGAAGGCATTTGACAGGGTGCCACATGATAAGCTGATATTTAAGTTGGAGCACATGGGTCTGGATGTCAGATTGGTCAACTGGATTCAGGATTGGCTGTCTGATAGGTATCAGAGAGTTGTGTATAGTGGAGCAGTTTCAAGGAGGCAGAGGGTTACAAGTGGGGTCCCACAGGGCTCAGTACTAGGACCTACATTGTTTAACCTTTATATCAATGACATTGCAAGGGGATATTCAGTTGTTTGCGGATGATGCGAAGCTGGGAAGGATTATTAGTAATAGTGCAGATGTGATAGCCCTGCAAGAGGATTTGAATAAGCTAGATAGATGGGCAAATGAATGGGGATTTCAGTTTAATGCAGCAAAATGTAAGGTCTTGAGGTTTGGGAAATATCGATGTGATGCTGCATACTCTATGGGAGGAGTTATACTGGAGGAAGTAGGGGAGACGAGATCTGGGGTTGATGATTGATAGAAACCTGAAATTTAGAGGACATATTGCAAAGGTGCTGAAGGTAACACAGAGGATTGCTGCAATTATGAGGATACTGACCTGCAGTGATAAAAGGGTTATCATTCCATTGTATAAGTCTCTGATCAGACCACACTTGGACTATTGTTCTCAGATTTGGTCCCCAGGATTTGAAGGGGATAAATTAACTGTGGAAAGGATACAAAGCCAGATGACAAAGATGGTTTCAGGACTGTACAATTTTGGTTATGAGGATCGGCTGAGGGAATGTGGATTGCAGAGTTTGCTGGATAGAAGAAAGAGAGGTGATATGATTGAGACTTAAACTGTTGAGAGATGGTTACAAGGTTGACACTAGGGAGTTCTTTTGCTTGGTTGAATAGCAGGAAGGAGTGATGACAAGAGGCCATCCCTGGAAGTTACAAAAAGAAACTGTGAGCGAGAGGGTGAGGAGTGGTTTCTTTGCGTGGAGGGTGGTTGAACCGTGGAATGCATTGCCTGATGGAGTGGTGAGAGCGAGAATGGTCAATGAATTTAAAGAGTGGTATGATAGACTTTGTGTTTCTTAGGGGGGACCTCCCCTCGATGAGTCTTGACAGACTTTATGTTCTTACGAAGGATCTCCCACGATGAGTCTTTTGACTCCATGGAGGCCTGAATAATAATAATAATATTTTATTATTATTATTATGATTCAGGCCTCCATGGAGTCAAAAGACTCATGATGGGAGGCCCATCCTAGGAAACACAAAGTCTATCATACCACTCCTTGAACTCATCGACCGTTCGTCCTCTCACCACCCACATCAGGGAATGCATTCCACAGTTCAGTCATCTTCCATGCATTGGAGGTTTAATGGAATATTTACAGCACTTGGAAAGGATTAAATACTAATTTTAATGCTTCCAATATTTCTTCTCAGTCACTGAGACATCTTCAAGGATTACAAATAACTCTTATAACACACACACACACACACACACACACACACACACACACACACACACACACACACACACACAAAAGACAACATAATATTAAATAAAATTTGTGGGTGAATCTGAAGTCCTGTCTAGGTGGTGCACCCTATATAGGTGTTTGATGGTGGCCTAGGATGTAAAATGAGACCTCTGACTATTATTGCTTCCCAAATTTTGAGAAATTTTATGCATCCGTATTTATTTAAGTTCGGTTGATTTCTGAGTGCTGCAGCAGATTCTAAAAACAGTCTTTCCTTTTTAAATTTATTATGGTGGAACATGGTGGTTTTCTTCTAGGAGATCCTGTGGGTTGTATCCAATACATCGTCCATGACTAAACAAATACACATAATAACCACAGTAATAAGTTTTAATAAGTAAATTGTTCATCCTAAGTATCAAAGGACATTGCCATTACAGCTAATTCAAACAGTACTAGGAATAACATACAGTTAGGGTGCATGATGATGTCCTTTGATACTTAGAATGAAATATTTACGTATTAAAACTTATTACTGTGGTTATTACGTGAGTTTGTTTAGTCATGAATTTTTCACAGGTTTCATTGTACAATAAATACATCATCTGCAAGGCTAAATTGACCACAGTTATGATTGTAGATGATCAATCTGGTCAAGATAGTCAATACATGGTGAATACATGGTCTGCGAGGTTAGCCTGATCATAGTCATGATTGCAGATAACCATCTTTCTTATTTGCTTCTGCACCCTTTCCACAGTTGATTTATCCCCCTTCAAATCCTGGGGACCAAATTTGTAACAGTAGTCTAAGTGTGGTCTGATCAGGGCTTTATACAATGGAATGAGAATTCTTTTGTCTTTGCAGGTCCTGTCCTTCTCAGTATTGTAGCAATCCTTTGGGTTACCTTCACCACCTTTTCAATATGCTCCCTGAATTTCAGTTTTCTATCAATCATCACCCACAGATCTCTTGCCTCCCCTACTTCCTCCAGTACTGCTCCTCCAATCGAGTATGCTGCCGCCCAATGTATCCCAAACTTCAAGATTTTACATTTTGCTGCATTAAATCCTCTTGCAGGGCTGCCACATCTGCACTATCACTAATAACCCTTCCCAGCTTTACATCATCTACAAACAACTGAATATCCCTTAGCAATTCATTGACAGTGTCATTGATATAAATGTTAAACAATACTGGTCCCAATACTGAGCCCTGTGGGACCCCACTTGTAACCTTCTGCCTCCTTGATACTGCTCCCCAATACACAACTCTCTGATACCTACAGTGTTGTTCTTCAATCAAATGACATGAAAGTTTTTAATTTAGGATTAATTTATATACCTAGAAAATGTTCTCAATTGATATTCAAAATATTGTGACTTATAAATACAAGACTTTGGAATAATTTAAAAAAAAAATGTATTGTATCCATGACAACAGATGGAGTGAGAATGAGTTTTCATGTCCAGAAATTTGGATGTAATAGCTCAGCTGAAAATTTACTCGGCCTTAATCACGATGTTATTCATTCATTCTTTCAGCAGTTATAAAACTATAATAAATTATATTAATTAAATATATAAATTAAATGATGGATAAGACTTAGAAAGGCTTAATAGAATGGAATGAAGTACCCTATCTTAAGATAGGGTACTTCAGAATGCCCATTACAAACTTCTAGAGTACGAAGGGGATAATAATAAATTTAGCTTAATCCTTTATCCAAGTAAGCAAACAAAGTTTGTGCCTGAACTATCTTCAGGACTCAGGCAACTCGTAGTAAAGGTGGACCAAGCTCTCATCACTCCTTGTCTTAGTATCTCCCATAATACAAAGCACATCTCCTTGCAGACATGTATAATGCTATGCATTAAGGGAAGGGCCACTACCCAAACTGGTTTCGACCTTTATTAAGGTCTTGTCAGTGGGAGCCAGACCCAGAGGTGGTGATACCAAGGTGGAAGCAATGGAGAAGTCATCTTTACCTATACGAGTTGCCAAAAGGTGTTTCACCTTATTATTAAATTACTCTGGATTTAGAGAAAGATGTTGGAAGTTTTTTTTTCCACTTGGTTAGACTATAATAAATTTAGTTTAATCCTTTATCCAAGTGTAAGCAAACAAAGTTTGCACCTGAAGTATCTTCAGGACTGAGGGAACTCATGGTAAAGGTGGACCAAGTTCTCAGTCCTGAAGTGGGAGATAAATTTTTATATTTAGCTGTTTGTTTACATACTACAAGAAGGTGCAAATTTACCAGATAAGTGAGATGTATATGCATTGTACACTTTGATTTTTCAAAGGCCTTTGATAGATAGCAACATGGCAAGCTTGTAGCTAAACTGGAATGCATGGGATTGGATAATAGACTAATGAGATGGATAAGTGATTGGCTATCAGTTAGGATCAGTGGGATGTGTATAGGAGACTGACATTCCAAAAGAGAAAAGTCACTAGTAGTGTGTTATAGGGGAGAGAGGGGTCTGTTTTGTGACCATTATTTTTTAACTTGTATGTTAATGATATTAGGACAGGTTTAAGTGGAGATATGCAGCTGTTTTCAGATGATTCAAAGTTGTGAAGAACTATAGAGCAGATATTCATGCCCTATAGCAGGGATCGACAAAGTAGTCGATGTGGCTATCCAAGGGGTCGATAAATGTCTAGGGGTCAAAAGGGGGGTCAATAAACATCTAAAATGATTTTGAGTAACACCTGGTAAACATGCAACATCGACTGGCTGATCGGCTGAGCCAACAAGGGAAAAGCGCAACTCTCCCCGATGAAGACATCTAGAACAGAGACAATCAGGCTAGTGCACGTTTATTGCCCACAGCTATCAGAGTGGTGTTCAGTGATCTGATAACTTTGAATTTACTGTGTAATTTTTTTAAGTTATACCCATAATGGCAGTCCCTGATAGCAAGAAGTATTATATGTGAAATATTACTGCAGTGGCTAGTGACGGTGCACCAGCAATGGTTGGCAGTTACAAAGGATTTGCATCCTTACCCAAGAGAAAGGTTCCCAATGTGCATACTGTTCACTGTGTATTACACAGAAACTATCTTGTAGCCAAGAATCTAAGTGGTAAACTGCATGCTGCCTTAAAAGTGTATATCAGGTCAGTGAATACAATTAAAGTGCATCCTCTGAATTCGTGACTGTTTACAATGTTGTGTGAAAAAAATGATGAAACCTTTAACCAACTTCTTTTGCACACAGAGATAAGGTGGTTGTCAAGAGGTGATTCCTTGCAAAAACTTGTTGACTTGTATGACTCCACTGTTGAGTTTCTTATGGATGTGGACCAATCACTATGTGATGAGTTAAAAAAGCGTAAAAAGTGTAAAAATCATCTTTTCTATTTGGCAGACCTATATTCAAAATTTAACGAAATACAGAAACATCTGCAAGGTAAATGGATGTTACAATTATTCAAGCCCAAACAATCCTAATAGGCTTACAAACTAAAATAGACCTATTTAAATCTTCATTGGCACATAAATATTACAGCTATTTTTCAAATTTACGGCAACTGGAAGATGAAGAAGAGGGAAAATTTTCAGATTGTGACCTAGAGATATACATAAATCACTTAGAAAAATTAAAGGAAGATTTTAAAGTCCGTTTCGAGAACTTGGAGGAAATGCATGTACCTAACTGGTTTGTTACACCGTTTGATTTGGAAATACAAAATGCAGACATTGAATTTGACTTACAAGATGAGCTATTTGATATGTGTGTGGGTCTCAAAGCTAAATTCTTGTTTAAAAACAAAAGCCTCAGTGACTATTGGAGCAATGTAAATACTAATAATTAATACCCCAAGCTTAGTGCAGCAGTTGAATCCTTTTAACTTGCATTCCCAAGTTCATACATGGTTAAAGCAGGCTTTAGCCATGCAAATTCGCTTTTAATGAAGGAGAGGAACAGAATGAACCTGGAAGAGCATGGTGACTTAAGGCTAAAACTCACCAATATCCAACCAAATATTGATGCAATGACTACTATTCAACAAACACATCCTTCTCATTAATCATTCCAAGTAAATCGATAAAATGTAAGTAAATTTTTAATGTTCTTTATAAATTTCCTTAAATTTGTTATCGAGAAGCAGTAATGAAGTAAATGGGTGAAGGAATTATTATTTTTAAATTGAGAAATTTATTATTGATAACATTTATTCATTTGTTTAACATGATTGAGGTTGATGAGGGATTAAGGATTCCATGAAGGGGTCTAAAAATGGTCGATAAAGTTTGCTGATCCCTGCCCTATAGGAAGATATGAATAGATTGTTTGTTTGTTTGCACAAGTGAGTGGAACTACCAGTTTAATGTTGCAAAGTTTAAAGTCTTGAAATGTTGTAAGCAAAGATAGGATGCAGGGTATATAATATAAAACTGTGGTCACAACGGATTATGGCAGTGATGATGAGGAGGACTCAAACATGTAGAAGCAAATGGGGTTATGATTCTCAAGATCTTCATAGAGGGAATACAAAGCTTTGTGAATAAAAGAAGGAGAAGAGATACGATTGAGACATATAAGTTGGCAAGCAGTTGATACCAGATTAATGTGGAAAAGATTTTTCATAGAGGGAGACAGGGTTAGAACAAAATGTCATTCCTGGAATTTGTATGTGTGGAATTTGTGGCAGAGAGTGAGGAGAACGTTGTATGGACAGTGGTTCATGAGTGAAAGGCATTGCCTGAGGGTGTGGTGAGTGCTGTTGAAGGCATAGTTCATTAACCTTTCTGCATAAGAGTGGGCACTTCCCATGAGGCTTTTGACTCCATGCAGGTTTGATGTTAATAATAATAATAATAATAATTTGCAATACTTTGCTTTGTTATTTATACACTTCTCAGATTAATAATATTTATAGTACTTTTAGAAGTTATCCTTTAATGATTTTTTTTCCCTGATAGATGGAACTGATATCTCGGCGCCTCTTTCTATGGAAAAAGGAAGCTGAAGAGCAGAAGGAAAAGGTTGCTGATATGAGAAGAAAAAATGAGGCTTTGGTGTACAATATTTTACCTCCGCATGTGGCAAAACACTTCCTTGGGCAAATGCGAAAAGATGAAGTAAGAATTTAAAGGAAGCTTATACAATTTTACATGTATGTAGTTAATTGAATTTTGTAGAATTTCTTTAAATAGTCATATGGTCATTTAAATTCCTAGGCTGATTGGCTGAGTGGTTTTTGAACTCACTTTCCAACCAACTGGCTGCAGGTTCGAATTCTGTTGTTGGAATGGATGTTTGTGATTGTCTTTAGGTCGTAGTTGAATGGGATCACTTGGCGTAAGATCATTATCCCACTTATTAGAAGCCTGAAGTTGCTTGTAAAAGTTCATGTTTGGTTTCTAGAGCAGAGCTTCGGGATTAAGTAAAATAAATGAATAAAAAATACAAAGAAAATTTTTAAAAGTAATAAAAAATAGAAAAATATCTTTAGTTTACCAACAGTAGTGATGTATTATAAGTTTACTACCTCTTGTGCATGAGAGCAGCAGCATAACTAGATTTTATTACCCTTGGCAAATTTATAGTTAAGCATCTTTTATAGTGTAACTAGTTCAATAACCAGTAAAACATTCTGCCACTGACACTTATATGCCTGCACCCTTGGCAATGCTAGAGCATTCATATGCCTCTGATTTTATGTGAAAAGGATCATGTCCACTTTACACAGAATCAGGGAGCAGCAAGATATAAGAATACCTCAAAAACTTGAAAACTGTATTGTTATGCTAGAATTTCTGTTTGGGCAAAGACATACCAAATTTCGTATACCTCCATTATATATAAATGTAAAATTACTGTATAATTTCATTATTACTTTATCAATTTATTAGGCTTAGGCAAGCTAAAGTAAGTAACTGCTCTTAAGTGCTATAATTTTCTGAGCAAAAACTATGACTAAATAATAAACTAAATAAGGCACTATTTTGTATAAGAATAAACAGTATATTAAAGTCATAAAAATTTCCAAATTCCTTTTATAATGCAGGCAATAAGCTAAACGCCTTTCTTATCACATCAGATTCTCAGATTCTTTCAGTGGTGTAATCTAACTGCCACGATGTCAGACATTCCGTCCATTGTCAATTCAATTTATTTATGCAAATATCAATTGTTCATTACCATTCATGCACGTGCACTCCATTTTTGCAGTTTTATGTATCTACAACTCTCCATGCAGAACATTTTATCCTCATACCCCTTCTCCTTGCTAATAATACTTTAAAACAATTTCAATCGATGTCTTTTTGTTCTTAACTCCTCCTGAAACATCTCCATGGTATTCATTAGTGAGCTCATTTCAACAAGTTGTCTGAATTCTATCACATCTTCTCCTCTTATATACTAACTTCTGTTGAAGATTACATTCTTTCAATCTATTTTCGTAGTTCATGTTAAATTAGTCCGAAAATACATAGCACAAAGACACAATATAGGCTTGACTTACAAACTTAATGTTTTGTCATAATCTAAACATCCACCAAGTCAAAATTTGCTGCATGGTATTTTAAAATAATTTTTTTATTATGCTGATATGACAACAGACTTAAAAAATGTTTTTCTAACTGTGTGAATCATATCAATCCATCCATGAAAGGTTGTAAAGTTATTATTATTTTCTTAAGACCCATTGGTATCAAAGACTCATCTAGGTGGTCCTTTTGTCATACACACAGCTCATCACACTGTGCCTTAAACATATTCAAATTCTCAGTAGACACAATGCTCTCAGCCAAGGCATTGCAATCATTCAGAACTCTCCATGCAAAAAACCTGCTTTTCATTCCCTTGAATACACTCTCCTTATACAGCTTCCAGGGATAACTACTTATCCTATCTCCAACCTCCCACCAAGCATCCACATATTCTAATCCTCTCTTCTGACACATTCTAGCTATTATGTTATTTAATATTACTGCTCTTCTGTTCAGCTCGTCACTATCATACCTAGGCAACACACACACACAATCTTTCCTCTCTGCATCTTCTTTCGTACTACCTCAAGCAAGAATCTCATATCTCTAGCTGCTCAATTTACATTACCTCTCAAGTCATTTGTTCCTACCATCGCAATTATCTCATCCACCCTTTCACCCATCTTAATTGCCATAGCCACACTTTCTATTGTTCCTCCAAGCAAACACTCCTTACGCATCCTATCTTGCACACCATGGGTCATTGAGTCACCATACATTACAGCTTTCACTATTCCCTCTCTTCCACCTATCCTATTTTCTCCTCTTCTATCATTTTCATAACTCTCTCTCATTCCCTCTCTTCTACTGTTCCCATTCTCTCCTCTTCTATCATTCCCATACCTCTCTCTCATTCCCTCTATTCCACTTATCCTATTCTCTCCTCTTCTATCATTCCCATACCTCTCTCTCATTCCCTCTCTTCTACTGTTTCTATATTCTACTCTTCTATCATTCCCAAACCTCTCTCTCATTCCCTCTCTCCTACTGCTTCTATTCTCTAATCTTCTATCATTCCTCTTCTATCATTCCCAAAACTTTCTCTCACTCTACTCTGATTCGCCTTGCATACATCTCTTCCATTCTCCTAATCTCATCTTTCATACTTCTTATCTCGTTCACAAGATAGTCACTGCAAGTTAGTCACTCGTACTTGCCATTCATTTACCCAATCAAAACCATATCTCTGTAAATTTCACAGTCATTCAAGCCTTCCACACTCCCGACTCTTATTTTCTCATTCATACTTCACTCGTCATTCTCTCCTATCACACTACTCGTCTCCCGACATTCATTTCCCGTCCCTGAAGCAACTAGGTCAGTTATCAAAATATCTAATTCATTGATTTCCTCCCACTGTCTGCATTTTGCGCATATACACACTCCCCCTTCTCTCATCCGCCACATATCCAACTCCCAGGAAGCATACATGCCACAAACACTGCATGCCAGAAAGTCTTTTATTATGTTATGTATAATAGAGTTCTTAAATGGTGGAGGACTTGGTGACACGCCATTTGTGATTGCAGCTGCATCTGCCATCATTCCTTACTGCCAAGTAAGTAACTACTAAAGTAATCGCCAGCGAAAACTTATCTTCTCTTCCACCGCAAATGCTGCCGACTAACTGTTTCAGTTCTGTATATTATCGAGTGGCCAGCCTGCAGAACTGTTTTTCTGCTGTACCAGCAAATAGGTGAAGGTCCATGCCCACTACAGTGAGATTGTTATGTCATTGAGAGTATCACACTCACTACATGTGGGAAGAGTGGGGGGGGGGGGAGAAACCAGAACCCTTGCTCTAGTAACCAATCATAGCTGTAGCCAGTTCAGGTCTCTAATAAGCAAGGTGGTGATATTTCACCGGGCGATGAAAGACATCTACCACCTATGGTCTATGTTGAAAGTTTTTCCACTTGATTATACTATAAATTAAAGATGCCAAGAAGTTAATATTCTTGGTTTAATCCTTTATCTAAGTGTAAGCTTAACACGCAAACTTCGTTTGCTTACACTCGGATAAAGGATTAAACAATTTATTTATATATATATAATTTATAATTTAACCAAGCGAAAAAACTTCCTACATCTTTCTCTAATCCAAAGTAATTTAACAAGGTGTGATGCCTTTTGGCAATTCGTATATATAGAAATATAACTTCTTCATTGCTTCAACCTTGGTATCACCTCTGGGTCTGGCTCCCACTGAAGAGACCTCAATAAAGGTCGAAACTGGTCTGGCTCTCACAATAACTTATTGTGAGAGCCAGACCCATAAGAGATACCAAGGTTGAAGTAATGCAGAAGTCATATATTACCCATATACTAGTACAAGTGATGTGAAGTCAGTCCATCTTTGCCACGAGTTGCCCCAGTACTGAAGATACTTTAGGCGCAAACTTTGTTTGCTTACACTTGGATAAAGGATTAAACTAAATATATAATTTATTAAAAAAAAAATAATTTCTTGGCATCTTTAACCTTGAGGTCTAGTTGGCATTTCCTCCAACTAGGGAAGGCATACTTTTTTTTGGCACAAATGCTCGTCATGTTCGCTAGAGCCCCGTTTGTGGAAACAGATTATACTGCTGGAAGGTTGGGATGACTTGACTGTGAGAGGCTATATATTGCACATCGACATACCTTTAGTAGCCCAAAGATAACTAAAACATCACCTCCCTTTAGCAATCTATGCTGTTCATCAAAAATAATACCACTGTTGTCAACCCAATTCTGGATCCTGGTACTCACCAGCCTCTCCAACACTTTAGCCATTATAAGCCAATCTGTGTATTTGGTGTAGTGTTCTGTGGTACTGTGTATTTGATGCTTGAGTTTTGTCACCTCCCTTATGAAGCAGTACAATCTTGCATTGCTTCTGCTCCTTTGCAACTTGATCCAATGTAAGACTGATAATAAACAAATATGTCAAGGCAGATGTCAACTCCCTGGCACATTCCTTCAGAAGATGTGGTGATATATCAAGTCCCACAGCCTTATTGACATTAAGTTTTCTTAATCACAATCAGTCTCTTCTTCTCATCATCCACTGCTCTCAAACTCTCCATGATGTCACATTCACAAGGATGAAAAACCTTTATGAACTGTAGATTTTTTTTTTTTATACTTGGTTATACTGTAAATTAAAGATGCCCAGAAATTACATGTTTGGTTTAATCCTTCATCCAAGTGTAAGCAAACAATGTTTGCACATGAAGTATCTTCACAAATGGGCTACTTTTATATAGAGGCTAATGACTTCACATCAGTTGTCTTAGTATACCATAGTGCAAAGAACACCCTTTCAGATGTGTATAATGCAATGCATTATAGGAAAGACGACTACCCAGACTAGTTTTGACCTTTATTGTGAGAGCGAGACCCAGAAGAGATACCAAAGTTAAAGTAATGCAGAAGTCATATATTACCCATATACTAGTACAAGTAGTCAAAAAGTGTGTACAACTTATTATTAAAATACTCTGGATTATTGATGTTGAATGCTTTTTCACTTGGTTAAACTATAAATTAAAGATAGCAAAATATATTTTTGGTTTAATTATTTTTTCTTCCAAGTGTAAGCAAACAATATTTGCACATGAAATAGCTTCATGATTGGGCTACTTGTATAAAGAAATAACGACTTCATGTCAATTGCCTTAGTAAGGCAATCTGAAAGGGTATATGCTTTGCATTATGGGATATTAACGAAATTGAAGTGAAGTCAGCCTCTATATACAAGTAGCCCAGTCATGAAAATACTTTTATGTGTAAACATTGCTTGCTTGCTTACAATTGGATAAAGGATTAAATTAATAATACAATTTCTTGTGAACTTTATGAACCAGGGGAAATAATAGTATGTTCAATAAATTTGTTTCCTCACTTAGAGTTGTTTATACCATGAAGTGCTATCAAGAATAATCAATAACAACTAAGCGTATACATATTCCTTATCTCTACTTGTTAGTGTGTTCTTCAATAACAAAGCAACCCATGTACTACCTTGAAAACCTTAACAATATGCTCTCTTTATTTCCTGGAATACAGCCATTAATGTGGTACACAGCTTGTAATCATTTTTTACCAAAATGTTTAACTTAGAAAACAAAGTTCATATTAAACTGGTATCCATTATCTTTTGCCCATACTATCAGTCTATTTAAATCACCTTGCAAGCTTATATGTTAATACAAGCAGCTGAATCAAGCTGGGCTACTTGTATTGAGTAACATATTAAATTGCTGTTAGAGCTACAAATGTTAATGTTGATATGGAAACTTTTTTGCAATTAATATTAATATTTGCTGAGTTTGTTACTTTTTTAATTTTTTTGGTTGCATTTTTTTAGATTATTTGTTGTTGAAGAGACTTTGTAATATTAATTTGTAATATGTTGTCTTTCATTGTTCATGTGAAGGAAAATTTAGAGTGGGGCATGCAATGGGAAGTAATGATTCACATTCATGCTTCCCCTAATATAAAGGGAACTCGTTCTCCTGTCCATGCATGGCCTCATAGTTTCCTCTGCATACCACCACATGTTGACTCCCACCAAGCAGAGTGAATAGCATTATTTTTTCGCTAGTTGGGTAGCCTCCTCATTCATTACTATCGGATTTGGTCCTGAGCTATCTAGCAGCTGGTCTGTAAAGCTGTTTTATTGCTATACTTTTGCATTGGATCTCTACACTCTGTTAATTTGTTTGACAAGACCATGCAAGATTTCACTTGGACTGCATGAGAATGGAGGAGGGAGAGAGAGAGAGACAGAAACTAGATCCCCTTACTCTGAAGACCTAACACAGCAACAGATATTTCAAATCTCCAATAAGCAGGATGTTTCAAACAGAAATGAAAGTTGCCAGGTGAAACACTATCCTGACCAACTAGAATACCAATTGGGCATCCACCAACTAGAGATCTAGTTGAAAGTGCCAATCAGATATGTTAGTAGCAACAGGCTATACCAGAAGAAAATGATTGACTTGGAGAGGCTATATATTTCACATCATAAACCTTTTAGTAACCCAAAATTGCAATAAAAATAAATCTGCCATGGGTAACAGCAAAACAGAAAAAATGTCATCAGTGATCCAGCCAAACAGTGTGTTTTAAGGAGTGGTATTTAACACTGATTGAAGGAATGATTCCATGCAGAAGTTTTTCTGTGCAAGAGGTGAAGGTGGAAGGAATAGCATGTTGTGTGCAGAGAGTTAATCGGATATCAGAATTTTTTATTCACTGGTTTTTCTGGGATTCAAAGTGAGATAGGATATGGAGAGAGGAAGATGCATTTAGCAATAAGGGAATGGAATTTCTAGAATTCTTGAGGGACAAATATCTTAGGCAACATGTAATAGAGGGAACAAAAGGTTCAAGAGTTTTGGATTTGGTCATAGCATCAGAAGAGTTGATAATAACTGAGATGAGATCTCTCATACCAATTGGAGAGAGTGACCATGTGGTTTTGACTTAGAAGATGAATAGACATGCAGGAGTGTCAAAGAGATGGGAACATATTGGGAATTATAAGGCAGGTGATTATAATAGTTTTAAACATCAACTTGGGGAAGTTTCATGGAGGGAGGAATTGGAAGGCTGGAATATCATTAATGCTTGGGAAATTGTGAAGGAATATTTGTTAGCAGCAATAATAAGCTGTATTCCACAAGTGAAGACGAGGAGGACACATTTTGGTGTAAATTGGATGACAAACAATATTAAACAGGACCTGCATATGAAAAAGAGGCTATGGAAAAGATATAAGGAGACAGGTGAAGAGCACATGCATGAAGAATATAAGACACAGGCCAGGAGAGTGACTAGTATGGTAAGGAAGGTGAAACTGGAATGTGAGAAGAGATTGGCCCTAAGATCCAAAGAAAATCCTAGGGAATGAATTTTTTAGCTATGTGGCAAGTAGGAGAAGAAATGACTGTGGAAGAAGGACATTGTGGGATAAAAATGGGAATAGAGTGACTGATGTAGAGGACATAGTGGAATTGTTCAATGAACACTTTTATTGTTGTATTTCATCTTGGAGGAGTAAATTTTAATACTAGAGGAATAGCACAGGTTTGAGGTTTAGAGGTACAGGACAAGGACGTGTTCCACATACTGAGTACTCTGAATGTCAGTAAAGCTGTGGGAGTGGATGGTTTTTCACCATGAGTTTTGAGAGGATGTGCTAAGGAACTGACAGCTCCTTTGACCTGACTTTTCAATGACCAGACTTTCAATGAAAGTCTAGCTATGGGAAAGGTGTGCAGAGATTGGAAGGAAGGTAAGATCGTGCCATTGCATAAGGGAGGTAGCAGACTGGAAGTGTCTAATTATAGGCCAGTTTGTGTGTCATCAGTAGTTGTTAAGATCTTGGAGAAATTAGTTAGAGATCGTATGCAACATTCGACAGATGAGGGTAATATTATCTGTGAGAGTCAACATGGATTTGGGAGGGGGCGTTCTTGTTTTAGTAAAAGGTATATATTGCCATTTTCTTGGATTTAGTGAAGGCATTTGACAGTGTGCCACATGATAAGCTGATATTTAAGTTATAGCACATGGGTTTGGATGTCAGGTTGGTCAAGGATTCAGAATTGACTTTCCAATAGGTATTAGAGAGTTGTGTATGGTGGGGGCACTTTCAAGGAGGCAGAGGGTTACAAGTGGGGTCCCACAGGGCTCAGTATTGGGACTTATATTATTTAACCTTTATATCAATGACATTGTCCATGGATTGCAGGGGGATATTCAGTTGTTTGTGGATGATGTGAAGCTGGGAAGAGTTATTAGTAATAGTGCATATATGGTAGTCCTGCAAGAGGATTTGAATAAGCTAGACAGATGGGCAAATGAAGGGGGTATTGGTTTATTATTATTATTATTATACAGGCCTCCATGGAGTCAAAAGACTCATTGTAGGAGGTCTTTCCTAAGAAACACAAGTCTATCAAGACTCATCGAGGGAGGTCTCTCCTAGAAAACACAATTTCTATCATACCACTCCTTAAATACATTGACTGTTCTCGCTCTCACCACTCCATCAGGCAATGCATTCCATGGATCAACCACCCTCCATGCAAAGAAACCAGTCCTCGCCCTCTTTCTCACAGTTTCCTTTCGTAACTTCCATGGATGGTCCATTGCCATGACTCCTTCCCGCTGTTCAATCAAGCGAAAGAACTCAGCAGTGTCAACCCTGTAACCACCTCAACCCTGTAACCACCTCTCAACAGTTTAAAAGTCCCAATCATATCACCCTCTCCTTCTTCTATCCACCTAACTCTGCAGTCCACACTCCCTCAGCCGATATTCATAACTAACATTATACAGTCCCGACACCATCTTTGTTATCTGTCTTTAACCCTTTTCACAGTTAATTTATCTCCTTAAAATCCTGGCGACCAGATCTGAGAACAATAGTCTAAGTATGGTCTGATCAGAGTCTTATACAACGGAATAATAACCATTTTATCTCTGCAGGTCAGTGTCCTTCTCATTATTGCAGCAATCCTCTTCATTACCTTCACTACATTTGCAATATGTCCCCTAAATTTCAAGTTTCTATCAATCATCAAACCCAGATCTCTTGTCTCACCTACTTTCTCCAGCTTAACTCCTCCCATCGAGTATGCAGCGTCCCATCGATGTGTCCCAAACCTCAAGACCTTACATTTTGCTGCATTAAACTGATACCCCCATTCATGTGTCCATCTGTCTAGCTTATTCAAATCCTCTTGCAGGGTTACCACATCTGCACTATTACTAATAATCCTTCCCAGCTTTGCATCATCGGCAAAGAACCGAATATCCCCTTGCAATCCACGGACAATGTCACTGATATAAAGATTAAACAATATAAGTCCTAGTACTGAGCCCTGTGGAACCCGACTTGTAACCTTCTGCCTCTTTGATATTGCTCCACCATATACAACTCTCTGAGACAGCTAATCCTTAATCCAGTTGAACAATCTGACATCCAGATCCATGTGCTGCAACTTGAATATCAGCTTATCATGTGACACCCTAACAGATGACTTTTCTAAGTCTAGGAAAATGGCAGTATATGCGTTTCCCTCAACTAATGCTCTTGTAACTTTATCATAAAAGGCTAGCATATTGCTAAAACAAGAGCGCTCCTTCACAATTCCATGTTGACTCTTACAGATAACATTACCTCATCTGCCCAATACTGTATACGGTCCTTCACTACTTTCTCCAAGATCTTACTAACTACTGATGACACACAAACTGGCCTATAATTAGACACTTCCAGTCTGCTACCGCCCTTATGCAATTGCACCATCTTACCTTCCTTCCATTCCATGGGCACCTTTCCCACAGCCAGACTTTCATTGAAAAGCCAGGTCAAGGGCACTGTCAGTTCCTTAGCAAATTCTATCAAAACTCGTGGTGAAATACGATCCACTCCCACAGCTTTACTAACATCCAGAGTACTCGGTATGTGGAACACGCTCTCCTCCTGCAGCTCTAAAGCTCGAACCTGCTCTATCCCTCTAGTATTTAAATTGGCTCCTCCAGGATGAAATACTCTAATAGAGTGTTCATTGAACAATTCCACTATGTTCTCTGCATCAGTCACTCTATTCCGATTTTTATCCCCCAATGTCATTCTTCTACAGTCATTTCTCCTCCTACTTGCCACATTGCTGAAAAATGACCTAGGATTTTCCTTGGATCTTAGGGCCAATCTCTTCTCACATTCCAGTTTCACCTTCCTTACCATACTAGTCACTCTTCTGGCCTGTGTCTTATATTCTTCATGCATCTTCTCTTCACTTGTCTCCTTATATCTCTTCCATAGGCCTCTTTTTCGCATGTAGCTCCTGTTTAATATTGTTTGTCATCCACTTTACTCCAAATTGTGTCCTCTTCTTCACTCGCAGAATACAGCTTACCATTGCTGCTAACAAATATTCCTTCAAAATTTCCCAAGCACTAACGATATCTCGGTCTTCCAATTCCTCCCTCCATGAAACTTCCCCAAGTTGACGTCTAAGACTATTATAGTCACCTGCTTTATACTGCCACATACGTTCCCATCTCTTTAATACTCCTGCATGTGTATTCATTTTTCAAGTCAAAACCATATGGCCACTCCCTCCAACTGGTGGGAGAGATGTCATCTCAGTTATTATCAGCTCTTCTGGTGCTATAACCAAAAAACCAAAACTCTTGAACCTCTTGTTCCCTCTGTTACATGTTGCCTACGGCATTTGTCCCTCAAGAATTCTAGAAATTCCATTCCCTTATTGCTACATGCATCTTCCTTTCCCCAATCTATACTGCTGTAGCTAAAACCTGGAGCTATACTGGAGGAAGTAGGAGAGACAAGAGATCTGGGATTGATGATTGATAGAAACCTGAAATTCAAGGGACAGATTGCAAAGGTGGTGAAGGTAATACAGAGGATTGCTGCAATAATGAGAAGGACACTGACCTGCAGAGATAAAATGGTTATTATTCCGTTGTATAAGACTCTGATCAGACCACACTTAGACTATTGTTCTCAGATCTGGTCACCAGGATTTGAAGGAGATAAATTAACTATGGAAAGGGTTAAAGACAGATAACAAAGATGGTGTCGGGACTTTATAATGTTAGTTATGAGTATCGGCTGAGGGAGTGTGGACTGCAGAGTTTGGTGGATAGAAGAAGGAGAGATGATATGATTAAGACTTTCAAACTGTTGAGAGGTGGTTACAGGGTTTGACACTGAGGAGTTCTTTTGCTTGGTTGAACAGCAGGAAGGAGTGATGACAAGGGGCCATCCTGGAAGTTATGAAAGGAAACTGTGAGCAATAGGGTGAGTAGTAGTTTCTTTGTATGGAGGGTGGTTGAACTGTGGAATGCACTGCCTGATAGAGTGGTGAGAGCGAGAATGGTCAATGAGTTTATGGAGTGGTATGATAGACTTTGTGTTTCCTAGGAGAGACCTCCCACAATGAGTCCTTATAGACTTGTGTTTCCTAGGAAGGACCTCCAGCAAATAATCTTTTGACTCCTTGGAGGCCTAGTCTAAATAATAATAATAATATTATTATAGATAGAAGATGGCTGTCACTGGTATTAGGGAGTTGTGTATAAGGAAGTAGTAGTAATCCAGAAGAAGTTAGTTACCAGTGGTGTGCTTAAGGGATTTGTTTGGGGACCACTACTTTTAAAAATATATAATGATATTGAGAGAGAGAGAGAGAGAGAGAGAGAGAGAGAAAGAGAGAGAGAGAGAGGTATAAATGTAGATATGCAGCTATTTGCAGTGATGCAAAGTCAGAACTATGAGGAGAACTGTTTGTGTCTATTAAATTGAACTGACTGGCAACTAAATGTGAGTTTTTCAATTTTGGAATTCAGATATGGAGGTTTACTTACTCTATTGGTGGAGTTCTTCAAGAATAGGAACAGGCAAAAATATTTAAAAATAATGGGTATGGCCTTAAAATTCAGAGGACACATTATTAATGTAGTTAAGACAACATAGAGAAAAAATGCTGCTATGGTAAGATTATTGACAACAAGGAATGAGGCTTTGATTAGACTGCACCCAAACTGCTATGTGCAGATTTGGTCATTCTGATTTTGTCAGATAGATGCATCTGCAATCACCACAATTAAGGCAATGCATTCAACTGCTCTCCATGCAAAGAACCTGTTTCTTATGCACTTGCTCACACCATCCTTGTACAGCTTTCAGGAATGTCCCCTTCTCCCATTCTTTGAAAAATTTCTTCCACATTAACCAAGTAACAACCCTTTACCAACTTAAAGGTCTCAATCATATCTCAACCTTTCTTCCTGCTATTCACAGGGCTTTGAAAACTGAATTCCCTCAATCTGTCCTCATCCAACATCCCAAATCCAGTTACCACCTTAAGTTGGCTTTCTCTGGACCTATGGTACCAAATCTGGGCATAGTAATCCATATGAGGCCTGATGAAGGCCTTATACAATGTAATCAGAACCTCTTTATTTCTGTATGTTACGGTTCTCTGCATCATTGTCATAATCTGATGTGATGACTTCACAACTTGTGTAGTGTGACCTACAAACTTTAGGTCCTTGTCTCCACCACTCTAAGGTCTATCATTGTCTCTACCTCCTTTAAAGTTTCCCCACTAAGCGTATAAGGTCTTGTCAGCCTGGTTGGCTGGGTGGTTAGCTTATCCACTCTCCAGCCAAAAGGCTGCGGGTTCGAATCCTGCTGTGCGCATGGATGTTTGTGATTGTCTGTGAAAGCACTAGTGCTGGTAGTCAGCAATAGATGGCATTGGTGTTAGATGATGAAGGTTGGTGGAGTAGTGAGATGATGAGTTGTAGAGTAGATGCTCTCCCTCAATGAGTCTTTGGACTCCATGGAGGTGTGATGTAATAATAATAATAATAGTATACTTTGCATCCCATCATTGCTTACCAAATTTCAAAATCTTACACTTCACAACATTGAACTGACAGGTCCATACTGTTGGCTACTCATGCAGTCTATTCAAATCCTCTTGTATGACCACATCTGCTTGATTCCTCGTCACTCTTTCCAGATTTGCATTATCTGTAAATAGTCGTATATCTCTAGTTAAACCAATCTATAAACCAATTTACCCTAAGTTAAACCTAAATGAAGTTAAACTTAGTTAAAATTAAGTTAAACCATACCTTACCTAATGTAGGAAGATCATAAAATATTTTGTTGCAGCTTGTTATAAAACAAATACTTTAATCTGTAATTATTGCTCTTTTATAAATATGTTTTCTCACTAATATCGCTTGTTTAATCCATCAGGAACTATACAGTAAAAGTTATGATGCTGTTGGAGTGCTTTTTGCTGCTATGCCAAACTTCTCAGACTTTTACACAGAAGATTCAGTCAATAATCAAGGGCTTGAGTGCCTCAGGTTCTTAAATGAAGTAATCTCTGACTATGATGCTGTAAGTACTTTTCAGTGACTCAAACATTCTAATAAAGATTACTTGAATGCTCCACTGAGATATATGATCACTGAAATTACAAATAAAGCAATCAACCAGCTTGCTTTATTTGAATTTTGGAAAAACAGAAAAAAGAATTTCAATTAATGTATTAACTGTATGTGATGATAAGGCTATGGTTACAAATTTTAGGCCAATCTGTATATCTGGAGTTGTGGTGAACGTACTTGAAGGTACTAGAGACAGAGAGATTGGTGAGAACTAGGATACAGAAATGGGTTGATAAAGGGAAATCATGTTTTACTAACTTCCTTATGAACTTATATACATTATTGAAATAATTACTAGTTAATGTCCATTTTTTTCTGAATATTACTTTTAACTCAATGAAATGTATGAAATGAAATTAATGGAATGTGAATGAAATGTAGGAAAGGATATATGTGGAAGTACAAAGCTGGTGAAAATGGTAGCATGCAGAACACATCATTGAGCTATTCAATGCTGTGTTCTGCATATCAATTTACAAGGGTTTTTAATCCTCATCAGGGTGAAATCATGAGAAACTTAAGTGTAGAGGACATAAGAGAGGATGACTTAATTGTGAGTGAGCAGGAGGTATATTAGGAAATAAATAAACTTGATGTCAATAAGGCAATAGGATTTGATGATATATCACCACAAATCTTAAGGGAAGGTTCCAGAGAATTGGCAATAGCATTGGCATGCCTGTTTAATAAGTCTTACAACAGCACAGGTTCAAAGAGAGTGGAAAGAAGATAAAATTGTTCTACTGCATAAAGGTGATGATAAGGCTGTGGTTACAAATTTTAGGCCAATCTGTATATCTGGAGTTGTGGTGAAGGTACTAGAGAGAGAGAGATTGGTGAGAACTAGGATACAGAAATGGGTTGATAAAGGGAGATCATGTTTTACTAACTTACTTATGAACTAACAAGGTGACAAATGTCTTGGATAAGGGAGATGTATATATAGTGGCATACTTAGATTTTACAAAAGCTCTTGATAGACTACCACACGACAAGCTGTTAAATAAAGTGAAATGGACGGTATCGGATAACAAACTTGTGAGTTGGATCAGTGACTAGCTGTCAGATAGGTATCTGAAAGTTGTTTATGGAACAGTATCCCAAAAAGGAAGCTCAGTAATGGTGTACTGCAGGGGTCAGTTTTGGGACCATTGTTGTCCAATTTGTATATTAATGATATTGGGATGAGTTTAATTGATATGTAGCTGTTTGGAGATGATGCAAAATTGGGGAAAGCATTGCAGAGTAAAGTATATGTTATGGCCTTACAGGAGGATTGGAATATATTGCATGAATGGGCAAGTAAGTGGAACTATCAGTTCAATGTTGCAAAGTGTAAGGTTTTGAAATTTGGTAAGCAATAATGGGATGTAAAGTATATACTTGGTGGGGGAAACTTTGAAGGAAGAAGAGATGAGAGTTCTGGTAGTAGTGGTGGACAAGGACCTGAAATTCAGGAGACACATTGCAGAAGTTGAGACGATGTCACATCAGATAAGGGCAATGATGTGGAGGACCCTGATATGCAGAAATTATGATGCTGTATAAAGCCTTGATCAAGCTTCATATGGATTATTGTGCACAGATTTGGTCATTGGGTTTTCATGGTGATGAAGATATGTTAGAAAGGGTTCAGAGAAGATTCACAAAGGTGGTCTGTGATGTTTGGAAAGTGGAATATGAGGACAGATTGAGAGAATGTAAATTGCAAAGCCTCGTGAATAGTAGGAGGAGAGGGGATATGATTGAGACATATAAGTTAGTCAGGGGTTGTTATTAGGTTAAGATGGCAAGATTTTTCATAGAATGGGAGAGGGGTAGAACAAGAGGCTATCCCTGAAAACTGTGAATGGAGGGTATGAGCAGAGGGATAAGGAGCATGTTCTTTACATGGAGAGTGGGTGATGAATAGGATGCATTGCCTGAGTGTGTTGTGAATGTAGATACATCGTATCCGTTTAAGGCATGGTTGGATGAGCTTTTTTGTGTGTGTGTACCTTCCACAATGAGTCTCTGATTCCATGTAGGTCAGATGTTAATAATAATAATAATAAATTCCCTATATGAGAATAAATATGTTGCTGCTTTAGAGGAACTCTATTGAAGACTTGATTCAGAAAATAAAATACTCATTAAGAAAACATCAAAAAGAAACATTAGATTTAAACATAAAAAGCAAATCAAAATCTTTTTCAAGCAGAAAAATTAGTTTTATTCATAAATGCCTTTAACTTTGCTATTTCAAAGCTATTTCTTGAAGTTATTCTGTATACAAAAAGTTTATCCCTAAAATAAGTCTCTTAGTGAAAGTATACTACACAGTAAACAATTTGTTGAATGAACGTGAATGTGATCAAAATGCTTAAGTTTGTTAATATTCTTTATCTTCTATTCCAAGCTTAACAAAAGATAAACAGACAGCCTTGTAGGATCTCAGTAAAAATAACAACATTGTTTTTTGGTCTGACATTGCTAATAGGACCATCATTTTAAACAGTTTATTAATAATAGATGTTTACTATACAAGAGGGCTGATTCAGACCACAATTGAAAATGACTGTAGGATTAAGGATTTCATAAATAATATGAAATGATAATAATATTTCATAAATTTCATAAATAACTTTTGTCAGAAGAACTGAAGAAAAAATTAAGGTTCTGAGAATTCTTTTACTGCTAGGATTTAATGGTATCCCAAGATACATAAAAATTACTCACTATTCAAGTATGATATCTAACTGTTATTATTATTATTATTATTATTTATTATTATTATTATTATTATTATTATTATTATTATTATTATTATTATTATTCAGGCCTCCATGGAGTCAAAAGACTCATCATTATCAACCTATATGTATAAAAACTTAGGATGTCATCACATAACCATGGTTTTAATGTTTTAGATAATTTTTTGCAAGTCTAATATGCCAGCCTGGTTGGCTGAGTGGTTAGCATATCCGCTCTCCAGCCAAAAGGTTGCAGGTTTGAATCCTGCCATGGGTGTTTGTCTGTGAAAATGCTAGTGGTGGTTGGCGGTAGATGGCGTTGGTGTAGATGATGAAGGTAGTTGTGGTTGGTGGATTGGTGGAGATTTAGAGTTGTAGAGTAGGTACCCTCCCTTGATGAGTCTTTGGACTCCCTGGAGGTGTTATGTAATAATAATAATATATTATAACTTTTTTATAAATCTTGCTATTGAAGAAACATTAAGCAGTCTGAAATATATATGCCCACCCTCTAGGTGGATCCTCTTGCCATTGTATAAATTCATTAGAATTCCAAAATAAGATGTACTTTTTTAAATTTTTTCTAAGTTATTAACCTCCTTACCATAGGATTATCCTTTCCTCTCCCATATTGATATGTTTCATGAAAGAATTTGAATTCAGGTGCAGAATAAATCACCACTGACACATAATTTGAATCTGCAATGTAAACAATAATTTGAAATCATGGAATATTGTAGACAAGCCTTTCCAGAATTTATGGAATATCTGAACAATTGCACACCAACCATTCAATTAACAATACAGCTTCAGCATATGTCTAGAAAAAGAGTGCATCAAAACGTCGCGAGAGTACCAGTTAGTGAAAGGCCGTCAAATGATGCTATTGAAAAGATAAGTTTTATTTTTGGGAAAGTAAAAATCTGAATTTGCTTTTTGATGTAGTTTTATTTATTCTTCATGGCTTAGTGCAACTGAGTCATTGTAGAGATTTGTGTATTTCAAATAGACTTGTAATATTTTTTGAAGTTTGTGCTGAATGGTGACAAAATGGTGGTACAAATGAGATCAATGCATCGGTAGCGCAAAATTTAAATGTAATTAACAGAGTGGATGTTTTGAGAATGGCACATTGTCGTGAATGTAACATTTATAAGTGGAAAAATGTGGGAAATGTATTTGTGGAGAGACTGAACAGGAGTTCAAAGAGGGTATGGATATGTCACAAGCTGGACTATGAATTACCAGTAAACATGAAACTGGTGGATGGAATGAAAGAGTTCATAATTGCAGGAACAAACAACTGTATGGATGATGGAATAAAAGTAAGAAAGTATAGTTGAAGAAATGAAAGCAAATGATACTGTGGAAGCAAAGAAAGTCAGAATGAGAAAACAAAATAAACGAATGATAGACTGACAGATGGAGTAATTGCCAGGATGAAAGATTTGAAAAACGAGTTGATCAGAATGAGAAGTGAAATGAAAAATAAGCATAGTGAGATAAGAAGTTTGGTGAATAAGAATGGATGGGTGCCAAAGGGTAGGAAGAAGGAAAGAAGAGAAAAAGATCTGATGAATGGCTTGAGAATAGTGATGTATGGAAATTCCATTATTAGAGGTATGCTAAATGAGAGAGTCCATAAGGTGTGTTTTCTAGAAGTGAGAATTAGCAGCATAATTGATGCATTAGATAAGAGAAGCAGACAAACAAATGAGCTGTTGGTGGTGGTTGGAACAAGTGACTTGATTTGACATAAAGATCATGTAAAAATGGATATCAGGAGGTTTTTGAGGAGAGTGACAGATAGCAGTATTGTTGGAAAGGTGATCAGTGTGCCTAGGCATGATAATGGCGATTTGAGATGGAGAGCAGGGATTGCGAATGGCATGTTGGCATAGCTGTGTGAGGAGAAGGGAGTGGAGTTTGTGAATGTGTGATATGCATTTGAAGGAAGGATGGAAATGTACAAAAGTGATGTGCTGCATTTGAACAGATTTGGTGTGAGTCAGAAAGAGGAACTATTGCTGCAAGGAGGAACAATGAGTGATATTAGCAAGTGAGCAGAGGAAGTAAGAAGTGAAGCAAAAGATCAAGAGAGAAGAACAGATGAGACTGAAGTGATTGTAAAGGAGATCAGTAGTACTGTTGAGTTATAATGATAGAATTCAATTTTTAAATTATGGATTCTACAACCGTGTTAAAATAACACTTTTTATTATCCTGACATTTCGATCTTCATATCAAGATCATCATCTCGAGCATACATAAATATACAAAGCAAGCTGCGTTACATATCAAACTGTAAGCTAGAGAAACAATGATTTGATCACATGCTGCTCAACTGGCATGACCTCTAGCGATAAAAAAAAAAAATTACATCAAGCTAATTTAATTTTTGATTACATGAATAAACATTCTTGCTTACAGATGGTTTTCCTTTCAGTAACAGTGATGTCCTATTTCTATTATTACAATTATTATTTTTGATTAAAAAAAAAAAATTATAAATTACAACATGAATGAACTTTCTTATAGATTTTTTCCTTAACAGTGATGTCCTATTTTTCAGTATTAAAGTTGAGATTTAGGATCTTGGATTTTCTAGAGACCTGTTTATAGTTGTTCTTAGAGAGGAAGGATTCGTGGGATAAATATATGCCTTCCATATGTATAGAATTTTTAGACCATCATTATTGTTTAGATTGGGGTGGTTGATAATGATCTCACAAGCTTCCTTAAATTTGCATGCATACCATGTTTTGGTGTGATGTAGACAACTAGTGATTTTCCAGTCAATTCTAAGTAAGGTGCTCAGAGCATGATCAGAAAGGCCAGCTTCACCATAATTATTATATTCGATGTGTCGTTTATGTTCTTTTTGTCTGATCGGAATTGTGCATCCTGTTTCTCCTATGTATGGTATGTTGCAGGTGCAGTAAATACAGTATACTCCACGGTGGGCCAGCGTAGGGAGTGGATCTTTGGATGAGTTGAGTAAGCTTTTTAATTTTGCAGGAGGTTTAAAGGTGGCTTTGAAGTTGTATTTTTGTAGTACTCTCTTTATTTTGTCTGATGTTCCTTTAATGTAGGGAATGGTTATAGTTTTACTGTAGTCTGGTTTGTTTTTTATTGAGGTCTTGTAGAGAATTTTGTTAATAGTATTTTTTAGTCTCAATTGTGAACTGTATACGTTTGTGTTTGTTGTTTAGGTCGCTAAGGAAAGTGTCTAGTGTCTGGCATCCATGAGACCAAATTGCAAAATCTCATGGACGCCAGACACTAGACACTTTCCTTAGCCACCTAAATAAGCAACACAAACGTATACAGTTCACAATTGAGATTGAAAAACATAACACACTACTATTTCTAGATACACTTGTCAGATGTATCTAGAAATGGGCAATCGCCTCGAGCAATCTTTCCTTCACTGTTTACTGGAAACTGACACATACTGGCCAATATATACGCCTAAACTCCTACCACCACCCAACACAAAAACTAGGTCTCATCAATACCCTAAAAAACAGGGCTCTGAAGATCTTCTCCAGTGAACAGACACTGAAAAACGAATTTAAAGTGATCAGTAATACTTTTCAAAAAAATGGATACAGCCAAAACACTATTAACAAAATTCTCTACAAAACCTCAATAAAAAACAAAGACAAACCAGACTACAGTAAAACTATAACCATTCCCTACATTAAAGGAACATCAGACAAAATAAGCAGAGTACTACAAAAATACAACCTCAAAGCCACCTTTAAACCTCCTGCAAAATTAAAAAGCTTACTCAACTCATCCAAAGACCCACTCCCTCCGTTGGCCCACCCTGGAGTATACCGTATTTACTGCACCTGCAACATACCATACATAAGAGAAACAGGATGCACAATTCCGATCAGACAAAAAGAACATAAACGACACATTGAATATAATAATTATGGTGAAGCTGGCCTTTCTGATCATGCTCTGAACACCTTACATAGAATTGACTGGAAAAGCATTAGTTGTCTACATCACACCAAAACATGGTATGAACGCAAATTTAAGGAAGCTTGTAAGATCATTATCAACCACCCCAATCTAAACAATAATGATGGTCTAAAAATCCCATACATATGGACGGCATATATTTGACCCACGAATCCTTCTTCTCTAAGAACAGCTATAAACAGGTCTCTAAAAAATCCAAGATCCTAAATCTAAAATAACAACTTTAATACTCCCAGATGAGTCTTTGACTCCATGAGGTCTTGGGTAATAATAATAATACTGAAAAATAGGACATCACTGTTAAGGAAAAAATCTATAAGAAAGTTCATTCATGTTGTAATTTATAAATAATTTATTTTATTTTTTTATTTTTTAAATCAAAAATAACAATTGTAATAATAGAAATAGGACATCACTGTTACTGGAAGGAAAACCATCTGTAAGCAAGAATGTTTATTCATGTAATCAAAAATTAAATTAGCTTGATGTAATTTTTTTCTTTTTTTTTCTTTTTCCTTTTTTTTTCTTTTTTCTTTTTTTTTTTTTTTTTCACTAGAGGTCATGCCAGTTGAGTAGCATGTGATGAAATCATTGTTTCTCTAGCTTACAGTTTGATATGTAATACAGCTTGTCTTGTATATTTATGTATGCTCCAGATGATGATCTTGATATGAAGATCGAAACGTCGGGATAATAAAAAGAATTATTTTAACACGGTTGTAGAAATCATAATTTCAAAAATGAATGCTGATCACCGTGTAACACTAAAAGAAAGGATTATAATGATAGAACTAGAATACAAGATGAACAGAGAAACTGGGGGAGTCAGGGGGAACAGGGAGATGCAGTATAAGGAGAGTGAATGTTGGAAGTAGCAGTGAATGTGTATGATAATGGTCAATATGGGAATTGGATGGCCTTGGATGTATGGACAGTACCATTGACAGGGTGTAGCATACAGGCAGCCTGCCTCACGACACAGCTTAATAAGGGCACTCGTTTAGCCATATTGCAGTAGGCGGGATAGCTACGGCAACAATTCCTGTTAGCGTAGCAAGTGCGGAAAGAAGTTTTTCCAAGCTTAAACTGATTAAAAATTATTTGTGAACAGCAATGACCCAAGAAAGATTGGTTGGTCTAGCACAGTGGTTCTTAACCTTTTTGAAGTCATGGAACACCTTTGATTAGAAGAAAAATTTGGGGGACACCAAAAGCTTTAGAGTCATAAAACTAACAATAAAAATATTGATGGACTTGACTCTTATAAAAATGGAACTTATTTTAATGCGATACTTGAGCTTGTCGGCTTTTGCTAATTTCAGCAATATCAGGCAGTCTAATATGTGATGTAGCCACCTTCATCTCTTTGTCTATATTAGTAAGTCTTTCACGCTTTTTAGTTTTTATATTGGTTAATATCGAGAAACTGAGCTCACACAAATATGATGTTGAAAACTAACAAAATTTTCAGTGCTTTTGTGGAAAGAGCTGGGTATCCGGCTTGGACAAAACTCCAAAATTCCTCAAGAGTTATTTCAGAGAATTTCAATTTTAGAGTACAATCTGTTGACAAGGTAACTAATTGTTCTTCTTCTTCTTGCAATGAAAATTCACAACTCAATGTATTGTGCTGTTAATGCTCTGTTAATAAATGTTCTGTTATAACGGAAATAATTCCCTCGACATTTTTATTATGGAGCGAAGGAAACATATCTATGTGTTTTTTCTGATATGAGGTTTTTACAAAGAGATACTTTTTTCTGAAAAGCTGACAATTTGTCAGTGGATGTCAAAATATTTTCATTTTTCCCTTGGATACTTGTGTTAACACTATTTAAGTAATTAAAAATATCAGCCAAATATACCATTTTAGCACACCAAATATCATTTTGAAGATATTTTACAAAAGTATCTGTACCTTCATTTTGAAAAAGGCCAATAATTCATTCTTAAGTTCTAAAATTCGGAATAGCACTTTACCCCTCGATAACCATCTTATTTCAGTGTGCAAAAGCAAAGATTCGTACTTGGCTTCCATAGATATGCAAAGTTTTTTTGAAAAAAAGGGAATTCTTTTAAAGCTTGACTTGATGTAATTTACCATATTTACAACTTGGTCTAGTACAGGTTTTAATATTGCTGGTGATGTTTTTGAAAGTAGGGATTCTCTGTGCAAAAAAATAGTGCATAGATATAATATTTGGGTTTATTTTCTTTGCAAGGGTAACAAATCCTTTAACAGAGCCTACCATTGACCTATAAACGATATTCTATTGGTTTAGAAGTCAACATGCATAGCAGTCTTCAGTTGTTAGGATCAGAGTAGCCAATTACACTCAGAACTGTGTCATGTGACATCTTTCACCGTCGGAACACTTGTAACCAGTTTGCGGAACACTGGTCTAGCAACTATATCGACAGAGATGGACATAGTTTATAATTTAATTTAGAAGAGCTTATAAATAGTTTTATTGTGCGATATCCCATAGAGCAAACATTTAATTAATATTATTATGTAATCATTTTGCATTAATGTTTCTCTTGTAATAAAAACAAAATAGCAGTTGGAGATTTTCTTATATTTTTGTCTTATAATCCATCAGGGGCAATATTTAATTGTTTGCCTTGGAGCAAATCTAATCTGGCAACAGCCCTGTGTATGGGGGTATAGTCGAAGGGTTAAATAGGGTAAGTGGTGATAAAGGCAATTGGAAATGGTTAGGTGTGGAGCAACCTACAAGTGGCATGAGAAGGACTGGTTCTTCTTCTTCTTCTTCGTCTATGATCTCTTATGCTTTTAAGCGTTGAGATTTTGCCAAAGAGATTTCCATGCCGTCCTGTCCAAGGTTTGTTGTTTTGCTTCTTTCCAGTTAATTCCCTTCTTTTCCAATTTTTCTTTAATTTCCTTTTGCCAACCTTTCCTGGGTCTGCCTATGTATCTTTTTCCTATTTTCTGGCTTTCGTATACAGTTATTCTTCCTTCTTCCATTCGATTGAGAAGGACTGGTTATAGACCTAAAAGTGAATTGCTATGTTTATTTACAAATGTCAGGGTTATCAGAAATAAGGGAAATGAAATGGTTTAGTTGATTGAGTTTATTCGACTAAAAATTACTGGAATAAGTTGAAACATGGTGGGATAAAGATGATATCTGGACAGGAAATGAAATGAAAGGGTATGATGTTTTCCATGAGAATAGAAAGGAGAAGAAGGAGGAGGGAGAGGGTGCTATTGATGATAACAGGTGAATTATGTCCATACAAAGTGGAGATGCGAGATGCATATGGTAATGGTTTTGAGTCAGTATGCTGTGAGGTGGAGGTTGACAGGAAGAGATATTTAATTGGATGCTGCTATAGTCCAGGGAATGTGGAGAGATGAAGAAATGTATAAACAACTTGAGTTAGTGAACAAGGGAAGGGTAATTATTATGGGTGATTTTAATTATGGCAGCATAGATTGGAATGAAGGAATAGGAAATAAAGAAAATGAATTTCTTGAAAGACAGCTATCTTAGGCAGTATGTAAAAGAGGGCACACAAGGATTGTGAGTTTTAGATCTGATCATTTCATCAAGGGATGCAATTGTTAGTGGGAGTTTACAATTCCCTCCAGTTAGTGAGAGTGATCACCTGAGTTGTGGATAGTCAAACGAAGACTTCTGGAGGAAAGTATCCGTGTGGAATTACAAGGCAAGTAATTATGAAAAGCTTAGGAGACAGCTTGGAGCTATAACATGGAATGAGGTGATAAGCAGGAGGGAGATAAATGCTGCTTGGGAACTGACCAAAAGATATTTAACAACATTGATGTGTGAATGTATTTGAAGGTCAAAAGACTGAATAAAGTAGATATCAAATGGATGAATAGAGGAAAACAAATTATAGGTCAATCTGTATATTTTGAGTTGTAGTTGAGATATTGGAGAGGTTGTGAGATATAGCCTGCAAAAGTAGGTTGATAACAGTGTTATTCTTTATGCTTGTCAACATGGGCTTGTTAAAGGGAGGTCGTGTTTTACAAACTTCCTTATGTACTATAACAAGGTGATGAATGTATTGGACAAAGGAGATGTATATACAGTGGTATAACATCCTCTCAGTGGTATAACAATTACTACCTCTAATGAAATCAGAGGATGTAATTGTTAGAGGGGTTTCACATTTTTCTCCATTTAGTGAAAGTGATCATGAAGTAATCACTTGTGTTGTGGCTAGTCATATGCAGACTTTTGTGAGGAAAGGATATATATGGAATTATAAGGCTGGTGAGTTGGACCAAAAGTACGGAAACAAAGAAAGATGAATCAGAGGGAAAGTGAGAAGAGGGGGTCGAGAGTTAGAAAGTTAGAAAGATTTAATGATAGAGAAATTGTGTCACGAGATTTGGAAAGTGAATTGGATTGGATGAGGCAAGAAATGAAATGGATGTGGAATGAAATTAAGAGAATTCAGGTCAAAACTATTAAAATAAATCATGATGACATGAAAGAATTAACGAAAGATGAGCGAGTGGCGTTGTATGGCGACTCCATTATTAAAGGTGTGCTAGAGGATAAAATGCACAAGGTATGTTTTCCAGGCGATAAAATAAGTAGAGTGATTGAGGCATTGGATATGAGGCGGGAGTGAGCAGAAGAGTTAATTGTATTATTTGGTACAAATGATTTGAGAGAGAACAAAGAGCATGTCAGAATGAATGTCAGGAGGCTGCTTGGAAAGATAAAAGAGAATAATGTGACAGGAAGGGTAGTCAGTGTGTTGCCTAGTTATGATTGTGGTGAAATGAGGTGGAGAGGAAGGATTATGAATGATATTCTGGCTGAAATGTGTGAGGAGATGGGAGTACAGTTTGTTCATGTGTGGAATGAGTTTGAGGGACAAAGTGAGCTGTATGGGAGCAATGGACTGCATTTGAGTGGTTATGGTGTGAGTCGCTTGGAGAGACTGCTGCTGGAAGGTAGAGAAGTGAATAGAGAGAATGAATCAGATCGAGAGGGGAGTGATGTGGAAGAGCAGGAAAGTAAGACAGGAGAGATTGAAGAAGTGGAAAGGAATGGGGAAGTGAGTGGTATGAGTATAGAAAATGAGAGAATGTGTGTGCAAGAGGAGCAGGGAAAAGGGGAGGCTCAGGGTGGACAGGGGTGCACAGCATGAGAAAGATGGATGCTCCAAGAGGAGGTGAGAGCATGTATAAGCAGGAAAGAAATGGGATGATCAGGGATCAAGAGGAAACAGATGAAATTGAAAAGGGTTCTAAAATGAAGAAGCAGAAAGAGAAATGGCCCCAGTCCAGCATGGAGATATCACATCGAGTGGGTTGTATCAGTGGAACTAGCTATAGATCCAGAAATGAGCTGTCGTGTTTGTATACCAATGCTAGAAGTATAAGAAACAAGGTGGATGAAATGGTTGCACTAATTGCGTCTGTTCACCCAAAGATTGTTGGAATAAGTGAGACATGGTTAGATGAGGACGACATCCTGACAGGAATAGAGATGGAAGGGTATGATATGTTTTGTGAGGATAGAAGGGGTAAAAAGGGAGGGGGAGTGCTATTGATGATAGAGAAAGAGTTATGTCCATACAAGGTAGATATCCAAGAGGGAAATAGGGCCAGTGGTTTTGAGGCAGTATGATGTGAGATAGAAGTGAATGGAATGAAATACTTGGTTGGATGTTGTTATAGACCTGGTAATGTGGATGGTGGTGATAGTGAAATGTATAGTCAAATAAGCCAAGCAAATAAGAAAAAGGTGATCATTATGAGTGATTTTAATTATGACAATATAGACTGGAATGAAGAGATAGCAACTGGAAGTAAAGAAAATGAGTTTCTTGAGTTTTTGAGGGATAACTACCTCAGACAGTATGTAACAGAGGGCACATGAGGATTAAGGGTCTTGGATTTAGTCATCTCATCAGAGGATGTAATTATAAATGAGCTGTCAAATCATCCACCAATTGGTGAAAGTGACCATGAGGTGATTACCTGGGTGGTTGCCAGCAGTGCAAGGACCCCTGTGAAAAAAGGGTACATGTGGAACTACAAGGGGGGGGGGTGATTATGAAGAGCTCAGGAGACAGCTTGCGGGTGTAGCATGGAATGAGGAGTTAGCTGGAAAAGAGATCAATGCAGCTTGGGGGATTTTCAAAAACTGTTTAGTAGATGCAATGTCTAAATGTATTCCAAGGGTGAGAAGGCTAAATAAGGTAGGTGCGAGATGGATGAATAAAGAGATTAAGCATGCGATACAGAGAAAAAGTTCATTGTGGAGGCAGCATAAGAGAAGTGGAAGTAACCAATTTCATGAGGTCTACAAAGACCAGGCAAGGAGGGTGACTTTGTTGGTGAGAGTAGCTAAAGAGAGGTATGAACAGCAGTTAGCTAATGAAGCCAAAAAGAATCCTAGGGAATTCTTTTGATATGTAGCCAGCAAAAGAAAGATTATGAAAGGATGACATTGATTGGAGAAAATGGTATAAAGACAGCTGTTGCAGAAAGTGTGTGGTGGAGATACTTAATGAGCAGTTCATAAAGATCTTTCAATCTTGTGAATGTGACTTCATGGAGAGATTAAGAGCAGTTGATGATGGGGAGGAGAGACTGACTGTAAGTGAGCTAGAGGTGTTTGGGGGAGTTGAGTAAACTAGATGTAAATAAGGCTGTGGGACTTGATAATATATCACCGTGTATTCTGAAGGAACGTGCCAGAGAGTTGACACCTACCTTGACCTATTTTTTTAATACGAGTCTTGCACTTGGTCAAATACCTAAAGAGTGGAAGGAGGGCAAGATTGTGCCACTTCATAAAGGAGGTGATCGAACTCAAGCATCAAATTATAGGCCTATCTGTGTGTTAGGTGTTGTGGTTGAATTGTTGGAGAAGCTTGTGAGAACTAGGATCCAGAGTTGGGTTGACAACAATGGTATCATCTTTGATGGACAGCATAGATTTGCTAAAGGGAAGTCATGTTTTAGTAATCTACTTACTTATTACAATAAAGTGACTGCTTTCTTGGACAGAGGAGAAGGATACACAGTAATATACTTGGATTTTGCAAAGGCTTTTGATAGAGTACTTCATAATAAGTTGACAGTCAAACTATAGCAGATGGGGTTGGATATTAGATTTGAATTCTGTCAAGAATTTTGACAGAATTCTTGCTAAGAATTCTGTCAAAATTCAGAATTCTTAGCAAAATTCAAAAATATCATGTCATATCCATTCCCCTAACATTATTATAGAATATGAGTAAGTTGCTAAAACATGACCTTCCCTTAGTAATTTACTTTGCAACCATGCTGTTGGTTGCAAAGTACAGATTCTCTGTCAACTCATTTCTCAATGTGAACCTTAACCAACTTCTCCAAAATCTTCACCACCTCCACTCCTGAGATATTGATTGGTTGATAGTTGGATACGTCGGTCTCTGCACCACCCTTGTGCAATGTGATTACCATACATTCTTTCCACTCCTGTAGAATCTTCCCTGTTTTGAAACTGAAATTATATAGCTAGGTCAAAGGAATAGCCAGTTCAGCTGAACACTCTCTTAGCATCCATGCTGATATCTGATCAGTTCCTATTGCAGAATTCTTATTCAATTCTTCTTATTATTATTATGCACAGATTTTGTCATCAGTTCTTAATGGTGATGGGGATATGGGTCCAGAGAAGATTCACAAAGGTGGTAAGTGGTCTTTGGAATGTGGCATATGAAGATAGCTTGAAAGAATGTAAATTGCAAAGTCTGTATAAGGAGGGTGTGAGCAGAGAAGTGAAAAAGAAGGTTCTTTGCATGGTGACTGGAATGCAGTGCCTGAGTGTGTTGTGAATGTAGACACATCACATTGAATCAGTTTAAGGCATGATTGGATGAGCTTTGTATGCGATAGAGTGTAGCTTCTGCAATAAGTCTCTGATTTTTTTTGGGAGGTCAGATGTTAGTAATAATAATAAAGAGATATTATAATATCCCAGGGTGTTTTGGTGCAAAAGAACTGATTATGGAAGGTTGATATTGGTTGGTAAAAATGGTAGAATGATGACTGTTGCTGAGGACATAGGTGGGATATTAAATGAAAAATTCATAATGTTGTTTTATCCTCATGAATGCACATCATGCAGAACTTGAGTAGAGGAAAACACAGGTGGAGGCAACAATAGTGAGCAAGCAGGAGGTATGTGAAGAACTGAGCAAACTTGATAATAATAAGGATATACTTGTATATCCTTGTTATTATAATAATAAGGATATACTCATATTAAACAAGTACAGCACTGCTGTACTTGTTTAATATGAGTCTTACATTGGACTAAGTTCCAAAGGAGTGGAAAGAAGGCAAAACTTGTTCTGCTTCATGAGAGAGAGAGAGAGAGAGAGAGAGAGAGAGAGAGAGAGAGAGAGAGATGATAAAACTAAGGCTTTGAATTATAGACTAATCTAATTGTCTGAGAAGCAAGGACTAAGATTCAGAATTGGATTGGCAACAGCAGCATTCTCTTTGATGGACAGCATGGTTGCTAAAGGAAGATTGTGTTTTAGCCAACTACTTATTTATTATAATACAGTGACAAATACACTGGACATGGAAAATGCATATATGGTGCATATTTAGATTTTGCAAAAGCATTTAATAGATTGACACATCTACAAAGTGGTAATTAAATTGGAACAGATGAAATTTGCACTAGATTGGAGACTGGCTGTTTGAGAGGCATTGCAAAATGTGTATGAGGATGTGCTATCCCAAAAAAAAGGAACATCACTAGCAGTGCTCCTTTAGGATTTGATTCAAGATTCTTGCTGTTTAACTTTTATGTTAATAATATTGTAAAAGGTTTGAATGGTGATATACAGTTATTTTTAGATAATGAAAAGTTGTGAAAAACTGTGAAGAATAGAGCAGATGTAGCTTTGCAAGTGAACTTGAATGGTTTAGTGTTGCAGAGTATATGGTTTTAAAATTTGAGAAGCAACAATAGGTTACAACTGATGGGGATATTTTACAGCAGGGATCTCAGGGTGATGGAGCACAAGGACCTAACATTTCTGGGACACATTGCTAAAATTGTGAGGACAACAGAACAGATTATGGCAATGATGTAAAGGACACCGGTGAGTAGAAGTAACAAAGATTCCATCATATAAGGTTTTGATATGGTCACATATGGAATACTGTGCACAGATTTCCTCATCTGATTTTTGAAAGGATGAAGAAATAATGGAAAGGGTCCAAGAGATGATTGACTAAGTAATTTTGAGTCTCTGGAAAGTTATGTATGGCACACTGAGGAAATATAATTGCAGAGTCTAGTGGATAGGAAGAGTAGGGAGACATGATTGCGACATACAAATTGGTAAGGATATGTCTCAATCTTGTAAAAAAATAATTAATGTAGGTGAAGTTTTTCCTGTAATGGGAGAGATTGGAGAAAACCAAAAGGTCATCCCTGGACGCTGCATAAGGAAGGTATGAGTGGAGAAATGAGCGAGCTGAGTTTTGGGTGAAAGCTAGTATATGACCGAAAAGAATTACTTGAGCATTTGATGTGTGTGTGTGTGTGTGGAGGCGATGAATGCATTTAATGTACAGCGTGTGCAAGTGTGTGCATGTGTGGAGGTGATGAATGCATTTAATGTACAGTGTGTGTGTGGAAGTCTGTGTGTCCCAGGGTGGATAGAAGCGGGGGTGGACTCTTGTGGGAATGCGTACTAGGGAGAAGGGGGAAAACATCAGGTAACACTGAGCTCAGTGGATCCTGTGGATCAGTGCAAGAAGAATGATTGTTAATGGAGATTTTAACTAAAGCAGTATTAACTGGGGCGAAGAAGATGCATGTAGCAATAAGGGAATAGAATTTCTAGAATTCTTGAGGAACAAATGTCTTAGGCAACATGTAATAAAGGGAACAAGAGGTTCAAGAGTTTTGGATTTGGTCATAGCATCAGAAGAGTTGATAATAACTGAGATGACATCTCTCCCACCAGCTGGAGAGAGTGACTATATGGTTTTGACTTGGAAGATGAATAGACATGCAGGAGTATCAAACAGATGGAAGCATATGTGGAATTATAAGGCTGGTGATTATAATAGTCTTAGATGTCAACTTGGGGAAGTTTCATGGAGAGAGGATTTGGAAGGACGGGATATCATTAGTGTTTGAGAAATTGTGAAGGATTATTTGTTAGCAGCTAAAGTAAGTTATATTCCACGAGTGAAGAAGAGGACACAATTTGGAGTAAAGTGGATGACAAACAATATTAAACAGGAACTGCATGCAAAAAATTGGCTATGGAACAGATATAAGGAAACAGGTGAAGAGCACATGCATGAAGAATATAAGACACAGGCCAGGAGAGTGACTAGTATCGTAAGGATGGAATGTGAGAAGAGATTGGCCCTAAAATCCAAAGAAAATCCTAGGGAATGAATTTTTTATCTATGTGGCAAGTAGGAGAAGAAATGGAAGAAGGACACTGTGGGATAAAAATGGGAATAGAGTGACTGATGCAGAGGACATAGTGGAATTGTTCAATGAACACTTTATTGGTGTATTTCAACTTGGAGGAGTAATTTTAATACTAGAGGAATAGGACAGGTTTGAGGTTTAGAGGTGCAGGACGAGGACGTGTTCCAAATACTGAGTACTCTGAATGTCAGTAAAGCTGTGGAACTAGATGGTATTTCACCACGTGTTTTGAGAGAATGCTAAAGAACTGACACTGCCTTTGATCAGGCTTTTCAATGAAAGTCTGGCTGCAGGAAAGGTGCCCAGGGAATGGAAGGAAGGTAAGATAGTGCCATTGCATAAGGATGTAGCAGACTGGAAGTGTCTAATTATAGGCCAGTTTGTGTGTCATCAGTAGTTGTTAAGATCTTGGAGAAATTAGTGAGGGACTGTATACAGTCCCTCACTAATTGGGTATATGAAGGTAATGTTATCTGTGAGAGTCAACATGGATTTGTGAAGGGTACTCTTGTTTTAGCAATATGCCAGCCTTTTATAATAAAGTTAGAAGAGCAGTAGATGAGGGAAAGGCATGTACTGCCATTTTCTTGGACTTAGCAAAGGCATTTGACAGGGTGCCACCTGATAAGCTGATATTTAAGTTACAACATATGGATCTGGATGTCAGGTTGGTCAACTTGAATCACAATTGGCTGTCCGATAGGTATCAGAGTTGTGTATGGCGGGGCAGTTTCAAGGAGTCAGACAGTTACAAGTGCAGTCCCACAGGGCTCAGTACTGGGACCTATATTGTTTAACCTTTATATCAATGACATTGTCCGTGGATTGCAAGGGGATATTCGGTTGTTTGCGGATGATGCAAAGCTGGGAAGGACTATTAGTAATAGTGCAGATGTGGTAACCCTGCAAGAGGATTTGAATAAGCTAGATAGATGGACACATGAATGTGAGTATCAGTTTAATGCAGCAAAGTGTAAGGTCTTGAGGTTTGGGACACATCGATGGGACACTGCATACTCTATGGGAGAAGCTATACTAGAGGAAGTAGGGGAGACAAGAGATCTGGGGTTAATGATTGATAGAAACCTGAAATTTAGAGGACATATTGCAAAGGTGGTGAAGGTAACACAGAGGATTGCTGCAATAATGAGAAGGACAGTGACCTGCAGAGATAAAAGAGTTATCATTCCTTTGTATAAGACTGATCAGACTACACTTAGACTATTGTTCTCAGATTTGGTCCTGAAGATTTGAAGTGGATAAATTAACTGGGACAGGATACAAAGGCAGATAACAAAGATGATTTTAGGACTGTACAAGGATAGTTATGAGGATCGGCTGAGAGAATGTGGACTGCAGAGTTTGGTGGATAGAAGAAGGAGAGGTGATATGATTGAGAATTTTAAACTGTTGAGAGGTGGTGACAGGGTTGACACTGATGAGTTCTTTCACTTGGTTGAACAGTGGGGAGGAGTGATGACAAGAGGCCATCCCTGGAAGTTACAAAAGTAAACTGTGAGGAAGGGGGTGAGGAGTGGTTTTTTTGCATTGAGGGTGGTTACACCATGGAATGCATTGCTTGATAGAGTGGTGATAGTGTGGTGATATCTATTATAATAGATAAATAGATATAATAGTGGTATAATAGATTTTGTGTTTCCTAGGAGGGACCTCCTGCGATGAGTCTTTTCACTCCATAGATGCCTGAATAATAATAATAATGATAACAACATCCAACCAAGTATTTCATTCCATTCACCTTTATCTCACATCATACTGTCTCAAAACCACTGGCACTATTTCCCTCTTGCATCTGTACTTTGTATGGACATAACTCTTTCTCTATTATCAATAGCTCTCCCCCTCACTTTTTATCCCTTCTATCCTCACAAAACACATCATACCCCTTCCATCTCTATTCCTGTCAGGATGTCATCTTCGTCTAACCATGTCTCACTTATTCTGACAATTGTGGGTGAGCAGACTCAATTAGCGCAACCATTTTGCCACATCCCTTTCTGCTTATTCATTTTAGAACCCTCTTCAATTCCAACTATTTCCTCTTGATCCCAGGTCATCCCATTCCTTTCCTCTCTACATATGCTCTCACATCCTCTTGGAGCATCCACCTTTCTCAAGCTGTGTACTCCTGCCCACTCTGAGCCTCCCCGTTTCCCTGTTCCTCTTGCACACCTATTCTCTCATTTTCCATACTCATTAAAAAGAATGGTGAATTTTTTCATTCTCAGCGTAAAGTAACAAATACATAAAATTATCTGAATACCAGGTCAAATAACCTCTGTAGTTAGTCAGAACCACTGAAACAGAACTATACTGATAATCAAAGATTCTGTATCATTGTACAAAAAAGGAAATTGAGCAAGAATACTCTCTCTCTCTCTAGGAACATCTATAATGAAAGACAAAGAAAAAATTTTACATTATCCTCTAAGCCTATCCTGTAATATATGATAACATATTACAGGAGGGTCTTAGATTTGGTAATCTTGTCAGAGGATATAATTATAAATGAGGTGTCAAATCATCCACCAATTGGTGAGAGTGACCATGAGGTGATTACCTGGGTGGTTGCCAGCAGTATGAGGACCTCTGTGAGAAAAGTTTATATGTGGAACTTCAAGGGGGAGGGGGTGATTATGAATAGCTCAGTAGACAGCTTGTGGGTGTAACATGGAATGTGGAGTTAGCTGGAAAAGAGATCAATGCAGCTTGGGGGATTTTCAAAAACTGTCTAGTAGATGCAATGTCTAAATATATTCCAAGGGTGAGAAGGTTAAATAAAGTAGATGTGAGATGGGTGAATAAAGAGATTAAGCATGCGATACAGAGAAGGATGGCATTGTGGAGGCAGCATAAGCGAAGTGGAAATAACCAATTCCATGAGGTCTACAAAGACCAGGCAAGGAGGGTGACTTGGTTGGTGAGGGTAGCTAAAGAGAGGTATGAACAGCAGTTCGCTAATGAAGCCAAAAAGAATCCTAAGGAGTTTTTTCGATATGTGGCCAGCAAAAGAAAGAATAATTATGGAAGGATGACACTGATTGGAAAAAAAATGGTATAAAGACAGCTGTTGCAGAATGTATGGTGGAGATACTTAATGAGCAGTTCATACAGGTCTTTCAATCTTGTGAATGTGACTTCATGGAGAGATTGAGAGCAGTAGATGATGGGGAGGAGAGACTGACTGTATGTGAGCAAGAGTATATGGGGAGTTGAGTAAACTAGATGTAAATTAGGCTGTGGGACTTGATAATATATTGTTACATATTCTGAAGGAATGTACCAGGGAGTTGACATCTGTCTTGACATATTTTTTAATACGAGTCTTGCACTCGGTCAAATCCCTAAGGAGTGGAAGGAGGGCAATATTGTACCACTTCATAAAGGAGGTGATTGAACTCAAGCATTAAACTATAGGCCTATCTGTATGTCAGGTGTTGTGATTAAGTTGTTGGAGAAGCTTGTGAGAACTAGGATCCAGAGTTGGGTTGACAACAATGGTATCATCTTTAATGGACAGCATGGATTTGCTAAAGGGAGGTCATGTTTTAGTAATCTACTTACTTATTACAATAAGGTGACTGCTTCCTTGGACAGAGGAGAAAGATACACAGTAATATACTTGGATTTCGCAAAGGCTTTTGATTAAGTACCTCATGATAAATTGATAGTCAAACTGGAGCGGATGGGGTTGGATATTAGATTGGTGCATTGGATTGGAGATTGGCTGTCAGATAGGTATCAGCAAGTTGTGTATGGGGGAGCGATGTCGAGGAAAGTCGCTAGCGGAATGCCTCAGGGATCTGTTTTAGGTCCATTACTGTTTAACTTGTATGTTAATGATATAGGTGAAAATTTGGATGGAGATATTCAGTTGTTTGTAGAGGATGCAAAGTTGGGACAAACCATGAAGAGTAGTGAGAATGTTGTGACCTTGCAGGAAGACTTGAATAAATTGAGTGATTGGGCACGAAAATGGGGATGTGAGTTCAATGTTGCAAAATGTAAGGTTTTAAAATTTGGAAAACAAAGATGGGATGCAGAATTTATGCTTGGTGAGGATACATTGTTGGAGGTGAAAGAAATAAGAGATCTGGGGGTGATAGTGGATAAGGATCTGAAATTTAGGGGACACATAGCCAAAATTGTGAAGATAACATAAAGGCTTCTGGGAATGATGCGGAGGACACTGACATGTAGAAGTAGGGAGATTCTTGTTCCGTTGTATGAGGCTTTGATTAGGCCACACATGGACTATTGTGCCCAGATTTGGTCACTGGGTTTTAAAAAAGATGAAGAGATGTTAGAAAGGTTCCAAAGGCAATTGACTAAGGTAGTTTCTGACCTTTGGAATGTCGAGTATGAGGAAAGATTGAGGAGATGCAATTTGCAGTGTCTGGTGGACAGGAGGAAGAGGGGAGATATGATAGAGACCTACAAGTTGATAAGGGGTTGTTATAGGATTAATGCTGGAGAAGTTCTACAGAAAATAGTGGGAGATCAGGGAAGAACCAGAGGTCATCCCTGAAAACTGTATAAAGAAGTGTGTGAGTAGGGGAGTGAGAAGCAAGTTTTTTTCGTGCAGAGTTGTAAATGATGGAATGCCTTGCCTGAGAGTGTGGTGTCTGCAGGGAGTTTGAATGTGTTCAAAGCACGGTATGATGAGCTGTGTGTGTGTGTGATAAAAGGACCTCCCAGGTGAGTCTTTTACTCCATGAGGTCTTGGGTAATAATAATAATAAAAAAAATATTAATAATATTGAGATTTTCAGAGAGTAGAGGTACATTATAAGAGCAATGTTGATAAAGATTTCAAGTTTCTTAAAAAGTTACAATATGAAATTTGTATTTAAACCTATTAAGCAAATACATTGGTGTCCAAAACCAAAGCACGAACACTATTTCTGAAAATTATAACTGCAAATTCAGATGAATCAGCTTGTGGCAATGATGATTTTGAGCGAAACATGGGTAGACATTCATATTTTCGAATTGCATGCAAAGGAGTCTTGTAGTAGCACTGAACAGGATAAAAGGTAAAAGGCTGCGCTAAGAAAACTGTGTTTGAAGGAAGCTCTTTTCGTGATGGAATAAAATTGCAAACTTGGATGTCTTGTCATGTCTCAAAGACATTATCTAGATGATTTCAGGCAGGAAAAAATTATTGGAAAGCTTCAAGAAGGGTGCAGGATAACTGATATTGCCAGAGAATTTGCAATCTCACATAATGTTGCATCCAGTCTCTTGGCAGTGTTTCAAACCAATGAACGTGTGTTCAAGATGTTTGCTAAGAGGTCACTCTCACACCAAGGAGCATGAAGACAACGAAACATGAAGATTTTTGGTTATAACAGCAATATGTAATCAATGCACCATGGCAGGTCAGTTTGCAAGTTGGCTCTATTCAAGAACAGGTAAACGGATATCTCGACAAACTATGGCAAGACATCTTTGATAAGTATGCCTATATGCCCAAAAGCCTGCAGATTGCATCCCTTTCTCCACAGCTCATCATAGAGCACATTTTCAATGATGTTGTATTCAAAAAATTTGGACAAGACACCAATAGGCTAATGTACTCTTTTGTAGATGAAAGTCATTTTAGTCTTTCCTCTCATTCTAGACTACACTTCATCTGGTGTGAAAGTGGTACTGCTTACAGTCACGAGAATGTGTTTGAAAGGAATAGATACAGCAGTGCTGGGGTCATGGTGTGGGGAGGTATTATGCTTAATGAATGCTCCAAGCTACAAGTGTTGGAAAAAGGGAGTATGATTGGTGAACGATATTGAAAGGAAGTTCTTCGACATCATACTGTTTCATAGTGCTGTAGGCAAAAAATTCATTTTTATGGATGACAATGCCACACCATATCAAACAGTGGTGATACTTCAGGAAACCAAGATATTAATCAAATTGAATGGCCAGCATGCACCCCAGATCTCAACCCCATAGAACACATTTGGGACACAATAGTGAGATACATTGCTGCTCGAAATTCCCCTCCAGAAAACAAACAAGACCTTATCCTTGCTCTGAAGGTGGAGTGGGCCAGTTTGCCTCAAGAACTCCTAAATCAATTAGTGCATAAGAATGGTAGTGAAAGCTGCATCTCAGTTCGGGGTGAACATATTCCATACTGAAACATCTCTCCACCTAGTGTTTTTTTAAGCATTATACATTAATTCCTTAACTACTTCCTTAGGAAATTGTAACTTTTGCCAAAAATGTACTGCAATTTAATTTGTATGAAATTTATAACACATTTGTTTGTGTAATATAATTTATTATTATGCTGGCATTAAATTTATGTCCACATTTAGCTGTAGCCAAGAAATGTTTTCATATACAAGTAAAAATAGTTCGTCCTTATCTTTCAGACACCAGTGTATAAGAAGAAGAATCATTTCCAAAACTCCCATTACCTTGGCACATCCAAGTCTATGTGAAATAACTGGTGTGAGATGGAGGCAAAGAGGACAAGGTTTTAAGTATGGTGTTCCTAGAGACAGAAAATATAGCAGATGATGAGTAAGAAATGTTTAGGAAGATACGTTTGCAAGTGATCATTACGGAATATTCTAACTATTGCAGTATAAATTTGTCAAGGGAAACAACATGCAGTATTAAGGGAATTGAATTTTTGGAATTCTGGAGAGAGACAAATGTCTTAGACAACAATTGGTAGAGGAAACAAGAGAATCAGGAGTTTTGGATTTGGTCCTGCCATAGGATCTGAATGTAACTCATGATTCATGTTTATGTTCAACGGAGGAAAGGCATCTCGAGAGATATTAAGAAACTAATTTTATTTTGCTAATAAATTATACCAATATTTTGCCTTGGCCACCAAGACCTCTTCATGGGCACAAATAAATACACTAAGCACATGCTCAATTCCACTTATATTTCTTCTTTGTGCCCATGAAGACTCATGGTGATGGCAAAATATTGGCAATAATTTATCAGCTAAATAAATTGGATAATTATTATATCTACACATGTATTTCCTTCACTAAATATTGAAATTATTATTACTACACCCTGGAGTCGGAAGACTCAGTGTGGAAGGTTCATTCAACTGACAATATATTTATTATTATTATTATTATTATTCAGGCCTCCATGGAGTCAAAAGACTCATCGTGGGAGGTCCTTCTTAAGAAACACAAAGTCTATCAAGACTCATCAAGGGGAGGTCCCCCCCCCCCTAAGAAACACAAAGTCTATCATACCACTCCTTGAACTCATTGACTGTTCTTGCTCTCACCACTCCATCAAGCAATGCATTCCATGGTTCAACCACCCTTCATGCAAAGAAACCACTCCTCACCCACTTGCTCACAGTTTCCTTTCGTAACTTCCAGGGATGGCCTCTTGTTATCACTCCTTCCTGCTATTCAGCCAAGTGAAAGAACTCCCCAGTGTCAACCCTGTAATCACCTCTCAACAGTTTAAAAGTCTCTATCATATCGCCTCTCCTTCTTCTATCCACCAAACTCTGCAGTCCACATTCCCTCAGCTGATCCTCATAACTGTCATTGTACAGTCCTGAAACCATCTTTGTTATCCGCCTTTGTGCCCTTTCCACAGTTAATTTATCCCCTTTAAATCCTGGGGACCAAATCTGAGAACAATAGCCCAAGTATGGTCTGATCAGGGGGTCTTATACAATGGAATGATAACTGTTTTATCTCTGCAGGTCAGTGTCCTTCTCATTATTGTAGCAATCCTCTATGTTACCTTCACCACCTTTGCAATATCTTTGCATTAACAACATATTCTGGTAATGGGTTCCATTCACTGACAGTTCTCCATATGAAATATCTTCTCCTCATACCCCTCTTCATCAAACTCTTACTTAACTTCCAGGGATGGCCTCTGGTTCTTCCCTTCTCACCTACTACTCTTTTTATAATCCCCTCTGGATTAATCTGATAAAATCCTCTCACTGACTTAAGCATCTCTATCATAATCGCCTCTTTTTTCCTCCTGCCCACCAAACTCTGAAATCCACATTTCTTCAACCTCTCACAATAGCCAGCATTCCAAAGTCCTGATATTGTCTTAGTTACTTGTCTCTGAATCCTCTCCAATGTTTCCACATCACACTGAAAACCAGGCGACCAAATTTGAGCAGAACAGTCCAAGTGTTGTCTGACCAGTGCTTTATACATTGGCACAACCACTTCCTTATTTCTACATGTTATACTTCTTATCATGCACTACAACATGCAATTGTAAAACACTTGTAATATGCCCTCTAAACTTCAGTTTACTCTCAACCATCACTCCCAAATCTCGAATCTCATCCACTTCCTGCAGTACAGCACCATCAATATAGTACAGAACCTTATATTTCTGCACTCCAAAATGCAACACCTTGCACTTATTAATATTAAAACTACAACTCCACTCCTTTGTCCAAGTCAAAAGTCTATTCAAATCATCCTGAATACAATTAACAACAGCACTACTTATAATTCTCCCCAACTTTGCCTCAGCAAATGAGTGATAAGCAATATGGAGGCTATGGAAGAGATATAAGGAGACAGGTGAAGAGAGGATGGGTGAAGAATATAAGACACAGGCCAGAAGAGTGACTCATGTGGTAAGGAAAGCGAAACTGGAATATGAGAGGAGATTGGCCCTAAGATCCAAAGAAAATCCTAGGAAATTTTTTAGCTATGTGGCCAGTAGGAGGAGAAATGACTGTGGAAGAATGATATTGTGGGATAAAAATGGGAATAGAGTGACTGATGCAGAGGACATAGTGGAATTGTTCAATGAACACTTTATTGGAGTATTTCATCCTAGAGGAGTCAGTTTTAATGCTAGAGGGATAGGACTGGTACGAGGTCTGGAGGTACAGGAGGAGAGTGTGTTTCAGATACTGAGTACTCTGGATGTCAGTAAAGCTGTGGGACTGGATGGTATTTCGCCACCAGTTTTGAGAGAATGTGCTAGCGAATTGACAATACCTTTAACGTGGCTTTACAATGAAAGTCTGGCTTTGGCAAAGGTGCCCAGGGAATGGAAGGAAGGTAAGATAGTGCCATTGCATAAGGGTGGTAACAGACTGGAAGTGTCTAATTATAGGCCAGTCTGTGTGTCATCAGTAGTTGTTAAGATCTTGGAGAAAGTAGTGAGGGACCGTGTACAGCATTGGGCAGATGAGGGTAATGTTATCTGTGAGAATCAACATGGATTTGTGAAAGGACGCTCTTGTTTTAGCAATATGCTAGCCTTTTATAATAAAGTTACAAGAGCATTAGATGAGGGAAAGGCATATACTGCAATTTTCTTAGACTTGGCGAAGGCATTTGACAGGGTGCCACATGATAAGCTGATATTTAAGTTGCAGCACATGAGTCTGGATGTCAGATTGGTCAACTGGATTCAGGATTGGCTGTCTGATAGGTATCAGAGAGTTGTGTATGGTGGAGCAGTTTCCAGGAGGCAGAGGGTTACAAGTGGGGTCCCACAGGGCTCAGTACTAGGACCTATATTGTTTAACCTTTATATCAATGACATAGCCAGTGGATTGCAGGGGGATATTCAGTTGTTTGCGGATGATGCAAAGCTGGGAAGGATTATTAGTAATAGCGCAGATGTGGTAGCCCTGCAAGAGGATTTAAATAAGCTAAATAGATGGGCAAATGAATGGGGATGTCAGTTTAATTCAGCAAAATGTAAGGTCTTGAGGTTTGGGAAACATCGATCTGATGCTGCATACTCTATGGGAGGAGTTATACTGGAGGAAGTAGAGGAGACAAGAGATCTGGGGTTGATGATTGATAGAAACCTGAAGTTTAGGGGACATATTGCAAAGGTGGTGAAGGTAACACAGAGGATTGCTGCTATTATGAGAAGGACACTGACATGCAGAGATAAGAGGGTTATCATTCCGTTGTATAAGTCTCTGATCAGACCACACTTGGACTATTGTTCTCAGATTTGGTCCCCAGGATTTGAAGGGGATAAATTAACTGTGGAAAGGATACAAAGACGGATGACAAAGATGGTTTCAGGACTGTACAAGGATAGTTATGAGGATCGGCTGAGAGAATGTGGACTGCAGAGTTTGGCGGATAGAAGAAGGAGAGGTGATATGATTGAGACTTTTAAACTGTTGAGAGGTGGTTACAGGGTTGACACTGGGGAGTTCTTTCGCTTGGTTGATCAGCGGGAAGGAGTGATGACAAGAGGCCATCCCTGGAAGTTACGAAAGGAAACTGTGAGCAAGAGGGTAAGGAGTGGTTTCTTTGTGTGGAGGGTGGTTGAGCCGTGGAATGCATTGCCTGATGGAGTGGTGGGAGCGAGAACGGTCAGTGACTTTAAATAGTGGTATGATAAACTTTGTGTTTCTCAGGGGGGGACCTCCCCTCGATGAGTCTTGACAGACTTTATGTCTTAGGAAGGACCTCCCTCGATGAGTCTTTTGACTCCTTGGAGGCCTGAATAATAATAATAATAATAATAATATAAACATCCATATCATCCATAGATGGTATTTGACCAGAAATGGTCAAGTATGGAGGTATAAAAGTCTTACAGTAGCTGTACTGCATAGTTCAGAAGGTCTGGAGAAAGGGACAAATTGCAGATGATTAGAGTAGCGCTCTCATAGTACCCACATATAAAAAGGGAAATAAAACTGATTGTGAGAATTACAGAGGTATTTCTCTACTGAGTGTTCCTAGTAAGATTTATGCAAGTATACTTGAGAAACAGTTGAGAAGGACTGTGGAAGGGAAGCTTAGCAAAGAACAAGCTGGATTCAAGCTGGAAGAACAATTCGATCTCACAGCCAAGTAGAGGCTGTCAGAATCAGATTTTCACTTAAGACAAATAGTTGAGAAATCATGGGAAGTTAACAAAGATCTGTATTTAAGTTTTGTTGATCTGGAAAAGGCATATGACAAGGTGCCGAGAGAGAGAGCCGCTATTCAAAATGCTACAGTTGTATTGTGTCAGTGGGCTATTATATCAAACAATACTTAGTCTTTATTTGAGTTGTAAGTCAGCAGTTAGAACTGAAGGAAGTACAGGAAGATGGTTTAATGTTAAATTTGGTGTCAGACAAGGATGGATCGCATTATGAAGTAAAGTGGTATTAAACCGGATATCAAAATTGGAGATGTTAATCTCAACTTCTAAATACATCCGCTACAAGTCTGCAAGATTATTCCCTGACAAAATTGAATAACTGTTGTAATAGATATGGTATGAAGGTCAACAATAACAAGACAAAGACAATGAAAATAGGCAGTAGCATTGAAAATATCAACTGCATTGTGAATGGAGAACCTATAGAACAAGTAAAACATTTCAGCTACTTAGGCACAATTTTTAGTGAAGATGGTAAATTAAATATGGAAATGGACAACAGAATCAACAAAGCTGGTATGGTAGGAAGTCAACTGAATAAATTTATATCGAATAAGAGAGAAATTAGTCAAAACACTAATTTAGCTGTATACAAGGCAGTGTTCAAACATTTTAACTTATGGATCTGAGAGCTGGGTTAGAAATAAGACACTTGACCAAAGACTAGAGACCACAGATATGAGAATCATGAGAAAAATTGGTGGCATGAACAGATGGCATCAATGGCAATATCACATTAAGAATGAGGATATTAGGAAAGAACTTGACATTGTCAGCAACCAGGAATGCATTGACAGAGCTAATCTCCAGTGGTCTGGTCACTTAAACAGAATGGGAGAGTTAAGATTAGCAAAACAAGTGTTTTCTGCCAGGTTAGCAGGAAAAAGACCCTGAGGAAGACCAAGATATAGGTGGATTAATATGGTACAAAGTGCCTTACACGATAGAAATATAAGATCTAATAATGTTGGAGTCTTGACAGGTAACAGACTGATTTGGAGGAAAATTATAAATAGGTAGTTAGTAATGAGGTAAATTTTTCATGTATTACTATTATATTCTGTAGACCCCTTGAAGGTACATGGCAGGAATTTGATGATGATGATGACATCCATACCATATTACTGATTGTGACTGTAATCGTGGTCTATTTCCTAATATTTCCTAGCTTCTGTCCTTTGGCTTTCCTAGTCAAAGGACAGAAGCAGATGGAATGAAAGATTAGGCAGTGAAGTTGGTTTGGTGAGTTTCAAAATGGACTGTAAAAGGGTGTTGGTAAGCAGTGGCTCTTGTTTTAATGATTTTGGAGGAGAGTGTAGGAATAGCAGTGGCCAATTCAGCAGAGCACTATCCATGAAAGTGTCTGTAAAAAAAAGGCAAAAAGTAGAAACTGAACATCTGTCAGAGAGGGATTGAAGTAGGTATGTGAGAGAGAGGGAGGGATCATTAATTAGCTTGCATAGAATCAAGCAATCTTAGAAAGAATTTTGGTCCCCCATCCCAAATATTATATAATAATAATATTATTATTATTATTATTATCATAATCTAAGACCTCTAGGGATTCAAGGACTCATCGAGGGAGGCTATAAATCACCCAAACCAGCTGTCATGCCTTCCCTTAAATTCATTCACACTAGATGCACTCACTACCCCTAAAGGCAGACTATTCCACTAACTCACTGCTCACTGGAAGAAAAAACCTGGCTCTTACTCCTTTCTTGACTGTGTGAACAAACTTAACTTTCATGGATGCCCCCACCATGTTCTCACCCCACTTTTCATATAACGAAAAATTGCATCAGACGCTATCCTATAACACCCATTCAAAAGTTTATAGACCTCTATCATATCATCCTTCTTTCTCCTGTTCACCAGTCTATAATCCACATACTTGTAATCTGTCTTCATACTATAAATCCCATAATCCGGATCCAGTCTTTTGTAACTCTTCTTTGCACCATTTCCACAGCTTCTTTATCCCCTTGGAACCTAGGAGACCAAATCTGTGCACAATAATCCAGGTGCGGTCTTATCAAAGTCTTATAAAGAGGCAAAATGGCTTCCTAATCCTTACATGTCAAGGTTGGATGTGACCTTTGAACTTCAAATTCCTATCCACCAATTTGACTCCTCAATTTCTTGTAGCATAACCCTGCTAATATAATGTGCAGCTGGAAATCTAATCAAAGTGCATAACCTTACACTTACTAACATTAAACTGACAGCCATATATGAGCAATATTCCATGGCTGGGTAGATTTGGACCTTGTGTAGAGTTAGCACATCTATGAAGATGTGATGTCTTATGCAAAAGAGTATACCAAGGTTTTTGGCAGCTACAAAAGCTATAGCTGTGTGCTTGTGCTAGGAAAGATCAAAGGTGCAGGTCAGTCCAAGAAGAAAAATCTGATCATGTTTGGATATCTTAATACTATTGAAAGTAAGGGGGATGGATAAAAGCCCTTTCTTGTGTGATATCAGACAGCACTGAGTTTAGGTGGCATTGAAGTTTATAAGGTTGTCCTTTTCCCACTGGGATATAGCTAGGAAATCTGAGTTCAGATCACTGGCCCTGGGAGATGAGAATTCTAATACTTGAGCACTACAAGTTTTGTCAAATGAAAAGGAGGAATGGAGTGTATTGTTATTGACAAAGCTATGGATAGGATTGGAAGTCTGGGAGAGCAGTTCATTTATATACAAGAGGAAGAGCGTGGGTCAAAGAACAGAAACCCTGGGGTACTCCTGCATTGGTGGTGAAATCTGAGGAGAGGAAACTGTCCACCATGACATGTGAGTGACCAGTGAGAAAGTTAGTGATCCAGTTGCAGAGTATGGTAGGCAGACCAAAAGATGGCAGTTTGTTAAGTAGACTCCTATGCCAAACCTGATGAAATGCTTTTGAAATGTTTAGGGCAACCACATGAGTTTCTCCAAATTTCTCCATGGTTTGAGTCCAAAGGTGGTGAAAGTAAGAAAATCAGCTGCAGATTGCAAGTTGCAGAATCCATACTGCTGGTCACTGATTAGTTGGTATGTCCCACGGTAGTTCAAGAGTTGACTGTTGATGCCCATCTCCATAATGTTAGAGAGAACAGAATTGAGAGCAACTAAACAGTAGTTCATTGGTTGACTTTTAACACCTTTTTTTGGTGGGTGGGGGGATGAGCTGGATGTGGACCTGTTTCCATGTTGTATGGTAGATGCTAGTTGAATAGGATAGATTGAAGAGGCAATACAGGACACGTGTTAGTTCTGGGGAACAATTTTTAACACAGTAGATGGGATGCCATCAGGACCAGATGCCTCGTTTGTGTTCAGGTTATTAAGGATTCTTTGGATTTCTTTTTGTCAAAAGACTATGGGAGATATGAAGGGAGCCTTTATTGGTGGAGTGGAGGGAAATTTGCCCAGCTCATCAATGCAGAAACTGGAAGAGAATAGTGATGCGAATAAGTTGGCCTTGTCTTTAGGTGAGGTAACTACAGTACCATCCAGATGTGAGAGTGGAGAAAACTTGGGTGTGCAGAGGTTGTGCTCAATGGCCTTGGTAAGGGACTAGAAGGAGCAACTGACATTTGGCCAGGAGGTAAGCTTGCAGCAAAGTCTGACTTGTATTCCCAGCTCATCAATACAGGACACGTGTTAGTTCTGGGGAACAATTTTTAACACAGTAGATGGGATGCCATCAGGACCAGATGCCTCGTTTGTGTTCAGGTTATTAAGGATTCTTTGGATTTCTTTTTGTCAAAAGACTATGGGAGATATGAAGGGAGCCTTTATTGGTGGAGTGGAGGGAAATTTGCCCAGCTCATCAATGCAGAAACTGGAAGAGAATAGTGATGCGAATAAGTTGGCCTTGTCTTTAGGTGAGGTAACTACAGTACCATCCAGATGTGAGAGTGGAGAAAACTTGGGTGTGCAGAGGTTGTGCTCAATGGCCTTGGTAAGGGACTAGAAGGAGCAACTGACATTTGGCCAGGAGGTAAGCTTGCAGCAAAGTCTGACTTGGACTTAGTGATGATTCTTTTACAAGAAGCTGCACTATAGGCAGAGTGAGCAGCTAGAGTTTTGGTCTTGAACCATTCATTGTAAGCAGAGATTTTTTCATTTACATCATTTTTTGGAGTGAAATAAAGGATGAAAGCCTTCATTCCTATGAGGATTATTTCTGTTATTTGTTCTGAGAAGGTCTGGTTGGCTGAATGGTTAGCGTATTCACACTCCAGCCAAAAGGCTGTGGGTTTGAATCCTGCCGTGGGCATGGATGTTTATGATTGCCTGTGAAAATACTAGTGGTGGTGGGTGGTATATGGTGTAGTTGCAGTTCGTTGTAGTTGGTCGATTGAGTTGTGGAGAGTTGTAGAGTGGGCGATGAGTCTTTGAACTCCCTGGAGGTGTCATGTAATAATAATAATAATAATAATAAAAGGTGTTTGGATCAGAAAAGCTAAAACTGTAGTCAGACCATGGAAAGTAGGAATAGAAGTCACAGAGATCCTTCCATTGGCATCCTTGTAGTACCAAAGGACATGAGACTATGAACTGGTGGGTAGAAGTTGTTCTGTGGCAAAAGAGACATACGAAGTTGTGATCCAAGTTACCAAGAGGAGAACCGACAACAACAGTATACCTGAAAGGGGAGCTTGTTAGGAAGAGGTCAAGTGTGTTGGCAAATTGAATAGGATTGTCAGGTTCTTGTAGGAAGATTGATGATCTGAGATAGGTTATTGCTGATGAAACTGAAGAAGGGGGAGCCAATATCAGTTGTGGACATTGAAGTCTCAAGAAGGATGACCTCACTATTAGAGTATTTCAACTGCAGAAAGTCAAGCTTTAGAGAGAGAGAGATAGTTCAACAGGTCAGAGTGGTTGATGGAGTTTGGAGAGCTATAGAGAGACAGAGCATGTGAAAAGGGCATTGTATAAGGCCTTGATTTTGAGCCAAAACAGATCAAACAGTGGGGATTCAAGGATTTGCAGTCTCTGGCATGGTATATCAGTTCTGATGAATGCACAAGTGCTGTGCTCATGGCAGAAAGAACTGTGTAATGTGTAGTTTGGGCAGTTAAGGTCGGTAATGGCTGTGAGGTTGCCAGTTGGGGGTTGTGATAGGAATGGTAATACTTAGTTATACTTAGATTTTGCAAAAGCTTTTGATAGACTGCCACACGACAAGCTATTATATAAATTAAAATGGATGGGACTGGATAACAGGCTTCTGAGTTGGATCGGTGACTGGCTGTCATATATGTATCAGAAAGTTGTATATGGGATGCGGTATCCCGAAAAGGAAGGTCACTAGTGGTGTGCTGTAAGCAATGTTCCCTCTAAGCTGTGCGCATGTGCACGCGCTCACACATTTTACAACTAGCACACAAAGCAAAAAATATGCGCACACTAGATTTTCAAGACGAAATTAAAATTTATTAAATAAAGAAGTTCCGCCTAAACATTAACCTATAAATTCTTTAAAAAATACGGTAACTCGGAAACGCTCAAGCCTATAACCTCGCATTTTTTATTACATTTTCGAAGTTGCACAAAACTTATAAATTATTAACAGTAACCCTATTTGAGGCTAGCGATTTGATGCCAAAGTAAAAGGGGTGTGGCTTAAATGTGTAATTTTTAAGTAGCATATAGAATGGTGTGCGGTTTGTTTACATCTCAGGCCTGACTCATGGAAAATTCCCAAATGTGATTGGCTGATCAAATTAGTTCAAGATCATGACGAATTAAAACAATGGTTTCATAATTTTAATAAAAATAATTAAATACTTTTAAAAACTTAAATTAGAGTACAATTAAAAATATTGTAGCATTTCAAAATTCTCTAATTTTTAAAAGGAATTTTAAAATAGTCGACTAAATAATAACATTCATGTACACACATTGAGATACAACCAAGTTAATTAAATCAAGCCTCTAGGCATATCTTTTAGCCTTTGTGTTGCCCTCGGCAATGTTTAGTGTTGGTTCAGATTTTGCCTTGCCAAGTTATTCAGTGAATAGTGTACATTTGTAAATTTATAAAAACAATAAAAAACATTCTTCAAATAACAAAATTGCAAAAAACCTGATGCACCATGTCAATTCAAAGGAAGCAAAAGGTGTGAAGCGAAAACAAACTGCTAGCTGCTATAAAAGTGAATGGCTGGATGAAATAGTAAAAACTGCTATGCCAAAAGCTCATGAGTTGATAAACATTCAGCTGCGTGAAATATTTATGTATGATGCTACAATTGGTGTTGTTTGTATTTATTGTCGTGATGCAAAGGTTGCTGGAGATTTTGCTAATGGAAGAAGCTTGATGTCACTTGGAAGTTGGACTTTTTGAAATGCCATTTGACAAGTAAAATACATCTGGATGATGTACACAAACTTAGGCAACAAAATTGTTCATTGCCAGCTACAGGAGTACTGTGTATGCTATGTGAAAGTTCAGATGACCGAGAGAGAAAACGATCAAACCCAGAGCAGATTAAAGTTGTTATTGACAGTATCTTATTAGTTGTTAAGATGAATAACTCTTTACTTTCAGTTCAACATATTAATGAGCATATGGAAAAGTATGATCAACTCCCAGAAAGCTGGTGAAGCAAAAATGATGCATTTGAATTTCTGGAAACAATCAACGTAATTGTTGAAAATGACATGTTTGAGCAAATTGCATCTGGGACAGCTATGGGTTTGCCCCTTTCTCCCCCCCCTTAGCCAATTTCTACATAGAACATCTAAAAAATTAGCTATCAACACAGCTACTCTCAAACCTAGTCTCTGGCTACGCTATGTTGATTATGTGTTTGCTATTTGGCCACATGGCCCAGACACATTGAATACAATTTTAGTGCATCTAAATAGCCAGCACCCTAAACTCCACTTTACAATGGAACTAGAAGCCAATGACTTCCTACCCTTCCTGGACACACTGAATACATGTCTTCCAGAAGGTTCCTTATCGTTTTCGGTTTATAGAAAACCCACACATACAGGGAGATACTTACACAAACAATCACACCATCACCCTTCTCAACAATATGGTATCTTAAAAACACTAACCCATAGAGCTAGAACAATCTGTTCCAATGACATTGCTCTCACTGCTGAACTTTTTCACCTAAGACACACACCTTCTTAACCAACGGTTATAATCCCCATAAAATAGATAACATACTAAATGCTACCCAGAAATCCCCCCCCCACTATCTACCACAGAAGACTACAACAAAACTATCACCATCCCATACATTAAAGGCATATCTGAAAAGATATCTAGGGTGCTTAACAAACACCAACTATGCACAGTATTTAAACCTTATGTAAAATTAGCAACTCTCATCCATCCACCTAAGGACGAATGCACTCCTTTATCACATCCAGGAGTCTTGATGGCAAGAGCCATCAAGACTCCTGGAACTAAACAAGATGAGAATTAGTAATGGGAATATTTTATTATGTATGTTTAGAGTTATTTGCAAATTTAGAAAATTTAATTAAAGGCAATCAGTCTAGTGTTATCTTTTTTTTTTTACTTTATTTCTTACTTCTAATCAGATCAATATTACATACATATAAAATATTTATGTTAGCTCTGTGATTGATGTTACACAACTTACTTGGTGATGGTAATAATACACACACTTAGAATCCTATTTAGTACACTGTTGGTATCGTGTTGGCCTCGCATGCGCGAAGTCCCCAGATTGAGTGCTGCCCAAGGCTTGTGAATCATGATTTCCGACTGTGTACTGGGGAGGCTACTGCCGTGTGTGGGAACACGGTGGGGAGTTGGGGTGACCTGGCTGACATCTCATTGACACCAGAAGGTAAAGAGTGAACTAAAATCTTTTAACTTTTTTGCTTAAATGATCAGTATGGTGACTCGTATGGGTGCGCACATACTTTTCAAAAGAAGGCAAATTTTGCACACATGCAAATTTCTGCGCAACACTATGTTGCGCAGAAATTTTTTGCACAGCAAAAAATTAGAGGAAACATTGGCTGTAAGGGTCGGTTTTGTGACCTTTGTTGTTCATTTTGTATACTAATGATTTTGGGATGGGTTTAACTAGTGACATGCAGCTGTTTGCAGATGATGCACAATTAGGAAGAGTAATGCGGAATCAAGCAGATGTTATGACCTTACAGGAGGACTCGAATAGATTGCATAAATGGACAGATAAGTGGAACTGTCTATTCAATGTTGCATAGTGTAAGGTTTTGAAATTTGGTAGGCAATGATGAGGTGTAAAGTATACACTTGGTGGGAAAACTTTAAAGGAGGTAGAGGTGATGAGAGATCTGGGAGTAGTGGTGGACAAGGACCTGAAATTCAGGAGCCACATTGCAAAGTTGTGAAGACGTCGCATTGGATAATGACAATGATGCAGAGGACTATTTCTGATGTGCAGAAATAGAGATTATGATTCCATTGTATAAGGCCTTGATCAGACCTTATATGGATTATTGTGCACAGATTTGGTTGCCTAGTTTTCATGGTACTGAGGATATGTTAGAAAGGGTCCAGAAAAGATTCAAAAAGGTGGTCAGTGGTCTTTGGAATGTGGAGTATGAAATTGCTAAGCTTCATAAATAAGAGGAGAGGAGGGAAGGGGAAGATATGATTGAGACATATAAGTTAGTCAGGGGTTGTTATTAGGTTGACATGGCAGAGATTTT